>NC_068453.1:21481240-21813740 GCF_023373465.1 Oncorhynchus keta
CACACACACACACACACACACACACACACACCTCTGGCCGCAAACGCTTGCTGTTCAATCTTTCCATCCACCAAGTTCAACTTTTATAATTCAATAGAAAGCCTGTCAGCTTTTCACAGTGATCTTTTCAAAGGCCCAGTAGAGTGCAGATGGATTTTCATAATCTGAGAGAGCCAAGTCTGGCTTTTCAGTCTCAATGACTTTTTCAAGATCCAGTGCAACCTGTCAGATATTTTAAAGGTGTTTGATTTCTTTAAGCTACTATGTGGCTGACTTCAAGACATGAAATACCTGTATTTATAGCATAGAAACTGAATCAAATGTAATCAAAGCTAGATTAATTTCTGTTGGGTTTCCACAGCAATCCATCTTTAGAAAATGCTTTGGCAAAGTCAAAGTCCAGTTCAGGGCTTCAGCCATCAGAGTATCCAGAATCTGAGGGAAAGGACAAAACCGCAGCATAACAGCAACAAGCAGACATGGGCATTGGCAGAGACAACAGAAAGCATGCCTGCCATTCTGCAGCTGTACCAGGGTGACACCTTTCCTTTGACTAATCACATGGGATGTTCAGCAGCTCACTGGGTTTGCTTTGACGACCACTATCCACAGAGAGAGATCTGACGCACAGGAGGACGCTGGGACGTGTGAGCCCAAGCCACAAACACACGCAAAGATTGTAAACAGCGCCAGAGACAAATGAGAATGCTGCCTCCAAGAGAGGTATTCAGCAAGACTCTTGGCGGCAGAGGAGAATAGAAGTTGGAATAACAACACATTTCTTTATTAGCATTCCAAACCGACAGTATTAAAGTCCTCAGGGTTCTATCCAAACCGACAGTATTAAAGTCCTCAGGGTTCTATCCAAACCGACAGTATTAAAGTCCTCAGGGTTCTATCCAAACCGACAGTATTAAAGTCCTCAGGGTTCTATCCAAACCGACAGTATTAAAGTCCTCAGGGTTTTATCCAAACCGACAGTATTAAAGTCCTCAGGGTTCTATCCAAACCGACAGTATTAAAGTCCTCAGGGTTCTATCCAAACCGACAGTATTAAAGCTCTCAGGGTTCTATCCAAACCGACAGTATTAAAGTCCTCAGGGTTTTATCCAAAAAGACAGTATTAAAGTCTTCAGGGTTCTATCCAAACCGACAGTATTAAAGTCCTCAGGGTTCTATCCAAACAGACAGTATTAAAGCTCTCAGGGTTCTATCCAAACAGACAGTATTAAAGTCCTCAGGGTTCTATCCAAACAGACAGTATTAAAGTCCTCAGGGTTCTATCCAAACAGACAGTATTAAAGTCCTCAGGGTTCTATCCAAACAGACAGTATTAAAGTCCTCAGGGTTCTATCCAAACAGACAGTATTAAAGTCCTCAGGGTTCTATCCAAACAGACAGTATTAAAGCTCTCAGGGTTCTATCCAAACAGACAGTATTAAAGTCCTCAGGGTTCTATCCAAACAGACAGTATTAAAGTCCTCAGGGTTCTATCCAAACCGACAGTATTAAAGTCCTCAGGGTTCTATCCAAACAGACAGTATTAAAGCTCTCAGGGTTCTATCCAAACAGACAATATTAAAGTCCTCAGGGTTCTATCCAAACAGACAGTATTAAAGTCCTCAGGGTTCTATCCAAACAGACAGTATTAAAGTCCTCAGGGTTCTATCCAAACAGACAGTATTAAAGTCCTCAGGGTTCTATCCAAACAGACAGTATTAAAGCTCTCAGGGTTCTGTCCAAACCGACAGTATTAAAGTCCTCAGGGTTCTATCCAAACAGACAGTATTAAAGCTCTCAGGGTTCTATCCAAACCGACAGTATTAAAGCTCTCAGGGTTCTATCCAAACCGACAGTATTAAAGCTCTCAGGGTTCTATCCAAACAGACAGTATTAAAGTCCTCAGGGTTCTATCCAAACAGACAGTATTAAAGTCTTCAGGGTTCTATCCAAACAGACAGTATTAAAGTCTTCAGGGTTCTATCCAAACAGACAGTATTAAAGTCCTCAGGGTTCTATCCAAACAGACAGTATTAAAGTCCTCAGGGTTCTATCCAAACAGACAGTATTAAAGTCCTCAGGGTTCTATCCAAACAGACAGTATTAAAGTCCTCAGGGTTCTATCCAAACAGACAGTATTAAAGTCTTCAGGGTTCTATCCAAACAGACAGTATTAAAGTCCTCAGGGTTCTATCCAAACCGACAGTATTAAAGTCCTCAGGGTTCTATCCAAACAGACAGTATTAAAGTCTTCAGGGTTCTATCCAAACCGACAGTATTAAAGCTCTCAGGGTTCTATTCAAACAGACAGTATTAAAGTCCTCAGGGTTCTATCCAAACAGACAGTATTAAAGTCTTCAGGGTTCTATCCAAACCGACAGTATTAAAGCTCTCAGGGTTCTATCCAAACCGACAGTATTAAAGCTCTCAGGGTTCTATCCAAACAGACAGTATTAAAGTCCTCAGGGTTCTATCCAAACAGACAGTATTAAAGCTCTCAGGGTTCTATCCAAACCGACAGTATTAAAGTCCTCAGGGTTCTATCCAAACCGACAGTATTAAAGTCCTCAGGGTTCTATCCAAACAGACAGTATTAAAGCTCTCAGGGTTCTATCCAAACCGACAGTATTAAAGCTCTCAGGGTTCTATCCAAACAGACAGTATTAAAGCTCTCAGGGTTCTATCCAAACAGACATTATTAAAGTCCTCAGGGTTCTATCCAAACCGACAGTATTAAAGTCTTCAGGGTTCTATCCAAACAGACAGTATTAAAGCTCTCAGGGTTCTGTCCAAACCGACAGTATTAAAATCCTCAGGATTCTATCCAAACAGACAGTATTAAAGTCCTCAGGGTTCTATCCAAACCGACAGTATTAAAGCTCTCAGGGTTCTATCCAAACAGACAGTATTAAAGTCCTCAGGGTTCTATCCAAACAGAGAGTATTAAAGTCCTCAGGGTTCTATCCAAACAGACAGTATTAAAGCTCTCAGGGTTCTGTCCAAACCGACAGTATTAAAGTCCTCAGGGTTCTATCCAAACAGACAGTATTAAAGTCCTCAGGGTTCTATCCAAACCGACAGTATTAAAGTCCTCAGGGTTCTATCCAAACCGACAGTATTAAAGTCCTCAGGGTTCTATCCAAACAGACAGTATTAAAGCTCTCAGGGTTCTATCCAAACCGACAGTATTAAAGCTCTCAGGGTTCTATCCAAACCGACAGTATTAAAGTCCTCAGGGTTCTATCCAAACCGACAGTATTAAAGCCCTCAGGGTTCTATCCAAACAGACAGTATTAAAGTCCTCAGGGTTCTATCCAAACAGACAGTATTAAAGCTCTCAGGGTTCTATCCAAACCGACAGTATTAAAGTCATTAGGGTTCTATCCAAACTGACAGTATTAAAGCTCTCAGGGTTCTATCCAAAGGGAGGATGTTTCTGAGAGGTACCTGATATAGCAGCCGGTCAGTGGAAAGGGCCTAGGCCCCATCTCTCTCTCATCTCTCGATGGAGGATTAGGACTGGCCTGTGTCTCAGTCAGTGCCACTGGCTTTATTTAAGGAGCTCTCTCTCCCACTGACTCTTAGAAAGCATGAATAATGTCTGTGTCTATGGGTCCAGGATGGCAGTCAGTCAGTCCCCTCTCCTCCCTATCCACCTTCCCTTCTGGGCTGATTTAAGACGCCGTTCCCTGCTGCCTCTTCTCAGAAAATAGGATGAAATATGAAAAGGGGAGAAAGAGAGAGAGAGGGAGAGAGACAGTGAGAGAGAGAGGGAGGGAGTGAGAGAGAGAGAGAGAGAGAGAGAGAGAGAGAGGGAGAGGGAGGGAGGGAGAGAGACAGTGAGAGCGAGACAGAGAGGGAGGGAGAGTGAGTGAGAGTGAGAGTGAGAGAGAGGGAGGGAGAGAGACAGTGAGAGAGGTAGTGAGAGAGGTAGGGAGAGACAGTGAGAGAGAGACAGTGAGAGAGAGACAGTGAGAGAGGTAGTGAGAGAGGTAGGGAGAGACAGTGAGAGAGAGAGAGGGAGAGAGACAGTGAGAGAGAGAAAGAGGGAGAGAGAGAGAGAGAGGGGGAGGGAGAGAGAGTGAGAGAGAGAGAGAGGGAGAGAGACAGTGAGGGAGGGAGGGAGAGAGAGAGAGTGAGAGAGAGAGGGAGGGAGAGAGACAGTGAGAGAGAGACAGAGAGAGACAGTGAGAGGGAGAGGGAGGGAGAGAGACAGTGAGAGGGAGGGAGAGAGACAGTGAGAGAGAGGGAGGGAGAGAGAGGGAGGGAGAGAGAGAGAGGGAGAGAGAGAGAGGGAGAGAGAGAGAGGGAGAGAGAGAGACAGAGAGAGAGGGAGAGAGAGAGACAGTGAGAGAGACAGTGAGAGAGACAGTGAGAGAGACAGTGAGAGAGACAGTGAGAGAGACAGTGAGAGAGAGGGAGAGAGAGGAAGCGAGAGAGGGAGGGAGAGAGACAGTGAGAGGGACAGTGAGAGAGGGAGGGAGAGAAAGAAGCAAAGTTGCAAGAAGCTCTTTTCCAAGGAGTTGAAACGACTGGGCTTAACTATGGGTTGAGGAGAGAACTTAGGATGACCTCTTTTTGCGGGAGAGAAAACAGAAAGAGGGAGAGATGAGAACTGTAAAGATCGAGAGAGGAGGGGACAGAGAAAGCTAGAGAGATACTGTACTACTAGCAAGTTAAAATTGAATTGAGTTGTAGGGCTAGACTTAACTATCCTTCGCATGAGCCTTTTGGGATCTGTACTGGGCAGCAGTAAATCAATGTTCCCCCGCATCTTCATAGAACAGATCTGCCTCTACCTGAAAAAAAGCAACTCTGTCTGTTCCGCACTCTCTTTGAGTTTGCCAGCGTGCTCGATCTATGAAGCACACTGGCACACACACACACACACTGTTCCTCACTCTCTTGACGTTTCTCATCTCTCTCTCACACTCTCTGAAACACACACGCACATGCACACACACACACACACACACACACACACACACACACACACACACACACACACACACACACACACACACACACACACACACACACACATACACAGAGGTGAAGGTAAGCTTCTGCTGTAGCAGCCAGTGGCCAGTCCATCCTCATTCTCAGATACACAGCAGCTCCCCAGCCTCCTTGAATATAGTGGAGCTTCAACAGTTCACTTCAATATTGATTGTTCCCTTTCCCAGTGATTCAGCATGAACCGGTGCAGGCTGTGGGGTTTGCAGAATATTCTCTACAGTCTCTTTCTCTCTGTTTTATAAGTAAGCTTCTCTGTCTCTCAACCCTCAATGATTTTCTCCAAGATTCCAAAGGTCTGTGTTTTCTGCATGCACGTTTTGTCATTGGATTTTACACTATACTGTATAAATGTTCGTTGCCAACCATTCCGAGCATCTGCAGATGGTTAAAATCCTCTACGTCTTTGTGATCCATGATTCCTCGACAGCGCTGGGTTGTATGCGAACTACTCTCCTACTCTATAATCAACACGGCACATTGACAGAGTGCCAACACTGTTCCTGTAGGCAACTTCGATTGGCATCGATAGCGAGCCAGCGATTTGCCAGCCCCCAGAGAAACCATGCATTTACTGCAGGCAAATCCCCGCCTCGGCCCGACACTTTGATTTGTGTAGAAAAGATGAGAATCTCCTTATCCATGGGAGGGAAGGAGGGATGGAGGGAGGGAGGGAGCCTTCATCATCACTAGATGACAAACATCACACGGGGACATATTTACGGCTAAGCTAGTGTTAGTGTGCTGCCTCACGTCTCCACACTCGACCAGACTCTGGATCAACATCAGTGCATGAACAACACAACATATTGGGGCTTTCAATGCATAGCGGGTATAAGTAGATGTGTTTAGGATTTCTGAAGAGGTATGCTTTACATTTCAAAGGCTTCTGTTTTTATGGCTGCACATATGAAATACAGCCCTTATGAAATGTTGCTCCCAATACTGAAACCAACTGGTCCAGTCTAGGCCTGTTTAAGTTCTGCTTAAAAAGGACGTTTAGATACAGTACAGCGTTCCCCTACACTCTTAGAAAAAAGGTGCTATCTAGAACCAAAAAGGGTTCTTCGGCTGTCCCCATAGGAGAACCCTTTGAAGAACCTGGAACCAAAAAGGGTTCTACCTGGAACCAAAAAGGGTTCTCCTATGTGGACAGCCGCAGAACCCTTTTGGAACCCTTTTTTTAAAGGGTTCCATTAAAACCAGCCTATATAATCTACAGGAAACACTGCTAGATCCAGTCTGGTTGTTCTGAAATATCTTTATGGTGGAGGCCATGTCCTTGACCAAGGATACCTTCACAGCCCTGCAGTCAGATGCTCAGCAGGAGGAATTAATACTGCCAGGCACACCCACACACCAGTCAGCCAGGCCTTCACACTCACTGGAGAGAAACTACTGCAGCTCATCCACTGGCTGGTATGCCTGGCTGGTATGCCTGGCTGGTATGCCTGGCTGGTATGCCTGGCTGGTAGTGTTGAGTGATTAGTGCTTTTTGAGATCAATTCGGCTTTGGTAAGATGATAAAAAGTAATCACGACTTTCGATCTCGGTTTCGTTAAAAAAAATGTTTTTTTACATTAAATGCACTATGCATTATGTGGGTTGAAGGCAGTAAACAACCCTAAATAAGGTCCCATGATGGTAGTGACTGCCCATTACTGCTTATCACTTTAACCATAATTTATTCACATTACTTTGCATTAATAATATATATATATATGATGACTTTATTATTTCATTCCATGTCATCGTTATAGAGCTGTTGCCTCTGCTGCTGACAAAAATCACTATTTTAGTAGTTCTTCAAAGTAAATAAGGCATACTTTTATGACTACTGAATACCAACTATCAATCACTTAGATCATGTATTTTCAGGCTCCCAAAGCAACTGCTTTCTATCCGTCTCGATCGCAAGTTCTCTCTCTAAGTCTCCGTGTCTGCTCCGCACAGGTGGGCTCGCAATGGAGTATGGTCATTGTAGTTAACGACCACGTTTTGTGAGCTAAACTACGCAGAATATTGGCCTGTTGGAAACTACAACTCCCTACTACATCACACAGTTCAGGCTTCATCAGAGTTATCTCCACAGAAACTGCACATTGAGATCATAGAAAAAAAGAGAATTAAATGAAATTCAAATAATTGAACCGAAGTCGGTCAATAAGTTGTTTAAAAAACAAAAATAAACAAAATGTTAGTTCATCGCGCAGCACTACTGTCTGGGTCAGCTATGGTTCTACACTTCAGAGACTTCTGATTAGATAATGATACACACTGAGTGTACAAAATATAATGAACAGGTTAAAGAAGGATTTTTAAGCCTTGAGACAATTGAGACATGGATTGTGCCATTCAGAGGGTGAATGGGCAAGACAAAATATTTAAATGTCTTTGAATGGAGTATGGTAGTAGGTGCCAGGTGCACTGGCATGAGTGTGTCAGAAACTGCAAAGCTACTGGATTTGTCATGCTCAACAGTTTCCCGTGTGTATCAAGAATGGTCCACCACCCAAAAGGACATCCAGCCAACTTGACACAACTACGGGAAACATTGGAGTCAACATGGGCCAGAATCCCTGTGGAACGCTTTCGACACTCTTAGAGTCCGTGCCCTGACGAACTGAGGCTGTTCTGAGGGAAAAAAGGGATTCAACTCAATATTAGGAAGGTTTTCTTAATGTTTTGTACAATCAGTGTATGTCAATTATACTCTGTCGTTCAAACATCATCAGAGTCTGATCCCACATTCACTACTTAGAGATGGTCTTAAAATATCTGCTTCAACTGTGAAACAGAGATGGCTTGTGGTTTCAGTTGTTTTATTTTATTTTATTTTACGAGGCTAGTCAGTTAAGAACAAATTCTTATTTTCAATGACGGCCTAGGAACAGTGGGTTAACTGCCTGTTCAGAGGCAGAACGATGGATTTTGTACGTTTTCAGCTCGGGGATTTGAACTTGCAACCTTTCGGTTACTAGTCCAATGCTCTAACCACTAGGCTACCCTGCCGCTGTTTGGATATAAATGGTTTGCTTTGAATGTAGTATAAATGTTTGTCCGGATGTGATTGTGAGCGCTCATATCTGATAAGGGTTATTGTCCAAAGTGTGTCCATTTGATTTGATTTGATTTATTAGGATCCCCTATTAGCCGACCACTGGGGACAGCAGGTCTTACTGGGGTCTGACACGTAACCAAAAAGACATACAGACAAAAACTTTACAATTTACATACGTTTAAAAACATGAACATGTAGCGTATCATTGTAACCATGAATGAGTAGATGGTATTTGAGTGTGGCATTAACAATCCAATACATCCAAATTGCCACAATGTATATCTTGAGATTGTAATACCAGGGATTAATGTGAGCATATGCAGCATATGTTGGACCCTCTGGAAAACGTACTTCCTGAATACACCATGCCATTTCAATATTTCACTTATAGGTCTACATGTATCTAAACCTACACATCTGACAGAGATTCAATATAAATAACATCAGCTCAAATCCAATAAGCTATAGGCGAACCAGGGAGGACCCTAATACAATATATCACAAGTACGGATGAGTCATTTCATGATAGCACTGGTAACAACGCATTCTGGTTTGTTCTCTGTGGAGCTGTAAAAGCCCATTTCCTTTAGCATCTGAGTGGATTCAAAATAAACTGAAATACATCTCATAGAGACACTTCACAGAGGGTGGTTATGTCAAATAGAGTATGATAATGACATCCGGTGTCCCTGCTTAGCTTCCTTGGTAACGGACGCTGGTCAGCCACTATGTGTGGAGAACAGATATTGCATCTGGCTTGCAGCAGTATCTGTGTCAAATGCCAAATATCTAGAACCGGTAAATACTGTAGGTACAGATGCAGAGAGAAAGAAAATAGAGAAATAATAGAAAAGTTATTTATCATCTAGGTCTGTCTGGATGAAGTACATGCTTAGCTTAGGTTATATGTTATGTCTCTTGGCAGTCAGAGATACTTTCAAACTGCTACTAACTGCAGTTACTTGCAGAGTAACGGGGAAGTATTTAGCTCTTTTACTACAGACTACTTCACTATAGTTTCCAAAACTGTGGCACAAATGACATGATAATACTGTCTTAATGCAGACATCTCACACCTGATTTCTACCATCTCTGGTGAAACATCTAACACAGACTCAACTGTTGTATTCACAAGATACACAACAGAAAAACTCCCCACAATATCACGGACACCAGTCCCCGGTGCAGAGAACGCACAGTGGCGCTCCTCCATAGACAGTTCATGGGAACCCTCTCGAGTGGAGGTTGACGGAGAGAGTTGGCCAGCTCGATAGGATGAATAAGACAGACAGGTCTGCTGTGCTGTGTGAGTGTCTGGTCTGATGTATCACTACCCAGCTGTCCCCAGAGGTCAGGCTGGGAGTCAGTGTAAAAACAGCACACAGTAGCAGGATGTCTCCACCTCTATCCAGCCTCGCTGCTTCACAGGTACGCTGACAACCTGAGGGGATGGTGAGTGAGCACACACAGGGCACGTTAGGACGCATGACTGAAGAGAAACAGCAGCAGAATAGTCCCAGAGTCAGGTTGTGTGTGTGTGTGTGTGTGTGTGTGTGTGTGTGTGTGTGTGCGTGCGTGCGTGCGTGCGTGCGTGCGTGCGTGCGTATTACACACTCTCAGAGGTGAACTGACATAGTGATGATGAATTGGTCTGGTTCCAAAGTGACCGAGCGGACATGATGCTAGGGTAGTGTTAGGTCTATCTCCACCCTCCACTTGAGACTAGAGACCAGTCCAGTCCACTCTCACAGACATCCATCATTCAGTAACAGCACCACGGGCCAACAGACCTCAGTACACCAACTAACTCACTCTCTCTTATAGCCACACTGTATAGCCAACTTACATACTGTATAAATAACAACCAATATCACCCTTTACTTTATAAATAGACTGACGTTTGCCAAGTCAGATATGCATAAAGCCTCAAGATCCAAAATAACTAACATGCACATATCCAAAGTAATTATACAAGTAAGTCTGACCAACTGTGCAACATATCTGGGTGCTTAACAGACAGGCTGAGCTGCAACACAATTCAACGTCCAGGAGCTCAGACAGAATGTGTATTCCTGTCTGTGGATGTTGTTACTCGTCGGGGGAAAAATGTACTCCCAGTGTGGGGCACGCGTGCTGGAGCGGTTGTTGGTGAGTCAGGTCCTCCTCCCTACCCTCCTCTCTCCTTCAGATAACATGCTCTTGACAGGTCAGAGCGCTCGAGGAGAAAAAGACGGAGGGGTTTTAAAATGAAGCAAAGTTTATAGATGCCTTCTCCTTGCTCGGAGGGTAGTCATGGACATGGTTGCTTGTTGCTGTGTAGAGTAACAACGCTCCAGGAATCCACAGAGTCTAGAGCCCATGCCACTCAGACTTAATTCATTTCTCTAGCCAGGGTGCCTAGTGGGTCGTGGACAAGGACAACCAACGCCTCGAGCTGACCTGGAAATGTCTCCTCGTACCTGCGCCCAACACCTCTCTGGGAGGCCAAGTCTGCATCTTGGGCACTCAGCCAGTCTCTCACTAATCTCAGAACCAAATCTCGTGTTCACGCTGGCCTGGCCAGCTACTCAATGTTTCGTCTGTCACAAGAAACTGGTGTCTCACTATGGTGCCATACAGTCCCACTTCCGTACCCACTCGCTGACTAAGACTGGCTGAGAAGCAGAGCCTGGCTGTGAGGGAAAGCAGACTGGTTTGCTGAACCACAGCTTAGCCTCTGGAAAACAGAGCAGGAGTTGATGGGTTTAGTGACAAACATCACCTTTACATCACCTTTACATAAGATTACACCACTAGTGTCAGTCCACTGACTGAGGCTATACCAGAATACAGAGCTGGTTCTGCTGACTGCCAGTCATTTCTCATTTGTGTCCTTCTCATAGTGAAGATTCATTAGACCGCAGTTGTCTGAGTCTATCCATTCAATTTCAGGGTGTAACTGTCCTATGTTGGGTCCTATCTTGGGTAATGTCCCAATCAGCTGTAGTTGAGATATTCTAATTACATCCTGACCACAGAGTTGATTGCTGCTGGCAATCTCATCTAATCCTCTCCTAGAGGACCAATGAAGACCTCAGATTCTCAAATTGAGTTGCAGTGTGTGTGTGCGTGGACTGCAACAGGAACACTTGGATTAATTACACAGGTCATGAAAAATGTACAGGAAATTGTGGGACCCATTTTCAATGTTTATTAAAAGAAAAATGATACTCATTGGCATTGGCTCATTTTCTGTGAAGAACATGTAAAACCCCCCAAAACATTTTTATTACATATGTGGTGTTCGTGTCCACGGGACCCGAGGGTAATAGAAAAAAAGTGGATAAGTGTGTGTGTAGGTGAAAACAAGTAAAAAATTATTCAAAAAGGTTTGCTGTGTGCCTTCACTCTGTCTTCCTCCTCCCTGGGCCTGCTGTTTCAACATAGCGCCAAGAACCTGTCTGTCTCCTTGCATGTCTGTCTCCCTGCCTGTCTGCCTGTCTCCCGCTTTTCTCACACTCTTTACCCTTTGTAGTGTGTGAAACTACACAATGTCTTGCGGGAACCTGCACAATGTTATTACAATACATTATTTTGATACATTGTTAAACAAAAAATCATTTCGCCCCCACACTCTACCCCAGCCAGGTGCAAATTGGGGGAGGGACACAAAAAATAAATAGCTTTGCATGTGTGGCTCTTTCCAACAATCAATCAGAATGGCAAAAATTATCTCTGCTCAGGGGGACTTAGAAATCATTTTTGCAGAGAGAGAAGTTAGTGTGGAAGGAGCGTCTTCCACTATGAAAGATGGAGAACTTTCAGAATATGAGGATCATGTCTCTGTCAATTCGGAGTCTGACATTGAGTTGGAAGAAGAGGATGAGATTGACCCTCAGCCAGCCCCAAGATCAGCCCGTCAGCTGCCAGCCCCAGGACCAGCCCGTCAGCAACCAGCTCATCTGCAGCCTGCAGGAGGAGAAATATGGATGTCAAAAAATTGTGAAATTGAATGGTCTTCTTGCCCAAGGAATGAGACACCCAACATGGCTGCCAATGTGATAAGGATGCAACCAGGGCAGACTCGGATGGCGGTGACTCATGTGCAGGACAAAGTCTTCTTTTCAACTGTTCATCCCAGACACCATCCAGACTGCACTAATTTGGAGGGAAGGCGTGTTTTTAGGGAGAGATGGATGGTATACTTCCGGTGCCGACAGAGATGGCCGCCTCGCTTCGCGTTCCTAGGAAACTATGCAGTTTTTTGTTTTTTTACGTGTTATTTCTTACATTAGTACCCCAGGTCATCTTAGGTTTCATTACATACAGTCGAGAAGAACTACTGAATATAAGAGCAGCGTCAACTCACCATCAGTACGACCAAGAATATGACTTTCGCGAAGCGGATCCTGCGTTCTGCCTTCCACCCAGTACAACGGAATGGATCCCAGCCGGCGACCCCAAAAAAACGACTTCGTAAAAGAGGGAAACGTAGCGGTCTTCTGGTCAGACTCCGGAGACGGGCACATCGTGCACCACTCCCCAGTATACTTCTCGCCAATGTCCAGTCTCTTGACAACAAGGTTGATGAATTCCGAGCAAGGGTAGCATTCCAGAGGGACATCAGAGACTAACGTTCTTTGCTTCACGGAAACATGGCTCACTGGAGAGACGCTATCGGAGTCGGTGCAGCCAGCTGGTTTCTCCACGCATCGCGCTGACAGAAACAAACATCTTTCTGGTAAGAAGAGGGGCGGGGGCGTATGCCTTATGGCTAACGAGACGTGGTGTGGCCACAACAATATACAGGAACTCAAGTCCTTCTGTTCACCTGATTTAGAATTCCTCACAATCAAATGTCGACCGCATTATCTACCAAGGGAATTCTCTTCGATTATAATCACAGACATATATATATTCCCCCCCAAGCAGACACATTGATGGCTCTGAACAAACTTTATTTGACTCTTTGCAAACTGGAATCCACACATCCTGAGGCTGCATTCATTGTAGCTGGGGATTTTAACAAGGCTAATCTGAAAACAAGACTCCCTAAATTGTATCAGCATATCGATTGCGCAACCAGGGCTGGAAAAACCTTGCTATTCTAACTTCCGTGATGCATATAAGGCCCTGCCCTGCCCTCCTTTCGGAAAAGCTGACCACGACTCCATTTTGTTGATCCCTGCCTACAGACAGAAACTAAAACAAGAAGCTCCAACGCTGAGGTCTGTCCAACGCTGGTCCGACCAATCTGATTCCACACTCCAAGACTGCTTCCATCACGTGGACAGGGATATGTTTCGTATTGCGTCAGACAACAACATTGACGAATACGCTGATTCGGTGTGCGAGTTCATTAGAACGTGCGTTGAAGATGTCGTTCCCATAGCAACAATTAAAACATTCCCAAACCAGAAACCGTGGATTGATGGCAGCATTCGCGTGAAACTGAAAGCGCAAACCACTGCTTTTAAATCAGGGCAAGGTGGCCGGAAACATGACCGAATACAAACAGTGTAGCTATTCCCTCCGCAAGGCAATCAAACAAGCTAAGCGTCAGTATAGAGACAAAGTAGAATCTCAATTCAACGGCTCAGACGTAAGAGGTATGTGGCAGGGTCTACAGTCAATCATGGATTACAAAAAGAAAACCAGCCCCATCACAGACCAGGATGTCTTGATCCCAGACAGACTAAATAACTTTTTTGCCCGCTTTGAGGACAATACAGTGCCACTGACATGGCCTGCAACCAAAACATGTGGCCTCTCCTTCACTGCAGCCGAGGTGAGTAAAACATTTAAACGTGTTAACCATCACAAGGCAGCAGGCCCAGACTGCAACCCCAGCCGCATCCTCAGAGCATACGCAGACCAGCTGGCTGATGTGTTTACGGACATATTCAATCAATCCCTATCCCAGTCTGCTGTTCCCACATGCTTCAAGAGGGCCACCATTGTTCCTGTTCCCAAGAAAGCTAAGGTAACTGAGCTAAACGACTACCGCCCTGTAGCACTCACTTCCGTCATCATGAAGTGCTTTGAGAGACTAGTCAAGGACCATATCACCTCCACCCTACCTGACACCCTAGACCCACTCCAATTTGCTTACCGCCCAAATAGGTCCACAGACGATGCAATCTCAACCACACTGCACACTGCCCTAACCCATCTGGACAAGAGGAATACCTATGTGAGAATGCTGTTCATCGACTACAGCTCGGCATTTAACACCATAGTACCCTCCAAACTCGTCATCAAGCTCGAGACCCTGGGTCTCGACCCCGCCCTGTGCAACTGGGTACTGGACTTCCTGACGGGCCGCCCCCAGGTGGTGAGGGTAGGCAACAACATCTCCACCCCGCTGATCCTCAACACTGGGGCCCCACAAGGGTGCGTTCTGAGCCCTCTCCTGTACTCCCTGTTCACCCACGACTGCGTGGCCACGCACGCCTCCAACTCAATCATCAAGTTTGCAGACGACACAACAGTGGTAGGCTTGATTACCAACAACGACGAGACGGCCTACAGGGAGGAGGTGAGGGCCCTCTGAGTGTGGTGTCAGGAAAATAACCTCACACTCAACGTCAACAAAACTAAGGAGATGATTGTGGACTTCAGGAAACAGCAAAGGGAACACCCCCCTATCCACATCGATGGAACAGTAGTGTAGAGGGTAGCAAGTTTTAAGTTCCTCGGCATACACATCACAGACAAACTGAATTGGTCCACCCACACAGACAGCATCGTGAAGAAGGCACAGCAGCGCCTCTTCAACCTCAGGAGGCTGAAGAAAAGCTCATTTTTTATCCATTAAAATAACATCAAATTGACCAGAAATACAATCAGCCTCTGGGACCCCTATGTGGATATTCCATAAAAAAATCTGCCGTTTCCAGCTACAGAAGTAATTAACAACATTAACAATGTCCACACTGTATTTCTGATCAATTTGATGTTATTTTAATGGGCAAAAATATTAGCTTTTCTTTCAAAAACAAGGACATTTCTAAGCGACCCCAAACTTTTGAACGGTAGTGTATGCATGTGAGATTGTGAGTGAGGTGTTAGTAAAATTCCTGGATTAAGTGTTTCATTATTCTAGATTGCAGCCGGTAGCAACAAGAAGAAGCGCTGTGATGTGTGTGTGGACCCAAGAAGGACAGGAAGACACAGTTCACATGCATCAAGTGCAAGAAATACATTTGCAACACACAGTAAAACTCTGTCGCTCATTGTGGTGTGTAGATCTTCTTTAAATTGGTGTCCAATGGGGCTCATTTATCATTTCCATAAAATACTGTATGTAAAATTTGTCCTAACAATTTGTTCAGTTCAAAGCAATAAACATCAATAATGATGAAAACCTTCATCTCATATATAACAAAAATATATATATAAAAATATATAAAAAACACCCATGACTTGATTATAATATATATATATATATATATATTTTTTTACAAAAATCACTTTTATTTATTTTTATTTTTATGAATAGCGCTATTATTGATAAATGTGATCAAGCAGAGGTAAATGGCAAATATTAACCATGTATGCTGTGTATATTTCTTGTAAATTATATACGTAAATTTTTACATAAATTGTTATGGCTGTATTGTTTCAAAAACCCAATAATGTTGTGGGTCCATCAGACCCGCGAACATTGGGTGAATAACAAAAACATGAACACCACACAAGGGTTAAAGCACAATGTAAATTGAGTGCTCCAGCACGGCTCATCACATAACCTGTGCACATCACTACTGCAAGACAGAGATGCAGGGCTGTAAACCCATTCAAATAGGATCTAGAACTATTTAATGGCATCAAAGACCACAATGAAGGAGGAAGGAATGTGTGAAGCAATAGTCTGAGGGGGAGGATGTGTTCGAGTTATGACCTTATTGAAGCATCACACTGTTCAACACGAGATCTATTATTTACAACACCCTGATCAACCATTGGAGATTAACCAAGCGTGTAAACTTGTCAGCGATACTGCCCTTCAACTGGAAGGTAGAAGAAGAGTGACGCTTTGGCTTCCTTGAGTTATCTAGGACAGGCAAGCCATTGGTTTATTGTGCTAAAATAGGACTAGGAGAAATGTATCTTTGCTTATAGCACTGTCATGGCTGAGAATGATGAGCACTTTGTCTACGTTCAGTGGTGTCCCCAGCTCTCTTGATAAGAGGACTGGCATTTGGCATCAAAACGTTCAAGGTCACTATCAGACTTGTGCCACTCTGCTGTATATATTACTGTGTAATCTATTCTGAATGGGCAAGACAGTAGCAGTCGGGATAAACTGTCTACCCTGCCAATCTGCATGGGGAATCTCCATATCATGTCATATCAGACCTGACACCCACCGTCTCTCTGGCATACCAAAGCTCTTTGGCCTGGAAAGATACCAAGAGCTTCTAAATGGAACAGATTTGAGCCAGCTGATATCATCTTCACTGAAAGATACCAAGAGCTTCTAATTGGAACAGATTTGAGCCAGCTGATATAATCTTCACTGAAAGATACCAAGAGCTTCTAATTGGAACAGATTTGAGCCAGCTGATATCATCTTCACTGAAAGATACCAAGAGTTTCTAATTGGAACAGATTTGAGCCAGCTGATATCATCTTCACTGAAACATGGCCTCTACAACATAATGTATCGAGAATGCCAATACATTACAAGGTACAATTCATCTAATAAAAAAGCAATTGAATTAAACGTTAGTATAGTATGTGATAATTGAAAAGGGAGCATATTACTGTCCAATCAAAGTATGTCCACGTCTGTAATTAAAAGATGAATACTTTGGCACAAGCAAAACCTGCTTGATAAACAACTATAGCTGTAACGGCGTTCTTCGTTTGTCGAAAGAGAGTCGGACCGAAATGCAGCGTGGTGGTTACTCATGACTTTAATGAATGAAGTGACACATGAAATAACGATACAAAATACAAAACAACAAACGGAACGTGAAACCTAATTACAGCCTATCTGGTGAAACTACACGGAGACAGGAACAATCACCCACGAAATACAAAGCGAAACCAGGCTACCTAAATACGGTTCCCAATCAGAGACAACGAGAATCACCTGACTCTGATTGAGAACCGCCTCAGGCAGCCAAGCCTATACAACACCCCTAATCAGCCGCGATCCCAAATACTACAAACCCCAATACGAACATACAATATAACATAAACCCATGTCACACCCTGGCCTGATCAAATAATTAAAGAAAACACAAAATACTAAGACCAAGGCGTGACAATAGCGAGAGAGAGTTATTAAAGTGATCCAAACAAAGCCATGACAAAACTTCCCCAGCTTGAGCAATCCGATGGGGACGTGTCTAACAGAGGAAGTGTGAAAATGAGGTTCATACAGTATATCTTTCATTTGAGAAAATCCCCTGGGTATGACGTGGGACGGCCTCCCAATCACACAAAGCACACAGCCAAAGACATTGATCCAAAGCTCCTTACAGGGTTTTGCTTATTTATTTATTTTTACCCCAAAGAGGATTGACGACAGATCTCTCACCCAGCCTGAAATGCAAGACATCTCATGTTATTAACTCAGAGAAGATGAAAAAAATCTGTAGGGAAGGGCATAGGATCGTCACTGTGTACAATGCAAATATCGGTTTTCCTGCAAGTGTTATAACTCTATAGGCTCTCTATCATAACTACTGTGTGTGTTTAAAGCTTCCCACAATCAGAATGTAGGCCTATATTCAGTAAAGCCCCATAGCCTATGCAGTTGAAAGGTTCATAGCAGCATGTTATTTATATGGAGCTAAAGAAGACACTTTGAACCAACGGCGTCTTGCAGCTGAAACACTTTGTGATGTGTTGCTTTGAGTTTCTTTTGTTTCTTTTTTGACCCACGTATGTTCATTTCATTTGATCCCTTAGGTTCTCGTGTGGGGTGGGATTGGGATGGGAGGTTCTCGTGTGGGGTGGGATTGGGATGGGAGGTTCTCGGGTGGGGTGGGATTGGGATGGGAGGTTCTCGGGTGGGGTGGGATTGGGATGGGAGGTTCTCGGGTGGGGTGGGATTGGGATGGAGGTTCTCGTGTGGGGTGGGATTGGGATGGGAGGTTCTCGTGTGGGGTGGGATTGGGATGGGAGGTTCTCGTGTGGGGTGGGATTGGGATGGGAGGTTCTCGGGTGGGGTGGAATTGGGATGGGAGGTTCTCGGGTGGGGTGGGATTGGGACGGGAGGTTCTCGGGTGGAGTGGGATTGGGACGGGAGGTTCTCGGGTGGGGTGGGATTGGGATGGGAGGTTCTCGGGTGGGGTGGGAGGTTCTCGGGTGGGGTGGGATTGGAGGCTCTCGGGTGGGATTGGGATGGGAGGTTCTCGGGTGGGGGGGATTGGGATGGGAGGTGAAACTTCATTTCGTATGTATTCATGTTTGCTGAAAATTACTATAACTACATTTAAAAAACATTTGATCACAAATAATGGTTCATAGCAGCCACCTTCACTTTTACTACAACCATAATGAGTCCAGTTCTCCCCACAAAGGGACTCCCATAGGCTATATTCTCCATGCATACTGAGAATGTATGTTTTCTATAAGAGTACCCAAGCCTAATCAATGAATGTTACTGTTCAATAGCCTTATCTCCTGATATGTTTTACAAATAATACATGGACGAGTAGGCTACTATGGGCTACATATTGTAACTCCAAACTAACCATCTAGAGTTGAAGAATCTCACAACAACAAGGGATACATATTTCATGTCACTATGTTTCCAAACCGTGAAGCCTTCTGACTTCAGGCGCGAGCCTGCATGGGTACATGAGCATCTAATGTAACGCAATCAGCACGTGGAGCAATTACTCGCGGAATGCATAACTGAATACTGTATCCATAAAAATACAAATAAATCGCCCATGGCATGGGTGACTTATTTCTCCTGCAACCGTAGTCAAACGTTTGACCCTTTTCCCGCTAAATTAAAGAAATATGATAGTTATGTAGTAGAATATATGTCCCTGAAAATAAATTATATAACATTTAAATGTGCCAACATCAGAACTCACATTACTAAATCATGAAACAAAATGCCACACCCACACGCCTGACAATAACATTCCAGAGTAACATTCCACCCTGTCTGACAGCCAGGCCAACGACATAAATCCCAAAACATGACTCAAGGCAGAACATTTACAAACCATTAAAAATATATAGCATATTTTACAAGATCATCGATAGCTGCCGACCGCCTCCGGGATATACAAACTGAATCCGATTACACCTTCTCAAACATAACACACCCCCATTCCAGTCATGACACATTAACTGTATAATAGAGAAATATAAGGAGCTGTGCTATAAAATAACAATCATTTTAATGTAACTTTGTTGCACGTCAGCCCTTTGAACACAATAGATCAGGCAACACAGTCTCACAATCAATTCGTGCATATGGCTGATCAGGATGCAACAAGAAAAGTTTGCGCTCCCTAGCCTCGTCTTCTTTCAACTTCGGAGATTCGTTATTTCAATATTTTGGGGGGAACAATATAAATACGTGTCAAAGCATTTTTAAACAACAGCAGACAAAAGAGTTCATAGCAGAGTCGTGCAGACAGTTCACTCACCTTGTTTGACACACTTAAGGCGGACAGGGTCCTTGCTGTGTCTGACCACTGCATGTACGTCCCTGATGGTTAGTCCAGCCACTGGCGTTTCATTGACCTCAAGGAGTAGTTCATCTTGGGACAGTCTGCCGCTCTGGCAGGCCACCTTGCCTTGCCTAACCTCCCCAAGATATGGGAACTGTCCATTCTCCGCGCCTCCCTTCAACTCGAACCCAAGCTCCCCTTCCTTATTCCTGCAAAGGACACTCTCGTAGACTTTGTTGGTCCAGTGGTTTTTCTTCTTCAGGCTTTTGGACATGGCTGAAAAGTGGCTATCCCTTGAGGGCACCCATGCAAGAAATTATCGGTCCTGTCCGCGGGCTTCCCTGGTTTTAGCTTCCCAGCTTGATGTTATGGTGAACAGTTTCAACAAAAGCCAGTGGTGGTATCCATGTCAGCACTGGATACACAGCAGCTGTCTCAGCCTGCGTTGCTGTACTGAGCTCGCTATACACACAGTTGCAGCCAACTGACCCGGATGTGATGTCTGTAGGAGGAGAGAAGGCACGGCTCCCGAATCCGAAGCTTCCCGCAGAAAGGAAAAAATGAAGGAGAGAAATTAACGGTATTTTCCACTGGCATGGCCACGCGCATCAGATCAGACTGAACTGGGAAGAAGCAGAAAGCAGCCGCCTCGCCTCCATCTCTCACAGACACATTTTCAGCGTTTTCATAGACATGGATACTTTGTTGCCGAAATTCCACATTGGTAGGATACAGAGTTGCCTATAGTGAAAGTGGCATTTAAAAGGAAAAATAAACGGATATCTTCTGTATGTCCATTGTTCTTGAGGTCGATTTTGAAACAATTTTAAGCTGCTACACTTACATATAGCATACTTGTGTATTCACGATAATATCTACAACAAAAAAATCGCTGTAGGCTATTCAGTTCCACAATATGTATTTATTTCATGGAAATTACATTGGTATACGTTTAACAAGTCGAACAGTTGATATTGTATGCTGTAACAACATTGACCTGCACTGTAATGACACTAACTTAGTTGTTATGTAAATACTAATTTATTTTCGCTTGAATAAAACAAAATGTAATTGCGAACACTTAGTGTGGCACAATGGTCCACCTGTCAGACGCTCCTACTATATGTCAACAATCACATAGGACTAGTCCTCGAGTATGGCCATACATGTTTGAATGAGTGGAGGCCTTTTAGTTGATATTACAATTTAAAGGGTAGGCTACACAGCTACCATACAGTACAACGTTAGTTTCATACAATATTCAATACTGTTGTTGCATATTTTTCCCCAGGCTCCCCTCTGTTTATTTAGGTTTTGGCTTGTAACATTTTTATTCACTTCTTTACTTATTTGTTTCCCCCAGTTCAAAATGCATTATGGTCAGGTGACTCTTATGCAAACAGTCTCTGATTGCAGTCCAGGATACAAGTCCCTGTCACATAACCACACACAACCCTCACTTCACAGCACACCTTGGCCTGAATGTTACTGTATATGCTAGGGTTGATATCTGGCAAGACAGAACACATTTCAATACATTTACATACTGGATTCAGACATTAACATCTGAATCCAAGCACTGGAATCTGATGCACCGACACTGGAAATATATCATCATTTCTCTGTGATACTCTTTTTCTTGAATACAGTCGTGGCCAAAAGTTTTGAGAATGACACAAATATTAATTTTCAAAGTCTGCTGCCTCAGTTCGTATGATGGCAATTTGCATATACTCCAGAATGTTATGAAGAGTGATCAGGTGAATGTCAATGAATTGCAAAGTCCCTCTTTGCCATGCAAATGAACTGAATCCCCAAAAAACATTTTCACTGCATTTCAGCCCTGCCACAAAAGGACCAGCTGACATCATGTCAGTGATTCTCTCATTAACACATGTGTAAGTGTTGACGAGAACAAGGCTGGAGATCACTCTGGCATCCTGATTGAGTTCGAATAACAGACTGGAAGCTTCAAAAGGAGGGTGGTGCTTGGAATCATTGTTCTTCCTCTGTCAGCCATGGTTACCTGCAAAGAAACACGTGACATCATGATTGCTTTGCACAAAAAGGGCTTCACAGGCAAGGATATTGCTGTCAGTAAGATTGCACCTAAATCAACCATTTATCAGATCATCAAGAACTTCAAGGAGAGCGGTTCAATTGTTGTGAAGAAGGCTTCAGGGTGCCCAAGAAAGTCCAGCAAGCACCAGGACCCTCTCCTAAAGTTGATTCAGCTGCGGGATCGGGGCACCACCAGTACAGAGCTTGTTCATGAATGGCAGCAGGCAGGTGTGAGTGCATCTGCACGCACAGTGAGGCGAAGACTTTTGGAGGATGGCCTGGTGTCAAGAAGGGCAGCAAAGAAGCCACTTCTCTCCAGGAAAACATCAGGGACAGACTGATATTCTGCAAAAGGTACAGGGATTGGACTGCTGAGGGCTGGGTCATTTTCTCTGATGAATCCCCTTTCCGATTGTTTGGGGCATCCAGAAAAAAGCTTGTCCGGAAAAGACAAGGTGAGCTCTACCATCAGTCCTGTGTCATGCCAACAGTAAAGCATCCTGAGACCATTCATGTGTGGGGTTGCTTCAGCCAAGGGAGTGGGCTCACTCACAATTTTGCCTAAGAACACAGCCATGAATAAAGAATGGTACCAACACATCCTCCGAGAGCAACTTCTCCCAACCATCCAGGAACAGTTTGGTGAGGAACAATGCCTTTTCCAGCATGATGGAGCACCTTGCCATAAGGCAAAAGTGATAACTAAGTGGCTCGGGGAACAAAACATCAATATTTTTGGTCCATGGCCAGGAAACTCCCCAGACCTTAATCCCATTGAGAACTTGTGGTCAATCCTCAAGAGGCGGGTGGACAAACAAAAACCCACAAATGGGCTGCCATCAGTCAGGATGTGGCCCAGAAGTTAATTGACAGCATGCCAGGGCGGATTGCAGAGGTCTTAAAAAATAAGGGTCAACAACATCATGTAACTGTCAATAAAAGCCTTTGACACTTATGAAATGCTTGTAATTATACTTCAGTATTCCATAGTAACATCTGACAAAAATATCTAAAGACACTGAAGCAGCAAACTTTGTGGAAATTAATATTTGAGTCATTCTCAAAACTATTGGCCATGACTGTACATTAATTCCTTTGTTTACCCTGAGCATTGATGCAGGGAAAAGACAAATGAAAGACAATCTGAAGCCTTTAAGTGAGACGGCTGCCACCCTCGGTTTCTATTTCTCTCCAAATGAGAACAGATTAACTGTAATTAAATAATGCAGATTATACAGGACTATCCCACGCCCATTGTAGATCAGAGTGAATATGACAGGAAAGTGGTTCGAAGTGTAATCTGTGTTCATCTGGATGAATTGGGAGATAATCCGAGGATGGTGTACATGGCCTGTAGTGGCCACATAGCCTCATATCTCTGCTCAGTAAGACAACATGCTCTTAAACAGACACAGGGAGAAGAGCACAATTAAAACGCTGTGGTCTGGTATACTTAAATAGATTTGCCCAAGAGTGCAGTCATCTCTCCACATCCTGACAATCACAAGACAATTAAATATTTATTGCTCTTTTTCGCCCAGATTTCCAATGAGATTTTCTTCAAATGAAACAAATTCCAATTCCTCTAAAAGGAATCTAAAGGGAGCCAAATGAGTTTAAAAGTTATTATTTCTCCCAGTATAATCCATCTTCAAACAGGAATGTTAAGTATTTCATTTAGGAACCACCTTCTACCCAGGAGACATACCGTTTTTAGTTCTATAAGCAGTGTAGTATCTTCAACTCTGTGGGCAATCCTCTCAACTTTCTCTCTCAAAGCTTCCCAATCTCTCTGATGATAAGTAGGCCAACGCAGTATGCCACTCTGTCTTCATTCAGAATACCCCAATTATTATGTCATAATTATCAAGTCCTTCCTATGGAGGATCTTTTAGTTCTTTTTACTCAGTAGTTGAATATGCCTTGTAGCACAGAAACATTAATTTAGATAGAGATTTGATTTCCACAGCTTTCTCTAACTCCATTATAATTATGTTTTCTAAGAGTCACGTTTGGTGTCCTTGACAAGTGATGGAAACAATGGCCAGTGGATATAGACTCCTCCCAAGCAACCAGAGAAGCGGCCCTCTGCATTCCAGAGGTGGGAGAACCACTGACTCCAGTCAAACTGACAAAGAGGAGTATTTTGAAGCCTGGAAATCTGTGGAAGAAGTGTTTGACCAAGGAGAGGAATTCTCAGACTGTGGCAGAATACTGATGCTGGGGAGGAGTTCAGGCCATCGGGATGAGGTGAATGGGACTAGAATAACAGACTGTGATTAAACTGAGTCAGGGTGGCATGTAGGGTGTGCTCTGGTATGGCACATCCAGGACTGGTGAATGACCGTCATGCATGCTTATGTGTAATTGTGAAAGATTGTGCATTAGCCATATCAGAATGTGAAAACATTATAGCCCTTGCAACTTTTTAAGCACATACCCATCGCTCTGTTTCGTCGACTGAGTGGTTCACAGTGGGAGGGACAGCAGTGTGATACTGGTATTGGAGTTGGCACAATGGGCTTTGGAGCTGTAAATGACTGCTGTAGGAACTGTCCACTCTCTCATAATGCACTGCCCCAGATGGGAGCTGCCAACTGGTTCTAACGGTGATGCTGCCTCCAGGACCTCTGTATGCTACGCTGCTACGTGATGTAATGAATATGACAGGGGTAATTTCAAGGCAATTAAAGTTGGTCCAGGAATAAAGCAATGTAGGCTGATGGCTCCAATTGTGTCGCTACACAGCATAAAGAGAGAGGTGTGATTGGAGAGGACAATGGCCGCTTTGTGCCATCCCTTACAGTGATGCTCATTGTCGCCGCAATGAAGTGTGTAAGTCTTGTTGACGGTGATTTGGCAGCTTGAGTTTTCATCTCTCAATATAAAAAGCGGTGGAGTAATTGAATGGGGCCTGATTGTTCCAGGCCGTCGGCAGGGCAAGGAGATAATCAACTAGTCTGCGATCCTGCGTTTGCTTCATTTGACGTGTTTTCTTTCGCTGCCATCTGTTCGACCTAGCTAGCTGCCTAATAAGGGGTTCTCTCTCTTATGCCCGCCCAAAGGAATTGAATATGCCAAGAGAAGTAGGTTGGCCGAACCGATACAGCTGCCGGCATCCTCTGGCTTTCCTGGGGCACAGAATGGTTGTGAAAGAGAAGGAGAAGAGGATTTAAATCTCTCACCATGTTGACAATGAGCCGGTCCTCGTGTTTGAAATGTGTCAAGGACATGTCACTGACTGTATTACTGTTTACTGAGGGAGAAATGGAAGAGGCCTGACAAACTGAGCTGCAATGTTCAGTTCACCAATGAATCAGTCGATACACCATCGCCTCACAATGTTCTCAGATAACATCTCAGAGTTGTATTATTCATACATTTCAATGGGGGGGAACTAGCTAGTAGAACACTGTTTTGATTGATTTCCACAGACTCTAAAAAGGAACTCATTGAGGAGTTCCACATTATGTACTGGAGACTGCTTCATGTACGAAGCTCTGGTCTTCATAAACTCCTTTGTTCCTTCAGCGGAGTCCCTTGCCACACTATCATGTATTTTTTAGTTGTCTCACGGTACTCAGTGTGTGAATGAGAAACACCACCACTTGTTTTATGGCAAGGACCTGAATCAGTCTACCAGCTCTGACAAGCTGCTCCTCTTTAAAACAATGAACGGCAGATGACCTCCCTCCCTCCACCCCTCTTCTCCTCTTCCCTCATTCCCCAGCGCTGGGCTAGCGGTGACTGGAGGATATATTTAGGGCTTTTACAGCGAGTGATTGAGGCGGAATCACAGCGTAGTAATAGCAAGGGGCAGTCACTCTGGAGAGTCCCAGTGAGAAGCACACACTGCTTCAGGACATAAATGAGGACAAGCGTCTCCTCCCTATTGGCTCAGAGATAAGTTCCCCTTCCTTCTACAGGCTTTTAACCACTCTTAGTTACACACACGGATCAGGACAGTGTAGTCCTCTGCTGATTCTATGGTGTGATGAGAGGGAAAGTTCCAGTCATACGGTGTAATCTGTCATGGACTGACGTCCCAGGGCCCCTCCTCCATCAACGCAGAACGCTGTCATTATTGCACAATCAACGCCACGCCGACGGTTTGATGGACTTGAACCAGAACTGGCTTTAACATCATGTCACAAAGCATGTCTGACAAACACGTAGAGACAGATCGAACTGTGACACCTTTCTGCTCTTCTGACATCTCACCGACCATACTCCTTTCACTGATATTATTACCACTTAAAGCTGCTGCTGAAGATGAATACAACAACGCTGCATGAACAGTGTCAAAGGTCATATCTGAAGCATGGCGACCTCTTTTTGGCCTTTAGAAGAATGCATGTAGGTTAACCTTATTACACATTTTCCAACATAGGATCTCTCTGTGGCGCTCTGTGATCCATGACTCATAGGTAAAGCCTGCAACTTCTAACCATGACATTCCCCCATCAGATGTAATTCTAACGACATGGGAGGATTAGCCCTGTTACAGCAGCCACCTTCAGCTGTTGGCTGTGGGTGTTTCATCTCGACCTGGCATAACCCCGTGATGAGGCACAGGCAGATGACAGTCTTGAATCATGCCGTTCAGGGCCGTGTGGTGCAGTGGCAGATGACAGTCTTTAATCATGCCATTCAGGGCCGTGTGGTGCAGTGGCAGAGAGGGAAAGGAATGAAAGCACTTCACCAACGCTGACAGGGAATGATCTAAAGGGCGTCCGTGTTGCGAGGTCGTTAGTTAGAGTCGAGCCCGGGGCAGTGACAGCATCGGCTGGGATTGTCAGCGAGCCCACATTATGAGAGGGAAGGCGGGACCGGCTGAGAAAGGAGGAAACACAACAGGCCTAGAACTGGGTTCACACAATATTTGAGCGTTTACTTGAACCCCTCTGGACTTGCTAATGGGTGGAGTTTTGGGACTATACAATTGGGTGCTGTGCGTCAGGCATGTTTGAACAAGTACAGCTAAAGTATTTTAAATATTTAATTGACTATTTGAACCCAGGTCTATTGAGGGCTGAAAAGGAAGGAGGTTGAGAGGTTAGGAGGGCTGCTCATAGGACCTTGCAGGCAGTAGTCCTCGTTGTCTGGGTCTGGTTCTCACTTTACAGCCCATGGACTGGGCTCAGCCGGCATCAGTCTGGCTGCTGGTGAATGTCAGTCAGGTCTCCCAGAGTCCTCCTCTCTGTATTCCTTTCATACAGCCTAGCCCGCTTAAAGGTTTCCATTGGTCTATTTTCTCCCTGTGATCCTATCTCTAGGCCCACAGTACAGTATTACATCACTTGGGCCCTGTGTTTTGGACTATCATGTCGGTTTGAACCTTTATTTGAATCGTTTTCCAAAATGGAGAATTACACCAAAAATGAAAGGAATTGTCTGAGGATGGTACTGGAGATTTGGATGGTGCTGGAGATCCTAGAATGAATAACAGACAGAGCACTGAACAATTACAAGACAACTTGGTCTGTTCAAAATAAATGAAGTGAGACTATGATAGGCACGTTTCACAATAAAAGTATGTCAGTTTTGTTTTGGCAACAGTCGAACAGGCTCATGGTTTTGACAGGTATAATGATCTTTGACATTCATGATTACAGTATAAGGGATTAAATTGGCAATATTTCCCTTTTTGGGCGGCCAGACCAAATTCACATAGAAATGTGAGTTATAGATCTATCATTCTACTTAAATGCCTAAGAAGCGGTAGATCTGTTATATGTGCGCTATTTCTAAGCTTCCCGTTCAGTACCATTATTGTTTCATTTTGCTATACTTTACACATGTGTGTGTTGGTCTAGTACCTTGCTGAGGCACTTAAGCAGTGACATGCTCAACTGAAATGAACCAGACATATGGATTACACTTCAAATGTTGGTAGTAATGAAACTAAGCATAATGGTTTGTGTTTTGCCATTAACAATGAGCTTGTTGGAGGGAGAAATGATTAAGAGAACTATCAGACAGAGATAAGACATTATGAGGTGACATAGTGCATCTCTGAGACCTTTTAAGTCTGAGCCAATGCAGTTGTGTTATGCCTTAAATATCACTCAACTACCTTGCATGAAACAAAAAATCAGACAAAAAATCAAACCTATTCTTTAAAGATTCCCTCTTCTTCTTCGTATCCTCTCTAATGAATGAGACTCAGGCCTGGTTTTCCTTTCTGCTTCCCCCTTTCCTCCCACAGGTCTTTTGAAGAGGTGATGTTGGCTATGACAGGGGTGACATGCTTCCCACCATAACTCTATAATTCATCCCTGAGTTGTGATTTATAACAGCTCACAGCAGTGCATGTCGCTCACTGCTGGTCAATAATTATTTTCTTTGCCGAGATTAGATTATTTCAGATGACCCAGATATTAAATCACGTTTCTTCTCCCAACCTCGTTTATGGTAGATTCTCTCAGAGAGAGAGAGGAGTTGAGAAGGAATGCTCTAGTTCAACAGTGACCCCTGCTGTAGAGACCCTCTTATTCCAGTGTTGAGATTGCAAGTTGACGTTTATTGTCATGAATCTTCCCCTGGAGGCAGAACTGAGCAATTTCTGCTAAACGGGCCAGCCACAAAGTCAAAATTGGTTATATTGTAAAAAATCATAAACAAAAATGTAAGGTTATGGTTAAGCATTGGGTTAGCAGCGTGGTTAAGATTAGGGCTACGGTTAGGTTCAAAATCTGATTTGATAATAATATAATAATATTATTAATAATATATGCCATTTAGCAGACGCTTTTATCCAAAGCGACTTACAGTCATGTGTGCATACATTCTACGTATGGGTGGTCCCGGGGATCGAACCCACTACCCTGGCGTTACAAGCGCCATGCTCTACCAACTGAGCTACAGGACTTTGTGGCTGTGCCAGCTAGTGACCACTTTGCAGAGCTGCCTCCAGGGAAAGATTCATGACAACATTTAACACCAACCTGCATTGAGATTCCTACCAGGACGTATTACAACAGGTGACAGGATGTGCTGAAGGACAAAAGGCTATTCTGAAGTCGAAGACAATCCTCCCCAAAAGTAGATGTACTTATTTACTTGCTACTGGATTGGCTCCAGTGTGGCTCATTGTGTGTGACTTTGTCCATCCATGTTTTTGTCACTGACTGCACTGTAGGGCACAGTGGGGAATGTTGAGCCAAACGGGTAAGTTGAGCCACTCTTGTTTCTAGGATACCATACACAGAATGTATAATTCGACCAAATATTTAAGAAATTATCATTTAATTGCGTCCGTGAAGGAAGAAACCACATAGAAAAAGTGGTAAGCAAGTTAGGTCCCTAAACCAGATTTTCACCAAATCAAAATAATGTATTGTGTTAGACGTTTCAGTATCTAACTGCAAGATTGTTCTATTCATCAGTTGGGGTCTCTGTAATTTTTTTATTTTATTTTTTATTTGAACTTTATTTTACTAGGCAAGTCAGTTAAGAACACATTCTTATTTTCAATGACGGCCTAGGAACAGTGGGTTAACTGCCTGTTCAGGGGCAGAACGACAGATTTTGTACCTTGTCAGCTCGAGGATTTGAACTTGCAACCTTTCGGTTACTAGTCCAATGCTCTAACCACTAGGCTACCCTGCCGCCCCAGGGCTTCAATATGAGGTCCTAAACCTAGCATGAAAGAGCATCCTTGTAGTTGTGTGGGCTAATATAGTCAAAATGTTTGCCTTGCGTTAAGTTGAGCCAATAGCCAAGGGGTAAGTTGAGCAAATGGCCAAGGGGTAAGTTGAGCAAATGGCCAAGGGGTAAGTTGAGCAAATGGCCAAGGGGTACGTTGAGCAAATGGCCAAGGGGTACGTTGAGCAAATGGCCAAGGGGTACGTTGAGCAAATGGCCAAGGGGTACGTTGAGCAAATGGCCAAGGGGTACGTTGAGCAAATGGCCAAGGGATACGTTGAGCAAATGGCCAAGGAATACGTTGAGCAAATGGCCAAGGGGTACGTTGAGCAAATGGCCAAGGGATACGTTGAGCAAATGGCCAAGGGATACGTTGAGCAAATGGCCAAGGGGTACGTTGAGCAAATGGCCAAGGGGTACGTTGAGCAAATGGCCAAGGGGTACGTTGAGCAAATGGCCAAGGGGTACATTGAGCAAATGGCCAAGGGGTACGTTGAGCAATTTGCCAAGGGGTACGTTGAGCAAATGGCCAAGGGGTACGTTGGGCAAATGGCCAAGGGATACGTTGAGCAAATGGCCAAGGGATACGTTGAGCAAATGGCCAAGGGGTACGTTGAGCAAATGGCCATGGGGTACGTTGAGCAAATGGCCAAGGGGTACGTTGAGCAAATGGCCAAGGGGTACGTTGAGCAAATGGCCAAGGGGTACGTTGAGCAAATGGCCAAGGGGTACGTTGAGCAAATGGCCAAGGGGTATGTTGAGCAAATGGCCAAGGGATACGTTGAGCAAATGGCCAAGGGGTACGTTGAGCAAATGGCCATGGGGTACGTTGAGCAAATGGCAAAGGGGTACGTTGAGCAAATGGCCAAGGGGTACGTTGAGCAAATGGCCAAGGGGTACGTTGAGCAAATGGCCAAGGGGTACGTTGAGCAAATGGCCAAGGGATACGTTGAGCAAATGGCCAAGGGGTACGTTGAGCAAATGGCCAAGGGGTACGTTGAGCAAATGGCCAAGGGGTACGTTGAGCAAATGGCCAAGGGGTACGTTGGGCAAATGGCCAAGGGGTACATTGAGCAAATGGCCAAGGGGTACGTTGAGCAATTTGCCAAGGGGTACGTTGAGCAAATGGCCAAGGGGTACGTTGGGCAAATGGCCAAGGGATACGTTGAGCAAATGGCCAAGGGATACGTTGAGCAAATGGCCAAGGGATACGTTGAGCAAATGGCCAAGGGGTACGTTGAGCAAATGGCCATGGGGTACGTTGAGCAAATGGCCAAGGGGTACGTTGAGCAAATGGCCAAGGGGTACGTTGAGCAAATGGCCAAGGGGTACGTTGAGCAAATGGCCAAGGGGTATGTTGAGCAAATGGCCAAGGGATACGTTGAGAAAATGGCCAAGGGGTACGTTGAGCAAATGGCCATGGGGTACGTTGAGCAAATGGCAAAGGGGTACGTTGAGCAAATGGCCAAGTTGGGCAAATGGCCAAAGTTGAGCAAATGGCCAAGGGGTACGTTGAGCAAATGGCCAAGGGGTACGTTGAGCAAATGGCCAAGGGATACGTTGAGCAAATGGCCAAGGGGTACGTTGAGCAAATGGCCAAGGGGTACGTTGAGCAAATGGCCAAGGGGTACGTTGAGCAAATGGCCAAGGGGTACGTTGGGCAAATGGCCAAGGGATACGTTGAGCAAATGGCCAAGGGGTACATTGGGCAAATGGCCAAGGGGAATGTTGAGCAAATGGCCAAGGGATACGTTGAGCAAATGGCCAAGGGATACGTTGGGCAAATGGCCAAGGGGTACGTTGGGCAAATGGCCAAGGGGTACGTTGAGCAAATGGCCAAGGGATACGTGAGCAAATGGGCAAATGGCCAAGGGATACGTTGAGCAAATGGCCAAGGTTGAGCAAATGGCCAAGGGGTACGTTGAGCAAATGGCCAAGGGATACGTTGAGCAAATGGCCAAGGGGTACGTTGAGCAAATGGCCAAGGGATAAGTTGAGCAAATGGCCAAGGGGTACGTTGGGCAAATGGCCAAGGGATACGTTGAGCAAATGGCCAAGGGGTACGTTGAGCAAATGGCCAAGGGGTACGTTGAGCAAATGGCCAAGGGATACGTTGAGCAAATGGCCAAGGGATACGTTGAGCAAATGGCCAAGGGATACGTTGAGCAAATGGCCAAGGGGTACGTTGAGCAAATGGCCAAGGGGTACGTTGAGCAAATGGCCAAGGGGTACGTTGAGCAAATGGCCAAGGGGTACGTTGAGCAAATGGCCAAGGGATACGTTGAGCAAATGGCCAAGGGATACATTGAGCAAATGGCCAAGGGATACGTTGAGCAAATGGCCAAGGGATACATTGAGCAAATGGCCAAGGGGTACGTTGAGCAAATAGCCAAGGGGTACGTTGAGCAAATGGCCAAGGGTACGTTGAGCAAATGGCCAAGGGATACGTTGAGCAAATGGCCAAGGGCTACGTTGAGCAAATGGCCAAGGGGTACGTTGAGCAAATGGCCAAGGGGTACGTTGAGCAAATGGCCAAGGGGTACGTTGAGCAAATGGCCAAGCAAATGGGTACATTGAGCAAATGGCCAAGGGTACGTTGAGCAAATGGCCAAGGGATACGTTGAGCAAATGGCCAAGGGGTACGTTGAGCAAATGGCCAAGGGTACGTTGAGCAAATGGCCAAGGGGTACGTTGAGCAAATGGCCAAGGGATACGTTGAGCAAATGGCCAAGGGGTACGTTGAGCAAATGGCCATGGGGTACGTTGAGCAAATGGCAAAGGGGTACGTTGAGCAAATGGCGTTGAGCAAATGGGGTACGTTGAGCAAATGGCCAAGGGGTACGTTGAGCAAATGGCCAAAGGGATACGTTGAGCAAATGGCCAAGGGATACGTTGAGCAAATGGCCAAGGGGTACGTTGAGCAAATGGCCAAGGGGTACGTTGAGCAAATGGCCAAGGGGTACGTTGAGCAAATGGCCAAGGGGTACGTTGGGCAAATGGCCAAGGGATACGTTGAGCAAATGGCCAAGGGGTACATTGGGCAAATGGCCAATGGGAATGTTGAGCAAATGGCCAAGGGATACGTTGAGCAAATGGCCAAGGGATACGTTGGGCAAATGGCCAAGGGGTACGTTGGGCAAATGGCCAAGGGGTACGTTGAGCAAATGGCCAAGGGATACGTTGGGCAAATGGCCAAGGGGTAGGTTGAGCAAATGGCCAAGGGGTACGTTGAGCAAATGGCCAAGGGATACGTTGGGCAAATGGCCAAGGGGTACGTTGAGCAAATGGCCAAGGGGTACGTTGAGCAAATGGCCAAGGGATACGTTGAGCAAATGGCCAAGGGGTACGTTGAGCAAATGGCCAAGGGATACGTTGAGCAAATGGCCAAGGGGTACGTTGAGCAAATGGCCAAGGGGTACGTTGAGCAAATGGCAAATGGCCAAGGGGTACGTTGAGCAAATGGCCAAGGGGTACGTTGAGCAAATGGCCAAGGGGTACGTTGAGCAAATGGCCAAGGGGTACGTTGAGCAAATGGCCAAGGGGTACGTTGAGCAAATGGCCAAGGGGTACGTTGAGCAAATGGCCAAGGGGTACGTTGAGCAAATGGCCAAGGGGTACGTTGAGCAAATGGCCAAGGGATACGTTGAGCAAATGGCCAAGGGATACGTTGAGCAAATGGCCAAGGGATACGTTGAGCAAATGGCCAAGGGATACATTGAGCAAATGGCCAAGGGGTACGTTGAGCAAATAGCCAAGGGGTACGTTGAGCAAATGGCCAAGGGGTACGTTGAGCAAATGGCCAAGGGATACGTTGAGCAAATGGCCAAGGGATACGTTGAGCAAATGGCCAAGGGGTACGTTGAGCAAATGGCCAAGGGGTACGTTGAGCAAATGGCCAAGGGATACGTTGAGCAAATGGCCAAGGGGTACGTTGAGCAAATGGCCAAGGGGTACGTTGAGCAAATGGCCAAGGGATACGTTGAGCAAATGGCCAAGGGATACGTTGAGCAAATGGCCAAGGGGTACGTTGAGCAAATGGCCATGGGGTACGTTGAGCAAATGGCCAAGGGATACGTTGAGCAAATGGCCAAGGGATACGTTGGGCAAATGGCCAAGGGATACGTTGAGCAAATGGCAAGTTGAGCAAATGGCCACGGGATACGTTGAGCAAATGGCCAAGGGGTAAGTTGAGCAAATGGCCAAGGGATACGTTGAGCAAATGGCCAAGGGGTACGTTGAGCAAATGGCAAGTTGAGCAAATTGAAGTGTTTTCTTCCCAGGCTTAATGCAAGGCATTCACCAAGGTCAGGGGCCTCCGTCACCGTAATGTTTCTACCCAGTGGTGACAGTATGCCCAGTAGTATGATATTCTATGTGACTTTACTGATCCTGTCCTGCATGTGTGACCGCTCCATGTGTTTTATGTGGCTGGCCAGAGGTAAAGAATAATCACAGATTCCTGAGCAAATGGCCAGAAAGGGCACTGCGTTCAAATCCACCTCTGGCCGTTGCAAATGGCCTCCCTACAACTGAGGAAGTACAAGTGGCCGTACGTTGAGCAAAGCCCAGTCAAAACTGTTGAGCAAATGCTCTGGCCCCCAATGGTGGAACAAACTCCCTCACGACGCCAGGACAGCGGCAAAGTCAATCACCACCTTCCGGAGACACCTGAAACCCCACCTCTTCAAAGGAATACCTAGGATAGGGCAAATGGCCAAGGGGTAAGTGAGCAAATCCTTCTCAAATGGCCAAGGGGTACGTTGAGCAAATGGCAAGTTGAGCTCCCCCTTCTCCCTTAACAAGATTTAGATGCAAGTGGTTGTTCCACTGGTGTCATATGCCCAGTGTATGATACCAATTTGACATGTGTTTTAAGTCGCTCTGGATAAGAGTGTGGCTGGCCTAAATGACTTAAATGTAAATGTAAATGTAAATGTCGTCAGCCCTGACCGCCAGACACTCAGAGAGGAGTAGCTGCCCTGGGCTTCCAACGAACTTATATTGAACATCATCTGCCTGTCAAAGGCCTCCTCCTGTCCCACACAGTTGTTACCCACCCACATGCACTACGAGTCAGCCTGTCAACCTCATTTATTCATGAATGCAATGAAAATAACTAACTTATACACAGCCAAAACACTAGGCACTTACCATCACCACTAATATTTATCATCGCGGTATTGGAAGATCAAAGGCTTTTTCAGTGTAAGGCAGTGTGTTTAAAATAGTTTATTAAATTATGTTGATTTAGACAGGCACCAGGAGGTTGTGGGTAGCCCAGAGCAGGAAGGCTTGAGTGCTGGTGTAAGAGGAGGTGCTTATCAGATCTCTCTAGCTCCCTAAAAGCTCCCAAAGAAATTGGGAGAAATTTCTTACAATGAAGGAAAGTGCTTCTGTGTTTGAATAAGATGAAAATAGGGGGAAACCTTGGGTCCATTTCAAGTATTTCACAGAAGCGATATGCGACATGGGTTGCTACGCTACAGCACACTTAAAGCATAACTGACAGCTCAGTGAGGCAGACTGCTCGTTTACATTCAGGTCAAATCATACCATCAGCTTTCAGACTGAATGAGCTCTAAAGGCCTCTAGCGTTGTCTGAGACACTGATGTCAACCACTTAAGATTCCGCTCAGACAATAAGGTAAAGATGAAACTTTCTCTACAGGGCCAGATAAAACTAAGCAAATGGATGTCAGACAAGGACATAGGAAAGTGGTCGATACTGTGGCGGTGCCCACAAGCAAGCAAGTTTGAGGATGACTTTCCATGTCACATGCAGGCAGGGGAATGGGATGGAGGGATAAAAAGGGGGAGGAGGAAAGAGAGAGGGGTGACATGGACAGTCATTACTTTAGTCCCTTCTCCTTCCTCTCAGGTAACCATCGGCTTTCTTATCTGGACGGGCTGATGTGAGGGCCCAGATACCCTCCTCTACCCTCGCCACATAGCCATAAAATAGAGTCACATAACGTCATTCAGGGTGACAGGTAAGGTTATGGAGTCAGGGAGGTTTGCGTCATTCAGGGTGACAGGTAAGGTTATGGAGTCAGGACGGTCAATCTATGTCCTGACTTCGCCCTCTCCTCTGAAACATTTATCACTCTCTATAAACTCAGAAGAGAAGCTGAGTACCTCAGAGGCAGAGGATCCTAAAAGGAAGAGACAGACTGTTGAATAAAATGGCCACCTCAAAAGGTTCACAAACTCACTAGGTTATTAAAGACGAATATCCAGCCTATCCATCAATATACAAGTTTTGCATTTTTACTGTGGAAATGTCAAAATTCACTGTAACACATTGTATTTGCATTTGGGGAGTCTTTTACTGGGGTGAGCTACAGATGTAGAATCTTAATTTGAACAAGTTTTCTACACCTTGGAAAATAATCCTTCAGCAACAGTAAATGTGAATTATTATGTGGATTCTAATTAATTTATGTAGGGGTTGATACATTTTTTGCAAGGATTAATCAAATGAAAATGTCAAACTTCATAGGCCTTCTTAAACCTACAATAAAATGTTCTGCATTGTAGGAAGGTTCTCCTGCAACAGGGTGATCAAATTAAGACCAGACATCTGCAATGGACTGTAATGACCCACAAGTAATGAAACCATAGGACCACTGCTAACAAACCATTTACAGGGTCAGTGCACTTTCTAGATCCTGTCACCTGAGCTGACCACAGACAATGCTGCAGTATGAACGTTTGGGGGCATTTCCACCCTCCTGATTTGCCCACTAACAAGCCGGAGCACAGCTTCAGTATTATATGTATTAGTTGCAGAGATAAGAACAGCGGTTGGTTTGTCTCTTATCTCAGGTCGAGACACAGCCGTTCAGAGATAGAGACAAATTGTTTGGGGAAATAAAAAAAGGAATTATGGGTCTGAATGCAGCAGACCCAATCTCTTATCAGAGTAGCCCAGGGCAGTAGGCTTACCTCAGAGTCACAGTGTGGGCTGAGGCTGGCCTGGCACTAACTATGCCTAGTTAAAAGTGCCAACCTGGCACTGGAAGAGAGACAGACATTCAGCTCAATAGTAACATCATGTCAGTGCTTTGATTCTACATTCACTACAGAAGATAAGACAGTGATAAGATAGTGTTTTGAAAATCACTTGATTCCTTGTCTTTGAGGCCAGGCTGGATTGCTGCAAGCTAGAGATTGACTGAATAAGCATCTCTGTATAGCTCTCTTTCTCTGTCATTCTGTCTCTTTTTTCCCCCTCTCTCTTTCCCTCCATTTGCTGTGACTGTTTTTTCATGTAGGCGTTCCGATCTCTGCTATGGGAGAAATATCCGTCCCTAATACCATGCTGACAGATGGCTTTCTGCTCGGAGAACGATAGCCCTCAAAGCTCCATTGCTAATTCCCCTGACATCACACACGCTCGTGGAAGAACTGCTCCACTTGATTCCCTCTTTCCTCAAAGAGAAAACAACTCTAATATCAGAGGTAAAACCCCAAAGGATAGTAGCAACGCCCCCATCCCAATAACCAGCCTCGTCCAAAAGCAGAGAGGAGACCCAAATGAAAGACACATGTTGAACAGAGAGGATGGAGATTATGATGGAGACACACATCACACGCCAAGAACGAGAAAGTCGTGTGAGATTACAGTTATTGACTGTTAAACTAACCACACATACCCTCAGCAGTACTGAGTAGACTAACATCTATCATTTGTTGATGGATGTGTAGTGTGTAAGTTTAGTGCTCATAGAGATTGATCCTCTGGGACCATGGTGGTAGCTACCCACAGGGCACAGACATCAGTTCAACCTTGAGTTTTGATTTACATTTGGTTCAGTTGTCAACTAACGTGATTTCAACTTGAAATCCACCAAACATTTCACCATGTCATTGGATTTTGGTTCAAAGTTGGCTAAAAAAAGACTAAATGTCCTTACGTTGATGACTTTTTGCAAATCCAATCAGTTTTCCACATTGATTCAACGTCATCGCATAGATTTCTACTGTTGAAATTACATAGAAACAACGTTGATTCAACTACTGGGTGTGTTCTCAATGCTATGTGAGAGACTGAACAGGCAGAATAGACATGAGCAGCTCTCCCCCTATGGGCTTCATTAGATGGTTGGATATATCATTAGGAAAGTGCTGTTGGTCGTCTCTCAGTGCGCTGAGCGGGACTGCACCTTTTATTGAAAAACAGGTAGAATGTAATCACGACAAGGAAGAGACGCAGCGACAGAGAGACAGAGGAAGATCATTTCCATATTGCACTGTAATGATGTGCAGCACTAGCCCGGTGATACACACAAGCTCACTCAGTCACTCACACAAACACACTCAAGGATGCGTTCTTAACTCGTCTCTTCCGCTCCGTTCAGCTCATGCTGTCATTTTGGAAAATGAAGGGGGAGAAATGTGTCAGGGAATGATAGAACTGTGCTTGGCTCATTACAGGCCTATTTGAAGTAGCCTATTTGGAGAGAACGCTGTCCGGGAAAGTGTATATATATATTTTTTAATGGGAGTCAGTGGGTAAATGGCATCTGCCATCTGTGCCACTCATTGTCATGACTTTGGGAATGCCATGGGACAGGGTCAATGATACTGATAGCCATAGGGCATGGCATGTATTCATGGATGCCACGGGAAGCCAAGCTTCCCCAAATATTTGACATATAAATTAAGATTTCTCTTTCGTCTCTCTCTGTGTTTCCATAATCTCCTGTAAATTTGCTTATTCCAAATCAGCATCACAGCCCATGGACTTTGGAGGAGTTCATGTAAAGAATTTGCTAAGATCAAAGTGAAGGTCAGTGCATATGTGAATGCGCATGAACGTGCAGACACACACACTGATGATACGCACTACAGAGCAGTCGTTCATGGGTGCTTCTTGAATTACGTTGGCATTTGGGCATAGCATTTGCTGAATTTTTCTATGTTTTTATTTAAATGAATTTGAGTACTGTACATGACTTTAAATAATTGTTACCATTATGATAACATTGTGCTACCATTAGGAATAGTAACACCAATGATGGTAACACCAATGAGATATTTGAGGTAAATTAGGATTTTCGAAAATGGCCGCCACATATGCTCAAATCCAAGGTCATCAATCCTTTCCAAATAATTGCGTTTAAAGTTCTGCCAGGCCATAATTGCGAACATTAGAAAAAGATTAAATGAAGACTTTCTCTGATGCAAAATGCACATCAGCCAATTAAAATCGTTGATGTATGTTGCACGTGATCAAACGCTACATGTTAACTGTTTCCATTAGATAAAATGCACATTTATCCCTATGCTGACCTGCACAGCTGGCCGTGCTTATGTGTAGGTACAAATTCTGTATCAGCCAATTATATTTGTAAAAACAGTTGAACGCGATCCAACACTTGTTCATGAAAGCTTCCTTAACAGAAGTCCAACGGCACGTTCAAATAGTTTACAGTGTAGAGCGGCTAGTTATTGTCTCAGATTGGGGCAAGGATTGGAATCCCACATGAGTTGCATAATTCTTATGAAAAAAAGACGCGTCGTGGCACACACCTTCATTGTCGTGCATTATTTCCATATAACGCATACCCCCTCGTTGATAATCCTTCACATATATTATATAGAACTTTGTGACATATGCACTATTTGAATCGAGCATTGAGGACCAGCAGTGCACAGTGTTTTCCTTAACAAAAATGCTTACCTCAAGGGGGGCTCGTACCCACAGTTAATTTGCACTATAATTTTAGAATCAACAGCTTTAGCAGTGTGTGCCACCTGGACGCAATGACATTAATGATACATGACGGCTATTTATAAGTCCATAAGGCTCTTCGACCTTTTACAATGTACTTAAATGTTGTATAGACCTCCATTATTTTATTTATCGTAAAAGCACATGGATGTGTGTGAAATGGATGAGCAAAACGTGGGATTTGGTCATACATGCAAAAATGTGCCTTTTTACTTTAGTCTAATGTGAGCAGCTAGTAAGGATGCATCATGCAAATATTGGCACTCTACAGGAGACAGACCAATTGGAACAAAAGCAAACCTTAGGAGATTTAAAACATCCCCCCTCTGGTGGCCAAGTTTACTTATTTTAAGAAATGCCTTTGGTAATATCTTTGATAAGCTGATACAGAATTTGTTAGTGGAAATAATCAATGCCACCTGGTCGGGTTAGCGTTGGGATACACGTACCAGGTTACGTAATGGGAACAGCTAACACGAGGTGTTTGATCACATGCAACTACCTCAACTATTTGAATTGGCTGCATTTTGAGACAGAGAGAAAATGTAAACTTGTTATCATGTTTGCTAGTATAGCCCCATAGTATCCACGACTTGTACTCACCACCAACCACAGATGGTTTGTTTGTGGACTGATTCTTGGAGAGTGTACTCACCGGTCCCTTGTGCACAGCTATCCAGTAGATGTGCACGCTCAGTAATTAGAATTTTCTGGTGAGGGTTCATTTAGATTTGTTGAATGTTTATGTGATATTATGTCCTGAGATATTGAAATGTATTGGCCATTAGTATTTAAATTATTGACAAGGGGGTATTTATTTGGGAGTGACATGTTAATTGATTAAATACCTGTTTAGGTACATTTTGGATTAGTTGCTACTGTTAGGGTCTGGATCCACTATTTTACACACGCACACGCACACACACACACACACACACACACACACACACACACACACACACACACACACACACACACACACACACACACTTTGATATACAGTGCATTTGAATGCTTATAACGTTTTTCTGTTTCCTTTTTTTTTATACATTTGAAAACATTTCTAAAAACCTGTTATTGCTTTGTCATGGGGGTGTATTGTGTGTAGATTGATGAGGGGGAAAAATATTAAATACATTTTAGAATAAGGCTGTAACTTAACCAAATGTGGAAAAAGTCAAGGGGTCTGAATAGTTTCTGAATGTACTCTTAAGGAATTGTCCGTAGAGCTCCGAGACAGGATTGGGTTGAGGCACAGATCTGAGGAAGGGTACCAAAAAATGTCTGCAGCATTGAAGGTCCACAGTGACCTCCATCATTCTTAAATGGAAGACGTCTGGAACCACCAAGACTCTTCTTAGAGCTGGCCGCCTGGCCAAAGTGATCAATTGGGGGAGAAGGGCCTTGGTCAGAGAGGTGGCCAAGATCCCGATGGTCACTCTGACAGAGCTCCAGAGTTCCTCTGTGGAGATGGGAGAACCTTCCAGAAGGACAACCCTCTCTGCAGCACTCCACCAATCAGGCCTTTATGGTAGAGTGGTCAGACGGAAGCCCCTCCTCAGTAAATGGCCTGCTGTCGCTCTCAGACCATGAGAAACAAGATTCTCTGGTCTGATGAAACCAAGATTGAACTCTTTGGCCTGAATGCCAAGTGTCACGTCTGGAGGAAACTTGGCACCATACATACGGTGAAGCATGGTGGTGGCAGCATCATGTTGTGGGGATGTTTTTCAGCGGCAGGGACTGGGAGACTAGTCAGGATCGAGGGAAAGATGAATGGAGCAAAGTACAGAGAGATCCTTGATGAAAACCTGCTCCAGAGCGCTCAGGACCTCAGACTAGGGCAAAGGTTCACCTTCCAACAGGACAACAACCCTAAGCACACAGCCTAGACAACGCAGGTGCGGCTTCGAGACAAGTCTCTGAATGTCCTTGAGTGGTCCAGCCAGAGCCCTGACTTGAACCCAATTGAACATCTCTGGAGAGACCTGCTTGAGAGGATCTGCAGAGAAGAATGAGATAAATTCCCCAATACCGGTGTGCCAAGTTTGCAGCGTCATATCCAAGAAGACTCAAGGTTGTAATCGCTGCCAAAGGTGCTTCAACAAAGTACTGAGTAAAGGGTCTGAATATTTATGTGATATTTCAGTTTTTTACTTTGAATACATTTTTTATTTTTAATAAAATTTCTAAAAACCTGTTTTTGCTTTGTCATTATGGGTTATTGTGTGTAGATTGATGTGTAGATTGATTTTAGAATAAGGTTGCAATGTAACAAAACTTTCCTAATGCACTGTAGGCAAATCAGTTAAGACCAAATTTTTCTTTTCAATGAGTTAACTGCCTGTTCAGGGGCAGAACAACAGATTTGTACCATGTCAGCTCGAGATTTGAACTTGCAACCTTCCGGTTACTAGTCCAACGCTCTAATCCCTAGGCTACCCTGCCACCTCAATAAGGTAAGGACCGTGGGACTAAACACATCCATCTGCAACTGGATCCTGGACTTCCTGACGGGCCGCCCCCAGGTGGTAAGGGTAGGTAACGACACATCAGCCACACTGATCCTCAACACGAGGGCCCCTCAGGGATGCGTGCTCAGTCCCCTCCTGTACTCCCTGTTCACTCATGACTGCACGGCCAGGCACAACTCCAACACCATCATTAAATTTGCTGATGACACAACAACGACAACGATGAGATAGCCTATAGGGAGGAGGTCAGAGAGGTGGCCATGTGGTGCAAGGACAACAACCTCTCCCTCAACGTGATCAAGAGAAAGGAGATGATTGTAGACTACAGGAAAAGGAGGACAGAGCACGCCCCCATTCTCATCGACGGGGCTGTAGTGGAGCAGGTTGAGAGCTTAAAGTTCATTGGCATCTAACAAATGGACACCAACAAACTAACATGGTCCAAAGCACACCAAGACAGTCGTGAAGAGAGCACAACATAACCTATTCCCCCTCAGAAGACTAAAAAGGTTTGGCATGGGTCCTCAGATCCTCAAAAGGTTTTACAGCTGCACCATCGAGAGCATCGTAACGGGTTGTATCACTGCCTGGTATGGTAACTGCTCGGCCTCCGACCGCAAGGCACGACAGAGGGTTGTGCGTACGGCCCAGTACATCACTGGGGCCAAGCTTCCTGCCGTCCAGGACCTTATTCCGGAGCATGAAGTCTAGGTCCAAGAGGCTTCTAAACAGCTTCTACCACCAAGCCAGAAGACTCCTGAACAGCTAATCAAATGGCTAACCAGACTATCATCTATGCATAGTCACTTTAATAACTGTGCCTACGTTTACATATTACCTCAATTACCTCAACGCCGGTGCCCCCGCACATTGACTCTGTACCGGTACCCCCTGTATTATAGCCCCGCTATTGTTATTTACTGCTGCTCTTTAATTATTTGTTATTCTTATCTCTTACTTTTTTATGGTTTTCTTAAAGCTGCATTATTGGTTAAGGGCTTGTAAGTAAGCATTTCACCCTACGGTGTTGTTTTCACCCTAATACCTGTTGTATTCGGCGCATGTGACAAATAACATTTTATGTGATTTTATTCATCCGGTCAGTCTATATCATGGAAGAGCATGTTCTGCACACTCAGTGTATATATACAGTGTATACAGTGTATATATATATTGCTCATTCTGATATTTCTTAATTTCTTTATATATATATATATACTGCTATAAACACAAATTTCGCTGCACCTGTGATAACATCTGCAAATCTATGTACGGCACCAATATTTTGATTTGATTTGTAATATTTCATCATGTGGTCCAGTTGGCAAACAGATCTGCAGACAGTTCCACCCCATCATCCAGTTTGCAGGCATCTTAAATCATAAACTAACTATTAAACTGCCGGAGACACGTTGAAAAGCAAACACACGGGATAATTGAAATAGCTTCCGACAAACCCTACAATCTTTCATTAATAACACACTGTGATAACGTTAACAAAGAGGTAAACACTAATCAACACACACAGAGTAATGAGGAGATGGACATGTAATTAGGGGGCAAACAGCAGCAGACCTGGGTTCAAATCCTGTTTGAAATGCTCTTGGAGCATTTGCTTTAGCCTGCGTGGAGTGCCAGATGGGTGTGGTCTACACTTATGAGACCATTTTTTCATGGTTCCATTTCACCAGGCAAGCTCAAGAGCTTATGTTTTTGAAATGATTTCAAATACTCTGAACAGCATAGGCTTCCAAGAGACCGCCCTAATTTGAGCTACGAAGTGAATTTAAGTATATATAACATAGCAGTGGCTTGAGGTAATAGGGAGAGCCCCCCACTGTTTGCTTGCAAGAATACAGGAGAGGCAGGCACTCAGTGGTGAAGTGGTTTTCTCTTCAGTCAACAACAACAACTGCAGAGCAGGAATACCAATGAGAATTTCATAACTAGGAAAGCTGCCAAAAAAAGAGAGCTCTCAAAGTGTTGTCTAAATGGGTTCTGAAGTCATCTCTCTGTGTTGTACAAAAGCAGCCAGGATTAAGTGTCGAGCTATGTGGTATTCATTTTCAATAAAGAATCCTCTGCTTGTTTTTTTTACCATATTCGTCTGGATGTGAGGGTTCAGTACACATTACTCTGGGATCAAAGGGAAGATGAGGCTGGGAAGTTACTCTAAATGCTAGCAAGCTGTAAATGTGTACGACACTTGTTGTAAATCCAGATGATAGAGTCTGGCTGCTGCAGCAGGGTAGTACAAAACACAGGACATCCAATATCAAGATGAGTGTTCCAATGCATTAAACTAACCGTGCAAGTTCCCTGTCATCTTGTAATCCACACATGAGTCATACTGCCAAGGGGCCTTGTTGAAAAGATGATGGTGTGTATGATGCTGGTGACCCCAGCTGCAGTGAGTCTTCCCACCCTGCGAGGGCAGTGTCTCAGCGACGGGCTTTTTTCACCACCATCAGTGTAACCTTACAATCATGAATCTGTCACAGCCCCTGAATTCTGTTATTTTCCCTTCTTTGTCACAAGCATTATGTTGTGGTGTGTTGACTGTCACAAAGCCAGACATGTGAGTGTTTTAACGTGGAGAACAGCAGCACTTTGCAGGTGAGTCCAGTCGATCCAGTGAGTATGTGTTAGCTTCAGCTCCAGACGAACAGCACTCAGACAGGGCGTAACTGGCATTTCAGAAGGATAAAGAGAGAGCGTGATGGAGACAGAGAGAGGGAGAGCGAGAGGAGGAGAGGAAACGCATGGTATGGGGTACTGAGCAGTGAGCACTCAACTGGTTGCTTCTTACTTGAGTGGAGTTTCATGGCCCCCTCTCTAAATACCACCACTCTCCCACCTGAGTTCACGCCTCACATGTACCTCTCTCTTTCTCTCCCTCTCTCACCTCTCTCTAGCTTGCTGTGTTCGTTCCCACCATTTCTCACATCGCTCTTCTTCCGTTTCATCCTCCTATTCATTGTGTAGCGGTGTTTATCAGAGAGAGGCTAAGATAAGAACTGACCAGCATGAATGTTTTGGGTTGTTGTCGGTCCTGAGGTATGCTCTCAAAATACTGTTGATGTTTCTGTCCCTGATGAACTCACTCACCATCATCTGAGCTTATCCCCCTGAACTATTGACAGGAAGAGAGAGGGAGAGAGAACACATGTCAAGGGGTTCTGAGCAGTGCACTCGCCTAACCTGCCTCTCACTTGAGTGGCCTTTCATGGGCTCCTCTCTGAGTGCCACCTCTCGCCCACCTGCTTCCATGCCTCAATCTCTCTCTCTATTTCTCTCTCTTCAGAGCTTGTTGTGTTTATCCCCACCATTGATCACGTCTCTCCTCCTCTGTTTCTCCATGAAGAGGGGTAAGAGCAGAGCAGAACGAGTGTTGTGGGTTGCTGTCCGCACTTTCAGAATAGTATTGATGTTTCTATCTGTGATGAACTCTCGGTCTCTCTCACCTCAGCTGCTATGGATGAGCTTTATATCAATATCCCTAACCTCAGTGAAAGTGATAGCTCCAAATTGCTCAGAAAGAGCTACGGCTATTAGTCTCTTTCTATCGGAAGTGGTTCATTCGAACGGGCCCCCTCGCGAAGCTGATGATGATCTAGCCCTGGCAGAAGGTCAGACTAACAATTTCAGCTCGATGGGTGGAAATGTCATGATATTATCCACACAGCCTGCAAAGGTCACTGGGATCTGTGACTCTAAAACACAGCTGGGAAACACAGAGAAAGAAGAGGAGAGGTTGGTCTATAGGCCGTCTGCTTGAGTGCCTGTCGCCACTTCAGTCCACTTCTAAGAGCTCTCTTAGAGCAAAGTGTGCCATCGCCATAACTTCTCCCTCCTCTGCCCTCATTCAGAGCCATTTCCTGCTCATAGACACCAAGGGGCGAAAGTGACGGTCGAGACTGGCCTAGCGCCATGCATAGAGAATGATAGAGGCCTCTAGTGGCCAGAAGGCAGTATCAATATGAGCAGTGCCATTGAGGGCTTCCACCATTTCAATGTAGTCAACTGGGTGGGACTTTCAACTTCTTTGACTGATTCCTCCTGCTGACCCTGTTGGAGTCAAGTCCAACCGGGTCATCAGGAGGTATCAGCCAATCGTGAAGAAGAACATTTACTACTTCAAAATAGAGATTGCATCAACTTTGTGTCTGAGAGAGAAGAGAGGACAGCATGGATCGGTGAGGGTAGTCTTTCAGGAGCTTCTGAAGGAAACGGAAGGTAAAGTACAGACAAGGTGAGGATAGACGAGGTAAAGTAAACCCTGCAGAATGTAGGACCAAAGGCAGTCACACACACAAGGATGACTGTGTGTGTGTGTGTGTGTGTTTGTGTGAATGATTATGCATTCCCCGCCCAGCCACAATCCCCATCTCTCAGGCCCACACAGGAGGTGGGAGGGAGGGATGACAGATCTCTCTCCCCTTGAGTGTCAGGGCCCTGGTCCCTGTGTGTGTGCAGATAACACACGCCGGGCTAATTAATTACCCACCACCGCATACATCGTCCAGCACAAACATTCATAACAGTCACAGAGGCCTTCAGTATTGGGAGAGCCCCACACATGCTGCAGTTGCCTCTCAAGACAAAGTCACCCCACTCGTCCCCTCTGCAACTGGCAGCCTATGTCCCCAAAATGGAGAGGTGCTGAGGTGACATTTCTCTGTTAAATCCTGTTATTTATCAATAGAACAAGCCGATATGAGCCATATAAATTTACTATCTATTTTCACAAGGATAGTGCTTCACAGGGTCTGAATTCTCTCTCCATACAGACAAGAAAGCACAGTAATGTATAGCTTTCAAAGTGTGAATACATTTTTGCGGCTACACTTGTTATTTACCAAGGCTGCTTGGTTGCTATGCTGTGTCAGTTTGATCTCTCTGTGTGATTGTGTTGGCTCAGCCTCTCCTCCCCCTCTTCCCACTCGTCTAGCAGTGAATCTGCACCATTATGTAAACTACCGTTCAAAGGTTTTGGCTTCACTCAGAAATGTCCTTGTTTTTGAAAGAAAATCACATTTTTTGTCCATTAAAATAATATCAAAATGGTCAGAAATACAGTGTAGACATTGTTAATGTTGGAAATGACTACTATAGCTAGAAATTGCTGATTTTTAATGGAATATCTACATAGGCCCTCAACTGGCAGCTACAAATATCTACAAGTCCTCAACTGGCAGCTTCATTTAATAGTACCCACAAAACACCAGTCTCAACGTCAACAGTGAAGAGGCGACTCCGGGATGCTGGCCTTCTAGGTAGAGTTGCAAAGAAAAAGCCATATCTCAGACTGGCCATTAAACAGAAAAGATTAAGATGGGCAAAAGAACACAGACACTGGACAGAGGAACTCTGCCTGGAAGGCCAGCATCCCCGAGTCCTCTTCATTGCTGACTTTGAGACTGGTGTTTTGAGGGTACTATTTAATGAAGCTGCCAGTTGAGGACTTGTGAGGCATCTGTTTCTCAAACTAGACACTTGAATGTACTTGTCCTCTTGCTCAGTTGTGCACCGGGGCCTCCCGCTGCTTTTTCTATTCTGCTTAGCGCCAGTTTGCGCTGTTCTGTGAAGGGAGTTTTGTCTTTGGCTATGCCGGATTAAGTGATATGACATGCTATTCTATAAAATAATTTCTCCGTAATTAATATCACCTGATTGAGCTAATAATGTAAATGGAATTAACTAGAGTCGGGCACCACAAAATAATATTTATAGAGCTGTTATCTTCCGAATAAACTCTTAAAGACCTAGTAATGTTTTACATCAATAGCAGTCAATATCAATCGTCATCTTACTTCAGTCTCATCTGAAAGTTGTAAATTCTTGATTATCTGCACGAACCCTGGCTAACAATTTGAATCAGCAATACAAAATTGGGTTTAATTATTTATTTACTAAATACCTAACTAATCACACAGAATTACACATACACATAATTAAATCATAACTTGATTACAAATTGTCATAAAGGAAAACATCCCTAGCGGGCGGAACAGATATGACAGCTTGTTACACAAAGGAAAGGGGCTGGGTTTGAGTGAAAGAGCGGAAGACTGAGGAACAAAGGCGAAGCTGTGCTATCATGAATACAGTATCTTATGCATTCTAAATTACCGGCCATTTGGAAAAGGAAAATGCAATAAATATTTACTCTGAGCTGCGCTTCGGTAGGTTGGTGGTAGATGGAAGGCTGTGTTGCCAAACCGAGTCCTTTGAAGAATGTCTCTGGTTGTCAATTGGAAAAGTTGTAGTAACTTCGTTGGGTGATAGACGGGATACTCTGTCTGTTCCTTCCTAACCCTCGTTGTCGTCCTCACATCTTCGGAACAGGAAGTTATGTTGTCATCAAGGGCTTATATAGGAAGGGAGAGGAGGGTGTGTTTGAATATTTTTATAGCCCATGTCCCTTCACAGGGGCGGGCCACTGATTGAGCAGAGCCATATCTTGTGAAAACCCAAATCTCACATTTTAGAAACTAAAATCACATTTCATCCCATCACAAATCATTTCCTATTCAAACATTTAAATTGAACAACAATTCCATGTGAATCCGATAACTGATGTGTAGAATTTCCACTGTTTGTCATCTTATCATTGATGAGAATGTCTCAGATGACAACCGAACTGACATCATATTCATTAAGTACCACCACATATGTTCAATTGTTCAGATTACCAGAATATAGTTAATTTCCCCCCACCTACTGATGTTCCCAGAATCTCTATGTTAACCAAGGGTTTTGCAATTGTAACCTCAGTAGGGTAAAGAGAGGAAAAAGGGGGCAAGAGGAATTTATGACTGTCATAAACCTACCCCCCAGGCCAACGTCATGACAGAGTAATACACAGCGTTGTACGAGATCTTCAGTTTCTTGGAAATTTCTCCCATGGAATAGCCTTCATTTCTCAGAACAAGAATAGACTGATGCATTTCAGAAGAAAGTCCTTTGTTTCTGGCCCTTTTGAGTCTGTAATCAAACCCACAAATGCTCATACTCCAGATACTCAACTAGTCTAAAGAAGGACAGTTTTATTGCTTCTTCAATCAGAACAACAGTTTTCAGCTGTGCTAACATAATTGCAAAAGGGTTTTCTAATGATCAATTAGCCTTTTAAAATGATACATTTGGATTAGCTAACACAACGTGCCATTGGAACACAGGAGTGATGGTTGCTGATAATGGGCCTCTGTACCCCTATGTAGATATTCCATAAAATATCAGCCATTTCCAGCTACAATAGTCATTTACAACATTAACAATTGTCTACACCGTATTTCTGATCAATTTGATGTTATTTTAAATGGACAAAAAATGTGATTTTCTTTCAAAAACAAGGACATTTCTAAGTGACCCCAAACTTTTGAACGGTAGTTTACCTACTGATGACTGAATTGAGATGAATCCTTACAGACCTGCTGTCCGAGGCTCCAGGCTCAACTTTCCCTTTTCATTATCCAGACAAATAAATAATCAGTTGCATCCCATTTGTTATGTTTGGAATACTTCGTCCTGTAGATCTTCACAGAATGAGAGAGGCAGATAAGAGGGTGTGTGTGTTATCTTCTTGATGCAAAAACAGACATAATGACCTGAAATTGATGGTTTATCAAGTTCTACAGTATAGGGAGATCAAACACACATGTAAATGGTAAATGGTTACAGAATGAAAAACACGTTACATTGCTGCTCTGTCCTTGGATATTCAACCTGTTCTCATCAGCTCCACTATATCCTAAAGAACACAGTGTCTCTTGCTAAGCATGGACTCTGACTCAGCCCTGTTTGGACTGTTCGAGGCCCTTAGCTGTGACATGGCTTTATTCAAGTGCAGGAGTGGGGATCGCTGGGCCGAAAAGCCCTGAGGCTTAGTAGTGGGGAAAAGACAGTGCCTTCAGTCAACGTCTGAATTCAGAAAGAGCCCTGTCAAGGTTGTTCACTCTCAGGGATGTCTGTCTGCCTCTCCCCTGTGTAGCCTCACTCACAGAAGTAGATAGACAGGGTCCATGACATGCATCCATAACAACATGAGGTGCAGAGAGGCAGAGCTGTCTCAAAGGTGTGTGTTTATGTGTGTGTGTGTGTGTGTGTGTGTGTGTGTGTGTGTGTGTGTGTGTGTGTGTGTGTGTGTGTGTGTGTGTGTGTGTGTGTGTGTGTGTGTGTGTGTGTGTGTGTGTGTGTGTGTGTGTGTGTGTGTGTGTGTGTGTGTGTGTGTGTCCACTTGCTACTGGCTTTGCATAGTGATGTGTTATTCAAGTCCTTATTCCCCTCCTGATGCCTGTCTACCTCGATCCTTGACTTTCCTCCAGTGAGAGAGAGAGAAAGACAGAGACAGAGAGAGGTATAGAGATATATATAGAGACATGGAGAGAGATATAGATATATATATATAGAGACAGAGAGAGATATAGAGATACATAGATATATATATATATATATATATATATATATATATATATATATATAGAGAGAGAGAGAGAGACAGAGGCAGAGAGATATATATATGGACAGAGATATATATATATATATATATATATATATATAGACAGAGAGAGATATAGAGATATATAGAGAGAGAGACAGAGACTTAGAGACAGAGCGAGAGAGAGACATACAGAGAGAGGCAGAGAGAGAGACAGAGAGGCCGGCAGTCTGAGTCTCAGTGCACTAATCCATTGAGATTAGGAGTGACATAGGGGATCATTAACAGTACAGCCGTACACTGATCCCAGAACACTGACCCCAGAACAGCTCCATTATAACCCACACCAACAGGACAAAAGGGTGCCAGAGTTTTTCACTGGCATCCATTTTATTTTTCCTTTCACCTTCCTCCCTCTTAAATCTCTGCCTTTCCTCCAGAACTCTCATCACAGATCTGCATCTGCCTCGTCTGTGCCGCTGCCAACTAACGGATTCTCACTCCACTGAGTTCTACACTGGCAGGCTCTAAGGACTCTCTCCCAGACCCACACACACACTGCTGTCTCTGTCAGGGAGCTGTGAGGGGTACAGCTGAGGTGTATGTGGGGGTATGCTGGACAGGTAAACCTAGACCTGATTGGTTGAGAGATGGAAGGTGCACTGGGAAAATTCTAGTCTGCACATCTAAAGTGACCAATCGATCTAGGGAGAGACGGAAGAGAAAAGAGGGAGGGTGGGACAGAGAGAAGAATTGAGGCAAAAAGAGAATGGCAGTGAGAGGAAGAGAGCAGAGAGAGGAAGAGAGAGCAGAGAGAGGAAGAGAGAGACGAGAGAGAGCAGAGAGGGAGAGAGGAAGAGAGCAGGGAGAGAGGAAGAGAGCAGGGAGTGAGGAAGAGAGCAGAGAGTGAGAGAGAGCGGAAGAGAGCAGAGAGTGAGAGGAAGAGAGCAGAGTGAGAGTAAGAGAGCAGAGAGAGGGAGAGATAGGAAGAGAGCAGAGAGAGGGAGAGATAGGAAGAGAGCAGAGGGAGAGGAAGAGAGCAGAGAGAGGGAGAGAAAGGAAGAGAGCAGAGGGAGAGGAAGAGAGCAGAGAGAGGGAGAGAAAGGAAGAGAGCAGAGGGAGAGGAAGAGAGCAGAGAGAGTGAGCAGAGAGTGAGAGTAAGAGAGCAGAGAGAGAGAGCAGAGAGTGAGAGGAAGAGAGCAGAGAGCAGAGAGTGAGAGGAAGAGAGCAGAGAGAGAGAGAGACCATTAGATATTATTGTATACTTGGAGGTACAAAGGCCATTTCACTGCTGCATACTATGCAAATTGCTTTCAGGGAGTAATCCATACTGTTAACACAAGCTGCTCATATTTAACACCATGTTATTACAGCCCGAGGGAGATGATTAGAAAATGAAACATTACACAGAAGTAACAGTCAGCCACGTACAGACAAAGTGCACACACACAACCACATCGATATCAACAAGCCTGCCCTTGACCCTATAAGTGTGTCAGGCATGGTGTGGGCTCTACTGCTCTTATCCTCTCTGTCTGTGTGTGTGCTCACTACTGAACCATGCCCCAGGACTACCTGACCATGCCCCAGGACTACCTGACATGATGACTCCTTGCTGTCCCCAGTCCACCTGGCCATGCTGCTGCTCCAGTTTCAACTGTTCTGCCTTACTATTATTCGACCATGCTGGTCATTTATGAACATTTGAACATCTTGGCCATGTTCTGTTATAATCTCCACCCGGCCCAGCCAGAAGAGGACGGGCCACCCCACATATGCTCTCTCTAATTCTCTCTTTCTTTCTTTCTCTCTCTCGGAGGACCTGAGCCCTAGGACCGTGCCCCAGGACTACCTGACATGATGACTCCTTGCTGTCCCCAGTCCACCTGGCCATGCTGCTGCTCCAGTTTCAACTGTTCTGCCTTGTTATTATTCGACCATGCTGGTCATTTATGAACATTTGAACATCTTGGCCATGTTCTGTTATAATCTCCACCCGGCACAGCCAGAAGAGGACTGGCCACCCCACATAGCCTGGTTCCTCTCTAGGTTTCTTCCTAGGTTTTGGCCTTTCTAGGGAGTTTTTCCTAGCCACCGTGCTTCTACACCTGCATTGCTTGCTGTTTGGGGTTTTAGGCTGGGTTTCTGTACAGCACTTTGAGATATCAGCTGATGTACGAAGGGCTATATAAATACATTTGATTTGATTTGATTTGAGTTGATGTTCCCCTCGTGCTCCACTGATACATGAAACACGTTGGCCACTAACAGCCAGACTCCTGGCTAAATCAACAGATGCAGCTCTCTTTCGCTCTCTCTTTGCAGGCAGAGCGTTTAACCTTTCCTTCTCAGAGACAACCTATGAGAACAGAAAACTCAAACGAAAATCCATTCTCTCCTCCTCTGAAGGACCTCGGGTCTGTGGTGAAATCTCTCTGAATGGGGGGGTGGAGCACCGACTCAGAAAGGAAGACTATAAAGCAAAGGTAGGCTATCAGTTGGGACATCTGGATCATATTCAACCAATGCCTGCTGTTTGTCTGTTAAATGTTTATGGCTCATAATCTGTATTTATCTTCTGCTCAACAGTTACAGTAATCTCATCATGTATATTTGATGATGTGAATGAAGGTCTCTATTACAAGTCCTCTCAGTAAGAGGCCAACAGCACACTTGGTGTTGACTGATGCCCAAGCATCACCATCCACATTCAGTCTCTCTCTGGCTGTCACACTGGAAATGTTAGAAGCAAAGCAAATCAGAGCCATTTTCAAGGGATTAGGTTTTCAACTTCTGAAACGTCAATGGAAATTCAAATAGACTTGGCTGAGGGAGTGAAGAGCCCATGCTGCCACCTGGTGGCTGAAATAAGCAGTTAGGCTCTGAAATACTGTGCGCTATACTGTGTGTAATCCTGAAGAACACATCTATGTAACATTGTGACACACCCACGTGCACACGCAAGAAATAAAGATCACACACTTGTAAACACGGTATGACACTGAGCGTAAACACGGTATGACACTGAGCGTAAACACGGTATGACACTGAGCGTTCCCCGTACTCCCCCGAGGCAGTGGATGAGTGTATCATTGATTCAGCAGCATCTCCACACCGCCATTACCAAAACAGACTGGAATGTCTCCTATTGATCTGTGTCCTCTGTACAGCCCCAGCCATGTGACTGGCCTATCACCATGTGATTAAAGATACATTTCATAGCCATAATAAGATATTATCACCGCCTAGAGCCAGCCACTGTTTCATCCATTTAATATGCTTTCCTAATTACAGAGAACATTACATCAGAATGCTATTTATTTTCAAAATGTGGCCAGCGCACTGAAACAACTCACAGGCTGTCCCAAATAGCACCCTACAGTATATCCCTATGGGTCTTGGTCCAAAATAGTGCAGTATACAGGGAATAGGGTACCATTTGGAAGGCATCCATATTCCTTTTTGAGATGTGTCCTGCACACTAAAACAACACATGGTGCATTTCATTCTCAGCCCTGTGTTGCACCTGTGACAGGGTTTTCAATGAGCGTCTGACAGACCAAGCAGGATTTCTCAGAAATGGGATGCTGCTGTGGACTCATTGATAAACAGTAAGACATGATCCCCTTTGTGGGAAACAAGTGGGTATTGTGGAGTTGTAATCAGATTGATAAGGAGGACTGTGTGAGAAAATATACAACATCCCACGTACGGATCAATGGCTGTTTACACCGACTGCACACACACACACACACACCGATCGACCGACGTATCGCACCCTCACACACACACACACACACCGATCGACCGACGTATCGCACCCTCACACACGCACACACACACCGATCGACCGACGTATCGCACCCTCACACACGCACACACACACCGATCGACCGACGTATCGCACCCTCACACACGCACACACACACCGATCGACCGACGTATCGCACCCTCACACACACACGCACACACCGATCGACCGACGTATCGCACCCTCACACACACACACACACCGATCGACCGACGACGACGCACCCTCACACACGCACACACACACCGATCGACCGACGTATCGCACCCTCACACACGCACACACACACCGATCGACCGACGTATCGCACCCTCACACACGCACACACACACCGATCGACCGACGTATCGCACCCTCACACACACACGCACACACCGATCGACCGACGTATCGCACCCTCACACACACACGCACACACCGATCGACCGACGTATCGCACCCTCACACACACACACCGATCGACCGACGTATCGCACCCTCACACGCACACACCGATCGACCGACGTATCGCACCCTCACACACACACACCGATCGACCGACGTCGCACCCTCACACACACACACACACACCGATCGACCGACGTATCGCACCCTCACACACGCACACACACACCGATCGACCGACGTATCGCACCCTCACACACGCACACACACACCGATCGACCGACGTATCGCACCCTCACACACGCACACACACACCGATCGACCGACGTATCGCACCCTCACACACACACGCACACACCGATCGACCGACGTATCGCACCCTCACACACACACACACACACCGATCGACCGACGTATCGCACCCTCACACACGCACACACACACCGATCGACCGACGTATCGCACCCTCACACACGCACACACACACCGATCGACCGACGTATCGCACCCTCACACACACACACACCGATCGACCGACGTATCGCACCCTCACACACGCACACACACACCGATCGACCGACGATCGCACCCTCACACACACACGCACACACCGATCGACCGACGCACGCACCCCACACACACACGCACACACCGATCGACCGACGTATCGCACCCTCACACACACACACCGATCGACCGACGTATCGCACCCTCACACGCACACACCGATCGACCGACGTATCGCACCCTCACACACACACACCGATCGACCGACGTATCGCACCCACACACACACACCGATCGACCGACGTATCGCACCCTCACACGCACACACCGATCGACCGACGTATCGCACCCTCACACACACACCGATCGACCGACGTATCGCACCCTCACACACACACACCGATCGACCGACGTATCGCACCCTCACACACACACACCGATCGACCGACGTATCGCACCCTCACACACACACACCGATCGACCGACGTATCGCACCCTCACACGCACACACCGATCGACCGACGTATCGCACCCTCACACACACACACCGATCGACCGACGTATCGCACCCCTCACACACACACACACCGATCGACCGACGTATCGCACCCTCACACACACACACCGATCGACCGACGTATCGCACCCACACACACACACCGATCGACCGACGTATCGCACCCTCACACACACACACCGATCGACCGACGACGCACCCTCACACACACACACCGATCGACCGACGTATCGCACCCTCACACACACACACCGATCGACCGACGTATCGCACCCTCACACACACACACCGATCGACCGACGTATCGCACCCTCACACACACACACCGATCGACCGACGTATCGCACCCTCACACACACACACCGATCGACCGACGTATCGCACCCTCACACACACACACCGATCGACCGACGTATCGCACCCTCACACACACACACCGATCGACCGACGTATCGCACCCTCACACACACACACCGATCGACCGACGTATCGCACCCTCACACACACACACCGATCGACCGACGTATCGCACCCTCACACACACACACCGATCGACCGACGTATCGCACCCTCACACACACACACCGATCGACCGACGTATCGCACCCTCACACACACACACCGATCGACCGACGTATCGCACCCTCACACACACACACCGATCGACCGACGTATCGCACCCTCACACACACACCGATCGACCGACGATCGCACCCTCACACACACACACCGATCGACCGACGTATCGCACCCTCACACACACACACCGATCGACCGACGATCGCACCCCCACACACACACACCGATCGACCGACGTATCGCACCCTCACACACACACACCGACGACCGACGATCGCACCCTCACACACACACACCGATCGACCGACGTATCGCACCCTCACACACACACACCGATCGACCGACGTATCGCACCCTCACACACACACACCGATCGACCGACGTATCGCACCCTCACACACACACACCGATCGACCGACGATCGCACCCTCACACACACACACCGATCGACCGACGTATCGCACCCTCACACACACACACCGATCGACCGACGTATCGCACCCTCACACACACACACCGATCGACCGACGTATCGCACCCTCACACACACACACCGATCGACCGACGTATCGCACCCTCACACACACACACCGATCGACCGACGTATCGCACCCTCACACACACACACCGATCGACCGACGTATCGCACCCTCACACACACACACCGATCGACCGACGTATCGCACCCTCACACACACACACCGATCGACCGACGTATCGCACCCTCACACACACACACCGATCGACCGACGTATCGCACCCTCACACACACACCGATCGACCGACGTATCGCACCCTCACACACACACCGATCGACCGACGATCGCACCCTCACACACACACACCGATCGACCGACGTATCGCACCCTCACACACACACACCGATCGACCGACGTATCGCACCCTCACACACACACACCGATCGACCGACGTATCGCACCCTCACACGCACACACCGACGACCGACGTATCGCACCCTCACACGCACACACCGATCGACCGACGTATCGCACCCTCACACACACACACACACACCGATCGACCGACGTATCGCACCCTCACACACGCACACACACACCGACGACCGACGATCGCACCCTCACACACGCACACACACACCGATCGACCGACGTATCGCACCCTCACACACGCACACACCGATCGACCGACGTACGCACCCTCACACACGCACACACACACCGATCGACCGACGTACGCACCCTCACACACGCACACACCGATCGACCGACGTATCGCACCCCTCACACACGCACACACACACCGATCGACCGACGTATCGCACCCTCACACACGCACACACACACCGATCGACCGACGTATCGCACCCTCACACACACACGCACACACCGATCGACCGACGTATCGCACCCTCACACACACACACACACACCGATCGACCGACGATCGCACCCACACACACACACACACCGATCGACCGACGTACGCACCCACACACGCACACACCGATCGACCGACGTATCGCACCCTCACACACACACACCGATCGACCGACGTATCGCACCCTCACACGCACACACCGATCGACCGACGTATCGCACCCTCACACGCACACACCGATCGACCGACGTATCGCACCCTCACACACACACACCGATCGACCGACGTATCGCACCCTCACACACACACACCGATCGACCGACGATCGCACCCTCACACGCACACACCGATCGACCGACGTATCGCACCCTCACACACACACCGACGACCGACGTATCGCACCCTCACACGCACACACCGATCGACCGACGATCGCACCCTCACACACACACACCGATCGACCGACGTATCGCACCCTCACACGCACACACCGATCGACCGACGTATCGCACCCTCACACACACACACCGATCGACCGACGTATCGCACCCTCACACACACACACCGATCGACCGACGTATCGCACCCTCACACACACACACCGATCGACCGACGATCGCACCCTCACACACACACACCGATCGACCGACGTATCGCACCCTCACACACACACACCGACGACCGACGTATCGCACCCTCACACACACACACCGATCGACCGACGTATCGCACCCTCACACACACACACCGATCGACCGACGATCGCACCCTCACACACACACACACCGATCGACCGACGATCGCACCCTCACACACACACACCGATCGACCGACGTATCGCACCCTCACACACACACACCGATCGACCGACGTATCGCACCCTCACACACACACACCGATCGACCGACGTATCGCACCCTCACACACACACACCGACGACCGACGTATCGCACCCTCACACACACACACCGACGACCGACGTATCGCACCCTCACACACACACACCGATCGACCGACGTATCGCACCCTCACACACACACACACCGATCGACCGACGTATCGCACCCTCACACACACACACCGATCGACCGACGTATCGCACCCTCACACACACACACCGATCGACCGACGATCGCACCCTCACACACACACACCGATCGACCGACGTATCGCACCCTCACACACACACACCGATCGACCGACGTATCGCACCCTCACACACACACCGATCGACCGACGTATCGCACCCTCACACACACACACCGATCGACCGACGTATCGCACCCTCACACACACACACCGATCGACCGACGTATCGCACCCTCACACACACACACCGATCGACCGACGTATCGCACCCTCACACACACACACCGATCGACAGACGTATCGCACCCTCACACACACACACACCGATCGACCGACGTATCGCACCCTCACACACACACACCGATCGACCGACGTATCGCACCCTCACACACACACACCGATCGACCGACGTATCGCACCCTCACACACACACACCGATCGACCGACGTATCGCACCCTCACACACACACACCGATCGACCGACGTATCGCACCCTCACACACACACACCGACGACCGACGATCGCACCCTCACACACACACACCGATCGACCGACGTATCGCACCCTCACACACACACACCGATCGACCGACGTATCGCACCCTCACACACACACACCGATCGACCGACGTATCGCACCCTCACACACACACACCGATCGACCGACGTATCGCACCCTCACACACACACACCGATCGACCGACGATCGCACCCTCACACACACACACCGATCGACCGACGTATCGCACCCTCACACACACACACCGATCGACCGACGATCGCACCCTCACACACACACACCGATCGACCGACGTATCGCACCCTCACACACACACACCGATCGACCGACGTATCGCACCCTCACACACACACACCGATCGACCGACGTATCGCACCCTCACACACACACACCGATCGACCGACGTATCGCACCCTCACACACACACACCGATCGACCGACGTATCGCACCCTCACACACACACACCGATCGACCGACGTATCGCACCCTCACACACACACACCGATCGACCGACGTATCGCACCCTCACACACACGCAGAAAGACACATGCACACATACTTATGGGATCAACAGTACACAAACACTAGTAATTTGTTGAAACTACAGGTAAGATGAGAATCAGTGATAAATTATTGATTTGAAAATGTTGTGCATTTTATTTTGTTTGTGTAACTGGTGCTGCGTATGCACACAAATTTGATAAACCCTAGAGTGGAGGACAGTCTGTTTGTTGGCTGTTGGTGAGTCTCCCATGCACGTCCTTGGTTGATCTGCCGTTTCCACGGGCAACCAGAGTCCTTACCACATGGAGAGAGGGTTGCTATGCCAGAAAGCCAGAGTGGGCTCAGATAGTTACATTCACAATATAAAGCAGAGGTAGGCTATCAATTGGGTCATCTGGATCACATTCAACCAATTCTTCCTGTGTTTGTTTACATGTATTTATGAGCCATGAACATTTATCAACTTCTCAACAGGTACAGTAATCTCATCATGTATATTTGATGATGTGTAGGGGGGCATCTATTACAAGCCCAAGCATCACCTTCCACATTCAGTCTCTCTCAGACTGGCACACAGGAAATATTAGAAGCAAGGCTAATCAGAGCACATTTCAAGGGATATGTCTTCGATTTCTAAAATGGAAATTCAAAAAGACTTGGCTGAGGGAGTGAAGAGCCCATACTGCCACCTAGTGGCTAAGATGTAAGCAGACATGTCCATGAAATACACAGTGTACAAACATTAAGAACACCTTCCAAATATTGAGTTGCACTCCCCTTATGCCCTCAGAACAACCTCAACTTGTCAGGGCATGGACTCTAGGAGGTGTTGAAAGCGTTCCACAGGGAAGCTGGCCCATGTTGACTCCAATGCTTCCCACAGTTGTGCCAAGTTGGGTGGATGTCTTTGGGTGGCGGACAATTTTTTTATATATTTTTGAAAAATGTAACCCCTTTTTCTCCCCAATTTCGTGATCACGATCTTGTCTCATTGCTGCAGCGCCACAACGGGCTCGGGAGGGGCGAAGGTCGAGTCATGCGTTCTCCGAAAAATTGGTGCAGCTTGCTTCCCAGTTAAGCAGGTGTTAAGAAGCGCAGTTTGGCTTCCCTAACACTTCCCTAACCCAGACAACACTGGGCCAATTGTGCACCACCCTATGGGATCGAACCGCAGGCTCTATAGCCTCTATAGCCATAGGTCATGGAAAGAGCAGGTCTTCCTAATGTTTTGTACACTGTGTAGATCCTCTATGCTGTGCATGTAACCCTGTGAGCAGAATATAGTCGGGGAATATGTTGATTGATAAACAGTAAGACATGATCCCCTCTGTGGGGGTATTGTGGAGCTGTAGTCGATGAAGAGGGCTGTGTGAGAGAAATACAACACTCCACATACGGCTGGCTCTCACACACACACTGGGATCAACAGTACACAAACAATAGTCACTTATTGAAACTGCAGGTAAGATGAGAACCACTGATGAATAATGGATTTCAAAATATTGAGCGTTTTGTTTTTTTGTGGTGCTGCTGATGCACACTGGGTCAAGCAAAGCTTCTGTTGGTTTGGATTGTAGGCTACCACACAATCCATCAAATCCAAGTCTATAGTTGGCATAACATTGTGCCTTGCAGAGATAAACAGATCTTTCTATTTTTTTTCTCAGGTTTTTTCTAAGGGTCTGGTGTGAAGTGTAAACATGAAGTGTAAAGTGGTGTACATGACAACCACTGAAACTGTGCTCCTTACCAAGTGAAAAGACATCTGTTCATTTTCTCAACCACTTTCCACCACAATAAACAGCCTCGTGAAGAATTCCACCTCAGTCCTTCAGCTGGAACACATATGGCGAGGAATTGAAATTGTACTGTGGCAAATGGGTGTATGCATTAATACACACTGTAGCAAACCGTAGTAAAGCGTTTAGAAACAGAAACAAGTTTCTATTGGTGAATGAAGGTAGGTCCCAGCCTCTTTTGTCCCGTTTACATAGGTTTGGTTCCCAGTAAATAGACACCTGTTCTCACAGAGAGGCTGTGGTGTCCAGTGGAGGACAGTCCGTTTGTTGGCTCCCATGAACGTCCTTGGTTGATGAGTCCTATGTCAGAATTATTATTATTTTTACACTTGCTATATTGCTGTGAAGGCCTAGATCATAGTTCCGACAAACTGCTGTTCTATATGCAACAGGCCACCATAGCTTGAGGGGGGCTTGCCTGACTGACATTGGTTTGGTTTCGATTTAACATCCTAAAGCTATTTTTAAAACAAGTCGTTTCCATTAATTGTATTGAGTCCTTTGCACTCAACACACTGCAGCCCTAGAGACTAATTAATGGTTAGGAAACCCACAGGGTGGACCATTAGTAGATCCTTACCATGCATTAGCATCTCCTTCTCAATTCCCCCTAAAAGGCTGTTATGTTGTTTGAAGGTTATTTTGTGTTCAGGATGACAAAAGTTTATAATGAAATCCTATTTGGACGGTGAATCTAAACCATCATCTTCCTTTGAAGTCATTATCAATCTAATCTCACACAAGCCCTCTTCTTCAACCCTCACACTGAAAAACAGCAGACTCATCAAGAAATGATGAAGACAGAAAGATGGCTTCCTGCTATTCACAGGACCTATTCATGTGTTAACAGGAAGCCATCTCTGCAAACAGAAAACTATTATTCCAAGGTGGTTACAGAAGGTTGAGAGGGATTTAATAAGAGTTTACAGTTCTGATGCGAGTTGGGATTGGAGGAGACGGCAGTGCAGTCTCAATCACCACGCTCATTAGTCAGAGCACATTATAGAACTATTGAAAAGACACGGGAGCTTTTAATAATCATTCAACACTACTTCACAGACCAGTTGTATCAGATCCCATTGTTTACAAAATATATTCTGTTTTTCTTGAAATATACATCTTGTCCACTGAATAAATAGATTATAAAAATGCACTATAAAAATGACTTGACAAAAAATGTAAAAATACATATTTTGAGGGGGATTATTATTGGCACTAAATTCTTGGGATTGGTTGAATGCTCCAGTGATAATGCTGCTGATCTGTTATGTTTACAGCAGCATTTATAGGTCAATTCTTTCCTGAGAAAAAGCAATGCTGTCATGCTGATGACGATAGCTTAGCCGTGCCTTTAATTACATACAGTGAGAGGTTCCATCTCTCGACTCCAGGGAGTGCTATAGTAGTCTGACTCCAGGGGGTGCTATAGTGGTCTGACTCCAGGGGGTGCTATAGCCTATGAGTCAGGTGGTCTGCTGTAGAGTCCACAGCCACTGTTCAAGCCAGTCTAAAACTGTAAAACTGTACTGTTTCACAAAAGGTGTGAAAGTGCCAATCTATTTCAATCCATCTCAAACCCTGATTTCAGGCTAAATACTAAGCAATCCTTTCACCTCATTATCAGACTCAGAACAATATGATTACTGTAGTTTTACCTTGGAAAGGACCCAAACCCACCATTAGCAGCAGACTGAGTGCTAGACAACCTGAGCACTCAGTGAATGGTTTACAATAACACCCCAAACCTCTCTCTTTCACTCCCTCCGACCTCTGCTCAGTTCTACAGACACAGCCTGGTCTCATAGCCTAGACATACCATAGTAAATGTAAAACTGATCACTCAAATTAGTATGATATGTAACCATGCCAAACGTAACCTAAGACAGAAGGTTGCAACCCCCCTAGAGTCGACCGACACACTGGTGCATCAATCTAAGTTACATAACAAAAAATCCCCATCAAAATCAGTCAGTTGAAGCTAGAGATATCAGTTGTTTTGCATTGCATGCGTCTCAATCCACCTCATCTGCCAGGGTCGTGCTTCTGTATCTGTGGTGAAAGGTGGCAAAGCTGTGTTTTTCAGACAATGGCACATCCTGAAAATTGGTCTTCAAATCAAATGCTATTTGTCACATGCGCCGAATACAACAGGTGTAGAACTTATAGTGAAATGCTTACTTACAAGCCCTTAACCAACAATGCAGATCAAGAAAGAGTTAATAAAATATTTATTAAATAAACAAAACGTTTTTTAAAAATCGAATAAATGATTACATAACAATTACAAGGCTATATACAATGGGCACCAGTACCGAGTCATTGTGCGAGCATACAGGTTAATCGAGGTCATTTGTAAAGTGATGTAAACAGTCCGGGTGGCCATTTGATGAGTTTGTTGTTCAGCACTCTTATGGCTTGGGGGTTAGAAGCTGTTAAGGAGCCTTTTGGTCCTGGACTTGGCGCTCCGGTGCCGCTTGCCGTGCGGTAGCAGAGAGAACAGTCTATGACTTGGGTGACTGGAGTCTGACAATTTTTTGGGCCTTTCTCTGACACTGCCTAGTGTATAGGTCCTGGATGTCAGGAAGCTTGGCCCCAGTGATGTACTGGGCCGTGCTCACTATCATCTGTAGTGCCTTCCGGTCAGATGCCGAGCAGTTGAACATACCAGGCGGTAATGCAACCGGTCACTCTTCTCAAGTAAATGTCTGTAGCGTCTGAACGGTTTGACCTAAAAACTATTATGACCACTCTATGGAGGTTCTCGTGAGGTGCTCTACGACCTTCACAAGTGTCACGGGACTCGTCTGAAGATAAAAACAAATGGAAGTATGAAGGTAGTTTTGTGCCTACCCCCAAAAAATATACACTATATATTTCCGGACATTTAGGACAGACACTTAAAAACCTTGTTTCATTTGACTATCCTTTTTGGAGTTCTTGAATGTTATTCAATGCATTTCTATGGGCTTTAGTAGTAAAGGCCAAAATCAATATTTTATGAAGTAATAGGTTACGATTTTTTTGCTTCTTAAAGCAGGTCCTAAAATTCTAAATCAAATAGCTAAATTATCCATAGTATGGTCATCTTAAAACAACTCCATATTTCAGCTTAGCACCCCCCTCAACATCTTAGACAAATTAAGAAAAAAACAAAAGGTGGGTTGTTGGTGTATAATGTGAATGTCTGGCAAACCAAATATTGCATGTTCAAATCTCATCACAAACAACTTTAGCATTTTAGCTAATTAGTAACTTTTCAAATTAATACTTTTTAGCTACTTATCATGATTGTCACTCCTTCCCCTAATCCTTTAACCTAACTCCTATACTTAACCCTAACCCTTAGACTAGCTAATGTTAGCCAGCTAGCTAAAGTTAGCGTTAACCACCTAGCTAACGTTAGCCACAACCAATTGGAATTTGTAACATATCATACGTTTTCAAATTAGTAAAATACATTGTACCTTTTGCAAATTTCATAACGTATCATATGAATTGTAATTCGTATATCTTACGAAATGTATGACGGATATCCACAAATTAATACAGACCATAAGAAATGTAACATATCTTAATAAAAGCAGTGTCTTGGATTTACACACAGAATAATACGAAATGCTCTGACACCAGGTTGACAGACAACACTTTCCGGAAAAACCACCAAAGAGGCCCGTAAACAATCATGCATTGCCATAAATAATGAAAGTAAATTGCTCCAGACATTTAAATAGATGTGGGAGCTGGACAGAGGTTGATAATTACTGGCTCTGTGTTATGTAACCGTAGCCTATTGATTTCTGCTTTGCCTTTTGTAATTAGGCATCAGGTTCCTGTGGCTCTAAATGGCCAATTATCTTCTGAATATAGATGGGCTCCTCTCTGGCTCCATGCAGCCATCAGGCCCTTTATCTATTCATGATGTATAGAGGATTAATATTAATTAAGGATCTACGTGTTGGAACACATCTGGCTGCAGTAGCAATTCCATTATCCTCCTTTACAGTATTAGAGGTTTTCAATAATATACTACATTTGTAAAGTTCTTTTCATTACAGAGGATAGTCTCAAAGTGCACAAAATGTCAAAGAAACGGAAACAAAATGGAAACATCTAGACAGGTTAACCAACGCAAAGAAGACAGCGGAGGCTACACGGGACAAGGATACCAAGGAGCACAGCTATCAACAGAAGGCTGTCCTAAAGAGAAAGGTCTTTAGGCCCGTTTTAAAGGAGCCTTCCTGTAGTAGTATTCATTAGGATCCCCAACTAGCAGCTGCCGAGGCAGTGGCTAATCTTCCTGGGGTCCAAACAGGAATCAAACAAATAAAATACTTAGCGCTACATTTACATTACAATTGAGTCATTTAGCAGATGCTCCCATCCAGAGTGACCCACAGCTAGTGCATTCATCTCAAGACAACCAGGCGAGACAACCACATATCATAGTCGTATCACTACATAATACATTACATAATACACAGTGTCCGTCGTGTTTTTGAATCTGGTTTTATTGCTAGTTTGAGTTACCTGGGGTGGCAGAGAGTTCCATGTAGTCATGGCTCTATTTAATACTGTGCATTTTCCAGCTGCTGCTCTTTACCTGGGGACTGTAAAGACACCTCTGGTTGCATGTCTTGTGTGGTACCAATGAGTGTCTGAACGGTGTGCCAACTGCTTGATCAGACAGTTCTGTACGGTCAACACCTCGCACAAGGCCAATAGTGATGTAGTCAATTTCTCCTCAACTTTGACATGCATGTTGACATTCGCCCTCCGTGTACATCTAAGTGCAGTACCCGCTGCTCTGTTGTGGACCAACTGCAATTTGCATATGTCCTTCTTTGCCACACAACTGGGCAGTAGACTAGGTGCGACAAAACTAGGGTCTGTGGGACCTGACTGGTTGATTGATATGTCAAGAAAGCAGAGCAATGCCTTATGGACAGACCTCTTCCCATTTTAGCAACCATTGAGTCCATACGTTTTGACCATGACAGCTTGCTATCTGGGGTTACACCCAGCAGTTTAGTCTCCTCAACTTGCTCAATGACCACATTATTCAATAATAGATCTAGATGAGGTTTAGGTTAGATTTGTCCCAATTATGATGTTTTTAGTTTGAGCTATTTAGCACCAGCCTATTGTCATGACTGTCCTGTGAGGATCTGAATGGGTCAGATCAGCTCGGCAATGGATGACAATAACCAGACCCTCTCTCACCCACAGAAGAGGGGAGGAGGGAACTGCTGCCGGTTCCACAGCTCACACCCTGTTGTAAATTAAAGGAGAGGATGCCTAGGGTTTTCCCCGCCAGTATTAACCAAAAGAATGTCTTTATTAACAGAGTCTTCCCACCGAAACTAACACGTTTTAATGTGAATACTGGAACATTATATCTAACATATGAATGTGTTGAATGGTCAGAAATGATCTATAGAAAACTAATGTCATACTGGTTTTTATTTTGTGATGTCATTGAACAGGTTATAAAGGAAATACTGTTACTTGGAAAGTATATCCCCTTTATCTAACAAGTTTCCATCCTTAACATTGTCTATGAAATCGGACACATTATGAAAGTATTTTTGTTAAGATATTAATGTAATTTTAGGAGGTATAAGATAATCGATCTCCTATAAACTGTGCATAGTAAGTAGCCACGCCCCGAGTGAGGTCAAAGAGCGAGTCAGACTGATGGAACCATCGCCTTTAGCCAGGATGCATAAAAGGATTGGTAACAGAAATTAACATTTGACCAGAAAAGCGGGGAGTATGAAGGAAATAAACTCGCCCCTCAGACTAGAACATCGTCGGGCTGCAGCTACGGGTGTAAAGAGGTGCAAACACTATCAACACGAGGTGGAGAGAGGAGAAAACTCCCCGTTCGGACAATCACTGGTACGGCTGATTAGCTGTCATGAGTCACATATCTAGAAAAGAGAATCTGAGTGGGACCATCCTCCTACTCTTCAAATCATCCTACTTTACTACTCTTCTCAAATCACCTTAGTACGCTACTCTCATCACCCTGAGGGAACCATCGACACGGTTAGCTAGCTAGCTATCTTCCCAGGAGCATCTTCCAGAGTGAACAACAGTAAAGAGACGGGTCCGGACCCTTTCGGACAATCCGAGCCTTCAAAGTGTGACGCTGAAAGGCCAACCCATCACCCTTCCTAAGGAGGGCTAGTTCAGACAGAAATAAGGCATTCACATGTAAATACATTCATGATTTTTTAATCCAAACAGGCGGCGTATCACGTGCAAAGTATATGATTACTGTGAGAACCAATGATAAGTGTCCCTTTTTCTCTCTCTTTTCCCACCTCTTCATTCTCTGTAACAAGCCGCCATATGTTGTTGGTCAGTTAGGGACCTATTTCTCATGTATTAAGTTAGTAAATAAATAATTAAACCAATTTGTGTAGTACTGAATCATGAGTGAGGCTGGAGTTTTTGCAGATGCATGAGGTTACGACTGTTCAAAATGATATGATAAGAGGTAATGATTAATACATTGACTGTTTTATGGATGTGATAGGAAAAAACCTTTAGTTTTTAATTTGGGAGATGGTAAAGCTTTAAACAAACGCTCTCGTGGTGCCACAAATCCTAATAAGTTAATTGTTACATGATTAATTTATATCGGGTAACAATTAAACATAGTTGATTAAATAAATAACAGTCATCAGATTAATGAAAGTAAAGTCACAACACTATTGCTGGTTACACATTTTAAAACTGACTGTAGTTCTATGTTAAAGGTATAGGTAATTTATTTTACTGTTGTAGCTGACGTGTATACTGTTGAGTTGTCAGCATACATAGACACACAGGTTTTCTTCAAGGTCAGTGGAAGGTTATTAGTAAAAACAGAAAACAATGCACCCCACCCCCCCACCCCTTTGTTTTTACACTGCTGCTACTTGCTGTTTATTATCTATGCATATTCTTTTTACAAATGACCTCAACTAACCGTTACACCCGCACATCGACTCGGTACCGGTACCCCCTGTATATAGCCTTGTTATTGTTATGTACATTTATTGTGTTACTTTTTGATTGATTTGATTTCCTTCGTTTATTTAGTAAATATTTGACTAACTATTTCTTGAACTGCATTGTTGATTAAGTGCTTGTAAGTAAGCATTTCACTATAAGTTCTACACCTTTTGTATTCGGTGAATGTGACAAATACAATTTGATTTCTCTGGCTTCCATAAAACACTGTTCTATTAGATCGGAAACTCATCCATGATGAGACAGAGGATGGACATCTATAACACATATGTTTTTTCCAGCAGTAGGTTATGATCAATGATATCAAAAGCAGCACTGAAGTCTAACAAAACAGCTCCCACAATCTTATACATTTCTTTCAGCCAATCATCAGTCATTTGTTTCAGTGCCAAGCATGTTGATTGCCCTTCCCTATAAGCATGCTGAAAGTCTTACGTTTTTTTTCTGTACAATATCATTGTATTTGGTCAAACATGATTTTTTCAAAATCTTGCTAAGCACCGGTAACAGGCTGATTGGTCAAATGTTTGAACCATTTGTTTGAACCAGGACAAACCACCTATTGCCTACAACCTGGTGAATTACTGAGGTTGGTAGTGGAATACATGAATATGAAGGCTCAGCATTTGTTTGCTCGTCAACAAGAAAATAAAAGTGGTTGCAATATCAAAGGGTTCTGTTATGAACAAGCCATCTGCTCAATGAAGGATGAGGCTTTTTTGCCTCGAGTTTTATTTAAGGTACTCTAGAGCTTTTTATTATCATTCACCTTTGTTCCATGGTATAGTGTCTTCTTATTTTTGTATAGTTACATGAATTCTCAATTTATAGTATGTTTGCCAATCTTGCTGTGTTGCCAAACTTATTTGCTATTCCCTTTGCCTCATCCTTCGCAGCCATGGAGTTTTTCAATTCATCATCTATTCATTGGGATTTGGCAGTTCTAACAGTGCGTTTCTTGATGGGTGCATGACTATTGTCATGACGTGTCCCTTTCTGGGTGTAGATCGTGGCTTCCCCCTCTCTCTCACTCTCTCCTACACCCAGGTTCTGTTATCTCAGGCCATAAATTCCTGGTGGAGACTCCCTCCCCATTGTCATGCAGAGAGAGAGACCACAGAGTGAACAAAGGTTGACCTCATGGATGGCAGGAAACGCACAACTCAAATCAAATTTATATGTCACATGCACATGGTTAGCAGATGTTAAATGTTAGATGCTAGTTCCGACAATGCAGTAGTAACCAACGAGTAATCTAACCTAACAATTCCAAAACTACTACCTTATACACACAAGTGTAAAGGGATAAAGAATATGTACTGTGGCAAAGAAGGGGGTCGAGTGATAAGTGGCAGATATGTGAGAGCAGAGCTAATAAACGGGCTCTGCCCGATCACTAAAATGGCCACCCCTGTCAGAACTACAGATCACAAAATGGCCGACCGCCAAAACTACAAGTCCAAGAAGCAAGGGGAACCCTCAGAAGGTGGAGCCGACTCACAGATAAAGGGTCAAGAAAAACCAGGAAGAGAAAGAGAGAGTGCTGGAAGGAGCTATGAACAATAGAGAAAGAGACTATAGAGATTGGCTGGATTTACCGTGTATGAGCTGGATTGTTTGGACTTACCTGTTGGCGTTTGGACCTGGACCTACCGAGAACCCGATTCGTGTACCGAACCCTGCTATCCTTGACCTCGCCTACGGCCTGGGTGGACCAGGACGGAGAAACAAACACACAGGTACTGTCCTGTTCGAAAGAACTCTCATTCTTGGGTGATTTGGTGACAGTTTACCACTTAGTTTGTGACAAACGCTCCTAACCTTGAAGAGGTTTGCCACAGTACATAAAGATATGAATGAGTGATGGTACAGAACGGCATAGGCAAGATGCAGTAGATGGTATCGAGTACAGTATATACATATACATATGAGATGAGTAAAGTATATGAGATGAGTAATGTAGGGTATGTAAACATATATATTAAGTAGCATTGTTTAAAGTGGCTAGTGATATATTTTACATCAATTTCCATCGATTCCCATCATTAAAGTGGCTGGAGTTGAGTCAGTGTGTTGGCAGCAGCCACTCAATGTTAGTGGTGGCTGTTTAACAGTCTGATGGCCTTGAGATAGAAGCTGTTTTTCAGTCTCTCGGTCCCTGCTTTGATGCACCTGTACTGACATCGCCTTCTGGATGATAGTGGGGTGAACAGGCAGTGGCTCGGGTGGTTGTTGTCCTTGATGATCTTTATGGCCTTCCTGTGACATCGGGGGGTGTAGGTGTCCTGGAGGGCAGGTAGTTTGCCCCCGGTGATGCGTTGTGCAGACCTCACTACCCTCTGGAGAGCCTTACGGTTGTGGGCGGGGCAGTTGCCGTACCAGGCGGTGATACAGCCCGACAGGATTCCCTCGATTGTGCATCTGTAGAAGTTTGTGAGTGCTTTTGGTGACAATCCAAATTTCTTCAGCCTCCTGAGGTTGAAGAGGCACTGCTTCGCCTTCTTCAAGACACTGTCTGTGTGGGTGGACCAATTCAGTTTTTCCGTGATGTGTACACAGAGGAACTTAAAACTTCCCACCTTCTCCACTACTGTCCCATCGATGTGGATAGGGGGGTGCTCCCTCTGCTGTTTCCTGAAGTCCACGAACATCTCCTTTGTTTTGTTCAAGTGGAGTGTGAGGTTATTTTCCTGACATCACACTGAGGGCCCTCACCTCCTCCCTGTAGGCCGTCTCGTCGTTGTTGGTAATCAAGCCTACCACTGTAGTGTTGTCCTCAAACTTGATGATTGAGTTGGAGGCGTGCATGATCACGCAGTCGTGAGGTGAACAGGGAGTACAGGAGAGGGCTCAGAACGCACCCTTGTGGGGCCCTAGTGTTGAGGATCAGCGGGGTGGAGATGTTGTTACCTACCCTCACCACCTGGGGGCGGCCCGTCAGGAAGTCCAGTACCCAGTTGCACAGGGCGGGGTCGAGACCCAGGGTCTCGAGCTTGATGACAAGTTGAGGGTACTATGGTGTTAAATGCTGAGCTGTAGTCGATGAACAACATTCTCACATAGGTATTCCTCTTGTCCAGATGGGTTAGGGCGGTGTGCAGTGTGGTTGCGATTGCGTCGTCTGTGGACCTATTTGGGCGGTAAGCAAATTGGAGTGGGTCTAGGGTGTCAGGTAGGGTGGAGGTGATATGGTCCTTGACTAGTCTCTCAAAGCACTTCATGATGACGGAAGTGAGTGCTACGGGGCGGTAGTCGTTTAGCTCAGTTACTTTAGCTTTCTTGGGAACAGGGACAATGGTGGCCCTCTTGCAGCATGTGGGAACAGCAGACTGGGATAAGGATTGATTGAATATGTCCGTAAATACATCAGCCAGCTGGTCTGTGCATGCTCTGAGGGCGCGGCTGGGGTTGCAGTCTGGGCCTGCAGCCTTGCGAGGGTTAACACGTTTAAATGTTTTACTCGCGTCGGCTGCAGTGAAGGAGAGTCCTCAGGTTTTGGTTGCGGGCCGTGTCAGTGGCACTGTATTGTCCTCAAAGCGGGCAAAAAAGTTATTTAGTCTGTCTGGGATCAAGACATCCTGGTCCGCGACGGGGATGGTTTTCCTTTTGTAATCCGTGATTGACTGTAGACCCTGCCACATACCTCGTGTCTGAGCTATTGAATTGCAACTCTACTTTGTCTCTATAGTGATGCTTAGCTTGTTTGATTGCCTTGCGGAGGGAATAGCTAAAATGTTTGTATTCGGTCATGTTTCCAGTCACCTTGCCCTGGTTAAAAGCAGTGGTTCACGCTTTCACTTTCACAGGAATGCTGCCTTCAATCCATGGTTTCTGGTTTGGGAATGTTTTAATCGTTGCTATGGGTACGCCATCGTCAATGCACTTTCTAATGAACTCACTCACCGAATCAGCGTATTCGTCAATGTTGTTGTGGGTTTTACCAGCTCTGGTTGCGCAATCGATATGCTGATACAATTTAGGGAGTCTTGTTTTCAGATTAGCCTTGTTAAAATCCCCAGCTACAATGATTGCAGCCTCAGGATATGTGGTTTCCAGTTTGCATAGAGTCAAATAAAGTTTGTTCAGGGCCATCGATGTGTCTGTTTGGGTGGGAATATATATGGCTGTGATTATAATCGAAGAGAATTCCCTTGGTAGATAATGCAGTCGACATTTGATTGTGAGGAATTCTAAGTCAGGTGAACAGAAGGACTTGAGTTCCTGCATGTTGTTATGATCACACCATATCTTGTTAATCATAAGGCATACCCCCCCGCCCCTCTTCTTACCAGAAAGATGCTTGTTTCTGTCAGCGCGATGCGTGAAGAAACCAGCTGGCTGCACAGACTCCATTAGCGTCTCTCGAGTGAGCCATGTTTCCGTGAAGCAAAGAACGTTAGTCTCTGATGCCTCTCTGGAATGCTACCTTTGCTCGGAATTCATCAACCTTGTTGTCAAGAGGGAGACTGGACATTGGCGAGTAGTATGCTAGGGAGTGATGCGTGATGTGCCCGCCTCCGGAGCCTGACCAGAAGACCGCTTCTTTTGCCTCTTTTACGACGTCGTTCTTTTGGGTCGACGGCGGGGATCCGATCCGTTGTCCTGAGTGGAAGGCAGAACACAGGATCCGCTTCGTGAAAGTCATATTCCTGGCCGTAATGATGGTGTGTTGACGTTGCTCTTATATTCAGTAGTTCCTACCGACTGTATGTAATGATACCTAAGATTACCTGGGGTACCAATGTAAGAAATAACACGTAACAAAACAAAATACTACATAGTGTCCCAGGAACGCGAAGCGAGGCGGCCATCTCTGTTGGCGCCGGAAGTTCGAAGTTCGCTGTGATACACTGAAACTTACAGAACTCTGGTTACTATATCTCTGAATGTGTACATTTCTCAACTATGGGGGTTGCATCTAAGTCTTGTATAAAATGAATGAGTAAAGATGAAACTATTTGTGAAATGATGTGATGTTAACCTTTAATTTGAGATAATTGTATTCCCAGTAAAGCTTACCTACTCAGCGGCCACACCCCGTGAGCACAGACATGATCTGCCGTCATGGAACCGCCATTTTCTATTGTTACGAATAAAACCCACTCCTAAGGAAATTCACATCAGACCACCCAAACTCCGGTGTAAGCTAAGGTTGCAATGGTTGTTGAATACCTAACCATAGGCAATAGCTACACGGCTGGAAATGGTTAGACTCTGAGACTATCGATCCCTACAGAATATGAGCAAATCTTAGATACTAATTACTAGACTGCAGCTAGAAATTATGTAAACCTAGGATGGAATACCAACAACAGCCAAAACATCTATGCTAAGAACAACGCCTGACGTATCCATTACAACAGACACTATCAGGAGCCGCCAATAGATCTACAACCATGAAAGACATTGACTTCTGGGGAAGTATCCAGAGACTCTCTGATGAACTGACTCTACAGCAGACGGACCGACGATTCCAACAGAGAAGACAACAACATCATATGGGCGTAAATATATTGATTGCAGTTATTCCCGAATGAGCGAGCGTTCATGTGCAAAGGATTAGCATTTCAATTAATATAATTATCTACCGTGTGTAGTGATCCATTTTGTCTTTCCCACTATCGGTCCACACCCCCTTTTCTTTGTATACCAAGCAGTCATATCTGTTTAGCCCACTAGGGGATCTTCCCTATCTTCCCAATATCTACTGTCTGTTTGTTATGCATTTCTGTGATTATTTAGTTAATTAGTAAATAAATGACTGAGCCAATCGGTGTATGGATCATTCATAGTTTAGGCTGGGTTTGGTCAGATAACCAACAATTTACGACAAATAATTTATTAATAGAAGACTAATTGATCAGATATTAAAATATCTGAAGAGTTAAATTCTGAAAATTATAACTTCATAATCTGAAGATTTTCCATGGTGCCCCGACTTCCTAGTTAATTAAATGTACATGATTAGTTTAATCACGTAATAATAATTACAGAGAATTGATTTGATAAAATAGCAGTCTTCACCTTTAATGATATGAAAGACATGACATTATCAGTAACTGGAAGAAGCAATTTCATAAGCAATGTTCCGAGAAAGGATTCCATATATACAGTGGGCTATTAGGCTACTTAGCTTGGCTGAAGTAGGTGCTCTGGTCTGAGTACAACCCATCCCTCTGTCTGGAAGGAGAAACCTGAGTCCAAAGGGCTTTCAGTAGCCTACAGCCTAAGAGTTATGGTTACACCAGCCAGGACCCAAGCCTCCTTACAAAGCGGACAGTTTCTATGAGGATAGTACACAAACAAATACATGACATCACCATTGCCCCCATTTTCCTAAAGTAGGACATAACAAGTACATGAGCCATAATATTTTGCATAATGAATGATTCTTTCACAGGAAATCAGCAGAGGCCCGCCCACAGAAAGACAGACAGCGGGAGCTTGAGAGATCCTCAGCAGTGGCCCAGTGAGCAGCCATAGTGGTAGGCCTGCCTACAACGCCTGACTCCGGAGTTCATCTCCCATAAGCCTTTGCGTCAGCCTCATGTGCACAAACTCCTGTCTGGAAGTGGGTAACCATTCAACCCTCCATGACCACCACCCTACCCCAGCCAGCTCATGTGACTGGACCCAGGCAGTGGGCACACAGGAATGTTAAGAGTCTACAAAGGCTGTTTAATCCCAGGCATTTCACATCAAGGCACAGAGAGAGCTAACTCTCCCTGCACTATTGTTCAGGCTGCAGAAAGGAGTGGGTGGGGTGTTAGAGCTGTAAGAGCTGTAACTGTTCCTAACACATCTGGATCCCTGGGCTCTCCCTGCACCGAGGCCTGTGGAGAAGATGGGTTCTTCACCCCACCCCCCACACACGTTGTGCTATGGATTTGATGTGGTGGTGGTGGCGGCGGCATAGTGTAGTACACACGCGTTACTAGATTTAGGCACACTGCAGTGGAGAAGTGATCAGTGAATCTGTTGGTGTGTCTGTGTCAAACTAAATGAAGCATTATCACAGAGCAGTCAAGGACAGGAAAGAATGAATGAATGAGAGCACTATAAAACAAACTATAAACTGGAAAAGAAAAGCAGAATTAAAAAGCTGGAAATGATAGCATTGCTCAATGCAGTTGTGACGATTTTCATGGTGCTTTTTTTGGCTCAATGCATGCACTCTACATGAGGATAAATAATAGAGATATCTATTTTTACTAAATCTTGGGTCGGCGTCATTCTTCAATTGGCCCCGTAGTCACATGACCGCCTCGTCACAATGACCCAATGTCCCATAGGCAGAAAACAGCTTGGTGATGGAAGATGGCGTTACGTCCCATCATTGTCTAACACATAGAAACATCAGGAGCTATATATAACGCGTCTCTTCTCCACTGAGCTGAAGGTAATGCCTGTCTAAAGGAATATCTCTGCCTGTTGCCATGGAGCCCAGCGCCGATGACATCACGGGGAGAGGAAGAAGATGAAAGCGAGTCACGGCGACTGAACAAGAGCAACAAAGATCAGGTGACGTGTTGTGGGGTTGAGGGGGGGGCTGGGGGGCTGGGGACAAAAATATAGAAGCAAGGAGCGTAAGCCCAGGCTGTATAGTTACACACAAATACAGTAGTAGATTGATATGTACACACACGTTTGTTTAACAATCCTTGTAGGGACCAAACAATTGATTCCCATTCCCATGATATCCGAATGAGAGTGACTAACAAAATCTGGAGGTCAGGGACCCTGGGCACGTGCAGGGCGTGCCTGGACGGAATTCGGCCATGATTACTACAAAAATAGAAAGCTGGCTAGGCTAACTTCCCAATAAACATTTATTTTGCCGACATGCCTAATTTATTGACTTTCACGCTAACTATGCCACATCTGTTGGAAAACAAAAATCCGCCAGGGAAACATTGTCACACACACACACACGTCAGAGAAAGAGACCATCCATACACAATATCAACAGGTCCTCTGATTGGTAATAACAGGAGAACTGGTAAGACCAGAGTTGGTCAGCTGTGGACAGTTTCAAGGCTTTGGAAAATGACATTGGTCAATCTCTCCTTCTCATGTCACAGCTTCAGTGGTGTATCATATAGAATTGCTAATACCGACACTGATGCTGTGCACTGACTATAGTTTCCAATCAGCTGTGTCCCTTATTGCATGCAGAAGTTTGTGTTGGTGCTCCCTGGGGTTGTAATATAAACTGTGTGTGTGTGTGTGTGTGTGTGTGTGTGTGTGTGTGTGTGTGTGTGTGTGTGTGTGTGTGTGTGTGTGTGTGTGTGTGTGTGTGTGTGTGTGGGGGGAGAGTCCTTCCATGAAGGTGAAGGAGTCTACACCGGCAGACTGAAAGCAAACATTGCAGATTGTATGTGTGTGCGTACGTGCGAGTGAATACAGCACCCCATGATGACTTGGAGGTGGCAGCCAGACAGACTAAGTGTGGCTGGTTTAACTATGTGGCCGGTCCAACACAGCCACCACCAGGCCCAGATACCACCGATAAGCCTGTCTCCTCCCTCCAACGGCCAGCTGCTTCATACAGAGATACCAGACACCGTAAACAAAGAGTAAACGCTGTACAGTTCCAGGCAGAACATGAATAATATGTCCATTGTTCTCCATCACACACACACCACAACCTCCCTCTGTTCTTCAGCGTTAACCATTTATTAACAGTGTCACTATTGTTTTTCAGTATTTCACACTGCCGCAGCCGAAGCCCGCCACCCCTGCTCTCCATGTTTTTTTTTGTTGTCATATTTTCAGGGTGCTAAAAATATACCTCCCCCAACCGTGGCGCCCATGGGAGCCAAATCCCTGAGCCCCACTTCACATAAATACATCTTCCTCCCTCCCTCCCTCCGCCTGTCCGTCACACATCTGTCTCTCCCTCCTTCTCTGTCATATTGTAATGACAGCTAAACTATGCAAATGTAGCCTTCCTGCACAGACACGCTGCCACAGGGATGTGCACGCATCTATAGATGCAAATTAGCGTTTCTTATCATGTGCCCACGTTATGCAAAATATGGTGCCCAACCCAGTCCTTAGAGAGTCCTTAGAGAATAGAGATCACCGGGTGGAAGACAATTTGGCCAGGGATGGAAGGACGGAGGAAGTAGTGAACGCTCCACAGTGTTGAAGGGTTGTGTGGCTGCTAAGGGGCATCTGTGCCAGTTCAATGCCTCCTTCCGCTCCCCTGAGGTTGCCCAGATCTGACTTGGGATATGGGAACATACAAGTGTGTGTCATAGAAGTGGACAGTAGTGGTCTATTTCTATGGAAAGTGCCAACTCATTTACATTGCAAACAGTGTATCTGGGATAACATCTATGACCAATACAAATATGTATCAGATAATCTGAACAAGTTCACACGATATGGGAACTGAATAGGTGTCTCTCACACACGTCAATTCAATGTCTATTCCATGTTGGTTCAATGTAATTTCATTGAAATGTTGGAAACATTGATTCCACCAGTGAGCCCCCCAGTGGGAGGTTACTGAGGAGATTCACCATAGAGAACCTCGTCTCTCATGACTTGCTGTTCTGAGTTGTAAGGTTGTCAGGAACCTGTAAACTCCCTGAAAGGTTGTAAAGAACCTGTAAACTCCCTGAAAGGTTGTAAAGAACCTGTAAACTCCCTGAAAGGTTGTCAGGAACCTGTAAACTCCCTGAAAGGTTGTCAGGAACCTGTAAACTCCCTGAAAGGTTGTCAAGAACCTGTAAACTCCCTGAAAGGTTGTCAAGAACCTGTAAACTCCCTGAAAGGTTGTCAAGAACCTGTAAACTCCCTGAAAGGTTGTCAAGAACCTGTAAACTCCCTGAAAGGTTGTCAAGAACCTGTAAACTCCCTGAAAGGTTGTCAAGAACCTGTAAACTCCCTGAAAGGTTGTCAAGAACCTGTAAACTCCCTGAAAGGTTGTCAAGAACCTGTAAACTCCCTGAAAGGTTGTCAAGAACCTGTAAACTCCCTGAAAGGTTGTCAAGAACCTGTAAACTCCCTGAAAGGTTGTCAAGAACCTGTAAACTCCCTGAAAGGTTGTCAAGAACCTGTAAACTCCCTGAAAGGTTGTCAAGAACCTGTAAACTCCCTGAAAGGTTGTCAAGAACCTGTAAACTCCCTGAAAGGTTGTCAAGAACCTGTAAACTCCCTGAAAGGTTGTCAAGAACCTGTAAACTCCCTGAAAGGTTGTCAAGAACCTGTAAACTCCCTGAAAGGTTGTCAAGAACCTGTAAACTCCCTGAAAGGTTGTCAAGAACCTGTAAACTCCCTGAAAGGTTGTCAAGAACCTGTAAACTCCCTGAAAGGTTGTCAAGAACCTGTAAACTCCCTGAAAGGTTGTAAAGAACCTGTAAACTCCCTGAAAGGTTGTAAAGAACCTGTAAACTCCCTGAAAGCTTGTAAAGAACCTGTAAACTCCCTGAAAGCTTGTAAAGAACCTGTAAACTCCCTGAAAGCTTGTAAAGAACCTGTAAACTCCCTGAAAGCTTGTAAAGAACCTGTAAACTCCCTGAAAGCTTGTAAAGAACCTGTAAACTCCCTGAAAGCTTGTAAAGAACCTGTAAACTCCCTGAAAGGTTGTAAAGAACCTGTAAACTCCCTGAAAGGTTGTAAAGAACCTGTAAACTCCCTGAAAGGTTGTAAAGAACCTGTAAACTCCCTGAAAGGTTGTAAAGAACCTGTAAACTCCCTGAAAGGTTGTAAAGAACCTGTAAACTCCCTGAAAGGTTGTAAAGAACCTGTAAACTCCCTGAAAGCTTGTAAAGAACCTGTAAACTCCCTGAAAGCTTGTAAAGAACCTGTAAACTCCCTGAAAGGTTGTAAAGAGCCTGTAAACTCCCTGAATGAAAGCTTGTAAAGAACCTGTAAACTCCCTGAAAGGTTGTAAAGAACCTGTAAACTCCCTGAAAGGTTGTAAAGAACCTGTAAACTCCCTGAAAGCTTGTAAAGAACCTGTAAACTCCCTGAAAGCTTGTAAAGAACCTGTAAACTCCCTGAAAGCTTGTAAAGAACCTGTAAACTCCCTGAAAGCTTGTAAAGAACCTGTAAACTCCCTGAAAGCTTGTAAAGAACCTGTAAACTCCCTGAAAGCTTGTAAAGAACCTGTAAACTCCCTGAAAGGTTGTAAAGAACCTGTAAACTCCCTGAAAGGTTGTAAAGAACCTGTAAACTCCCTGAAAGGTTGTAAAGAACCTGTAAACTCCCTGAAAGCGTTTCATTTCCTCCAAAAACCTAAACCAACAATAGCTCTGCAGGAAAATCTGGCTAATGAGATTAGAGAAACAAGATGATGGAATAGTGATTTTTTTTACGTCATTATGACCAAACATGTCACCATGGCCACTGACCAGACTCTGCCTCTCCTTAAGTCACCCACCACCCAATGACAACAGGCTGTCAATCATTCAACACCCAACAAACAGCAGTGCCACACTCCATACAGCTGTATATTCAAACAGACAGGGAAATGCCACCAGAGGAGAATAATCTAGAGACAAGGAGAATTGTCTCCAGTTTGCCAGTTTCCTTGATCACACACACTGTGATGTGTTTTGTATGCGTTTGTGCCAAACACTCAAGGATGGTGGGAAAATCACTCCCGTTATACCACTGTTTCACAGTGAAGTGTGTCACACCTTCTGAAGTAAAACAACATTTAAACAGAAGGATACATTTTGGGGTTTTCCCCAGCAAGCTGGGCATGGCAGCCAGTCAGCATGTGACATCAGTGTGACATCAACATGGCATAAAGAAACAGGATGGTAAAACAGAAAAATGATGACTACACAAGGATGAAGATGAGGGTGACTACATGACACAAGGATGAATAGATGAGGGTGACTACATGACACAAGGATGAAGATGAGGGTGACTACATGACTCAAGGATGAAGATGAGGGTGACTACATTACATAAGGATGAAGATGAGGGTGACTACATGACACAAGGATGAAGATGAGGGTGACTACATGACACAAGGATGAATAGATAATATATGCCATTTAGCAGACGCTTTTATCCAAAGCGACTTACAGTCATGTGTGCATACATTCTACGTATGGGTGGTCCCGGGAATCGAACCCACTATCCTGGCGTTACAAGCGCCATGCTCTACCAACTGAGCTACAGAAGGACCCAAGATGAGGGTGACTACATGACACAAGGATGAAGATGAGGGTGACTACATGACTCAAGGATGAAGATGAGGGTGACTACATGACACAAGCATGAAGATGAGGGTGACTACATGACACAAGGATGAATAGATGAGGGTGACTACATGACACAAGGATGAATAGATGAGGGTGACTACATGACACAGGGATGAATAGATGAGGGTGACTACATGACACAGGGATGAATAGATGCGGGTGACTACATGACACAGGGATGAATAGATGCGGGTGACTACATGACACAGGGATGAATAGATGCGGGTGACTACATGACACAGGGATGAATAGATGAGGGTGACTACATGACACAGGGATGAATAGATGAGGGTGACTACATGACACAGGGATGAATAGATGAGGGTGACTACATGACACAGGGATGAATAGATGAGGGTGACTACATGACACAGGGATGAATAGATGAGGGTGACTACATGACACAGGGATGAATAGATGAGGGTGACTACATGACACAGGGATGAATAGATGAGGGTGACTACATGACACAGGGATGAATAGATGAGGGTGACTACATGACACAGGGATGAATAGATGAGGGTGACTACATGACACAGGGATGAATAGATGAGGGTGACTACATGACACAGGGATGAATAGATGAGGGTGACTACATGACACAGGGATGAATAGATGAGGGTGACTACATGACACAGGGATGAATAGATGAGGGTAACTACATGACATACGGATGAATAGACTCGGGAGAGCACTGAAGACGCCAGGTTCACTGAATGGTTTGTAAAGGGTTTTATTAGCAAAATAAGGGAATAAGTGTACAAAGGCTCCCCGTCTGTTGGAGAACACACAGACAGCTGTGGCTGGTTACAGACCATAACCATGTGTTTGTTCCCCATCCATTTTTACTTTGCTTTACAATTGTGATTCTGCAGTGATCGCAGAGACCAAGTCCCCGAAATCTCCTTAAATAAATCTTAAAATATACAATAAAATATTACTCCGGTTTAGCTGTTCTTTAATTCCACAGCATAACGTAAGCTCCTTGACCTAGCTAGGGTTCATATTGGATACACATTTGATATGGTGTACTGTTAAAAACCACATCCCTTTGTCAGTATGGGACAGCCTGTGGGCGGGGCTGCGTTGGTCACCATCGAGACACACACAAACACACATTTGGACCACAGGGAATTCCGCCACTAAATTGGTTGGGAATGTGCACCAAAGACTGTTAATATCCCTCAGGAAATGTTTCACCTTTTATGTTGGAACAATTTTAGCAGGCAAAAAAATAGAAATTTGGTCAGTGACTGCAGAGAAAAGGACATGCAAAGGCACAGTACCAACAAACTGAGCTCAAATCAAATCCCTTTCCCCTAACAATTGGGGAGGGAGAAAAGGAATATTTCCACCAAAAGGCAAGCTTCCTTTTCCAGAGGGCATAAAAAAGGAACAAACTAAATAAAACAAGCTTCCTTTTCCAGAGGGCATAAAAAAGGAACAAACTAAATAAAACAAGCTTCCTTTTCCAGAGGGCATAAAAAAGGAACAAACTAAATAAAACAAGCTTCCTTTTCCAGAGGGCATAAAAAAGGAACAAACTAAATAAAACAAGCTTCCTTTTCCAGAGGGCATAAAAAAGGAACAAACTAAATAAAACAAGCTTCCTTTTCCAGAGGGCATAAAAAAGGAACAAACTAAATAAAACAAGCTTCTTCCAAAAAAGAAAAGTGTGAAAATGATTTTACAATGACAAACATCAAACACAAATGTTTAAACACAAATTCAAAATGTTCCAAGATAAAAACATAAATAAATCCATTAAAAGTGGAATACAGTACAGCAATGGTCCATAATTGATTCTCCCCACTCAGATTCTCCTGATCTTCTCCCCGAAAATGCACATTATGCTGGTTTTTCACCGCCTAGAGAGAGAAATAGAGGAAGACACACCATTAGATCTTATTGTCTGCCTGGCAGTACAAAAGGCCGTTCCATTCAAATATCCTGAAAATATTGTTTGACCATGCCATGATCATCCCCCAAACATATTAATGAAGCAGAGCATTTAACTAAACTCCCAAATAGACTCCAGAGGGCCTTGATTTCAGATGATTAGATTTAACAAGTAGTTGATAATGAAAGGGTTAAACTGCATCTCAAATGCAGCCTGGAAGCAGCAAAATTCAAACACGTCAATTGATTCTAAAACGTTTGAAGTTGGATGCCAGTCTTCAGAAGGTAGAGATACACACGACAACAAGAACTCCTGAGGATAACTCTCACCATCTGGGAAAGCTAGCATACTAGTTTAGCACACTGGCAATGTGGGCAACACGATGCAGCCTGCCTGAAACCGCACCTGGCTATGACTGCAACATGCTATTGTAACAGATCTCAGTGTGCTGCTAACAGTTTGGCTTCCTCCACTCTCCCTGTCCCCATACTGAGCTTGAACCAGTGATCCTCTGCTTCGCAACACACGTGACCTCCCACATTGACAACGTACCAACCGTTTGAGCGATCGAACTGGTGGTTGAGACATTTGAAGCTCGCTATGGAGTGAGCTTACGGTATGTTTGTAAGTCCTCAACACTGGCACTGTGAGCACTCATGGCAGCCACCAGTCGGACATGTGCCCACAACCATGTAGCGCCAACATCGATCCCCCAGCACTCTACACATACGGACACAAGTTCACAAGTCCGCATTGCGTGGGCAGGGCTATGTTTCACAAGGAGAAGCGATGAGAAGAGAGAGAGGGAAAGACTGATGGAGAAAGGGAACAAAAAAAAAGGTGGGCTCACCAGAAAACTTCCATCGATCAAATCCAGGACTTAGAAGAGTCCACAGTCCTTCAGGTTGTTCTTGATGATGACGTCAGTGACTGCGTCGAAGACAAACTGCACGTTCTTGGTGTCGGTGGCGCAGGTGAAGTGGGTGTAGATCTCCTTGGTGTCCTTCCTCTTGTTCAGGTCCTCAAACTGACACTGGATGTAGGCCGCAGCTTCCTCGTAAGTGTTGGAGCCTAGCCGCAAGACAAGAAAACCCCCACATTTCTAATGGTGTTCCTCATAAGGGATGAATCCCAACCTCTGCTTCCGTTATTCTCACTATGTCATGAATTGATGTTAATAGGAGACTAAGTGAGAATTGAAGAGCAAGTTAGAATTCATCCCATAGTTAAGACAGTACATACAGTTGAAGTCAGAAGTTTACATACACTTAGGTTGGAGTCATTAAAACTCAATTTTCAACCACTCCACAAATTTCTTGTTAACAAACTATAGTTTTGGCAAGTCGGTTAGGACATCTACTTTGTGCATGACACAAGTCATTTTTCTAACAATTGCTTACAGACAGATTATTTCACTGTATGAGAATTCCAGTGGGTCAGGCGTTTACATACTGTGCCTTTACACAGCTTGGAAAATGTCCGAAAATTATGTCATGGCTTTAGAAGCTTCTGATAGCTTAATTGACGTCATTTGAGTCAATTGGAGGTGTACCTGTGGATGTATTTGAAGGCCTAACTTCAAACTCAGTGCCTCTTTTCTTGACATCATGGGAAAATCAAAAGAAATCAGCCAAGACCTCAGAAAAAAATGTGTAGACTTCCACAAGTCTGGTTTATCCTTGGGAGCAATTTCCAAACGCCTGAAGGTAACACGTTCATCTGTACAAACAATAGTACGCAAGTATAAACACCATGAGACCACACAGCCATCATATCGCTCAGGAAGGAGTTCTGTCTCCTAGAGATGAACGTACTTTGTTGCGAAAAGTACAAATCAATCCCCAGAACAACAGTAAAGGACCTTGTGAAGGTGCTGGAGGAAACAGGTACAAAAATATCTACAGCCACAGTAAAACGAGTCCTATATCGACATAACCTGAAAGGCCGCTCAGCAAGGAAGAAGCCACTGCTCCAAAACAGTCATAAAAAAGCCAGACTACGGTTTGCAACTGCACATGGGGACAAAGATCAAACTTTTTGGAGAAATGTCCTCTGGTCTGATGAAACAAAAATATAACTTTTTGGCCATAATGACCATTGTTATGTTGGAGGAAAATGGGGAGGCTTGCAAGCTGAAGAACACCATCCCAACCGTGAAGCATGGCTGTGGTAGCATCATGTTGTGGGGGTGCTTTGCTGCAGGAGGGACTGGTGCAATTCACAAAATAGATGGCATCATGATGAAGGAAAATTATGTGGATATATTGAAGCAACACCTCAAGACATCAGTCAGGAAGTTAAAGCTTGGTCACAAATGGGTCTTCCAAATGGACAATGACCCCAAGCATACTTCCAAAGTTGTGGTGAAATGCCTTAAGCACAACAAAGTCAAGGTATTGGAGTGGCCATCACAAAGCCCTGTCCTCAATCCTATAGAAAATTTGTGGGCAGAACTGAAAAAGCATGTGAGCAAGGAGGCCTGCAAACCTGACTCAGTTGCACCAGCTCTGTCAGGAGGAATGGGCAAAAATTCACCCAACTTATTGTGGGAAGCTTATTGAAGGATACCGAAATGTTTGACCCAAGTTAAACAATTTAAAGGCAATACACTCAATTCGTATTTGGTAGCACGTACACTTCTGACCCACTGGGAATGCGATGAAATAAATAAAAGCTGAAATAAAAGCACTCTGCACTATTATTCTGACATTTCACATTCTTAAAATAAAGTGGTTATCCTATCTGACCTAAGACAGGTATTTTTTTTACGAGGATAAAATGTCAGGAATTTGGCTAAGGTGTATGTAAACTTCCGACTTCAACTGTTCACAACAAGCATATGTCATCCATACAAAATAAAATAAGAAACCAACCAAGAAACAAAAGATCAACATTTCTTATACTCCCCAGTATAGACAACACAATTACACAGGAAGTGACCACATGGGAACTGTGTTGAAATGAGATATCCTCCCTGTGGTGTTATGGAGGAACAGGTGATAGAGAAACACTATGTCCTACCTCCTGGCTTTCCGCTATTTGTGTTGTTCTCGCTGGTCTCTTTAAAAAGGTAGAAGTGACTAATGTCTATTGAACGTCTCCTGTCACAACACTGATGCGGTGCAACATACCATCTGCATCTGTTCAGTAACTATATTACCGGCGCTATATGTTTATATGAGATCCTCTTTCCACTCATGGAGACATTGTTCTATTTGTTCAGTTGTGCAAAATGACAAAGAAATCATAGAAAATGTACAGACAACTCCAGTGATAAGTCACACACCCATCACCAATCATTCAATAGACAGTCTACCATGGCTGGTTGGCTGTGTTACTGTACCTGCGTATTCTGGGTAACAGATAGTTAGAGGGCTCTTCTTGATCTTCTCCTCAAACAGGTCTTTCTTGTTCAGGAAGAGGATGATGGAGGTGTCTGTGAACCACTTGTTGTTGCAGATGGAGTCAAACAGCTTCATGCTCTCATGCATCCGGTTCTGGGGAGAGAAAACGGCAACATTGGACAATGGTTTTTGTGGGGCTTCGAACTTCAGGCCTTCATTTTTATTTTTTTTACCTTTAATTAACTAGGCAAGTCAGTTAAAGAACAAATTATTATTTTCAATGACGGCCTAGGAACAGTGGGTTAACTGCCTGTTCAGGGGCAGAACGACAGATTTGTACCTTGTCAGCTCGGGGTTTGAACTTGCAACATTCCGGTTACTAGTCCAACGCTCTAACCACTAGGCTACGCTGCACTGATGTGGAAAAACGGGACAGGTGAAAGCAAACACCTGCTAGGACGTCCACCATATTGCTTTATCCTATGTTTTCAGATCAGTGCAGATGAAGGAAAGGAGTTGAGGAGAGAAAGCCTATTTAGACTATCGAGATATACTCAGAAACATGTTTGGACTCGTAGAGACAGTTTCACAGACCCAGAATGAAGCTTAGTCCAGCACTAAAATGCATGTTCAAAGTAAATCGCTCTGCTAAATGACTTAAATGTAATGTAAATATGTTTTTGAGAACAATTTTTTGTTCAGGACTTGGCTGGTTTCATACAGATACACAATACCAGTCAAACGTTTGGACACACCTACTTATTCCAGAGTTTTCCTTACAAAATAATAGTGAAGACATCAAAACTATGAAATAACACATCGAATAACGTAGTAAACAAAACAGTGTTAAATCAAAACATATTTTATATTTGAGATTCTTCAAAGTAGGGACTCTTTGCTTTGATAGCTTTGCACATTCTTGGCATTCTCTCAACCAACTTCATGAGGTGTTCACCTGGAATGCATTTCAATTAACAGGTGTGGCTTGTGAAAAGTTCATTTGTGGATTTTCTTTCCTTCTTAATGTGTTTGAACCAATCAGTTGTGACAAGGTAGGGGTGGTATACAGAAGATAGCCCTATTTGGTAAAAGACCAAATCCATTATATGGCAAGAACAGCTCAAATAAGCAAAGAGAAACGATAGACCATCATTACTTTAAGAAATGGAGGTCAGTCAATCCATAAAAGTTCAAGAAATTCGAAAGTTTCTTCAAGTGCAGTCGCAAAAACCATCAAACACTATGATGAAACTGCCACAGGATAGGAAGGCCCAGAGTTACCTCTGCTGCAGAGGATAAGTTTATTAGAGTTACTAGCCTCAGAAATTGCAGTCCAAATAAATGCTTCACAGAGTTCAAGTAACAGACATCAACAATTCAGAGGAGACTGTGAAATCTGGCCTTCATTGTAAAATTGCTGCAAAGAAACCACTACTAAAGGACACCAATAAGAAGAGACTTGCTTGGGCCAAGAAACATGAGCAATGCACATTAGACTGGTAGAAATCTGTCCTTTGAGCCAACAAGTGCTCAGCATATGTGGGAACTCCTTAAAGACTGTTGGAAATGTATTCCAAGTGAAGCTGGTTAAGAGAATGCCAAGAATGTACCAAGCTGTCATCAAGGCAAAGGGTGGCTACATTGAAGTATCTAAAGTATATTTAGATTTGTTTAACTCTTTTCTTGGTTACTACATGATTCCATAGTTTTGATGTCTTCACTGGTATTCTACAATGTAGAAAATAGTAAAAATAAAGAAACCCTTGAATGAGTAGGTGTTTCCAAACTTTTGACTGGTACTGTACATGTACACTTATTTAATGTCCATTGGTTGGACAGGAACTCACCATCTCCTCATCCTCAGCCAGCACCAGGTCATAGTCGCTGAGCGCCACACAGAAGATGATGGCAGTGACACCCTCGAAGCAGTGGATCCATTTCTTCCTCTCGGACCTCTGACCTCCAACATCAAACATCCTGAGGAGGAAGTGGAGGATAATGCACCAGACAATGTAAACGGAGCATGTTTCCATGCACGTCTCACACAAGACAAACAACTTTATTGGCCATTGGCCACTAGGGAAAACATGGGTTTAAGTGTTAGATGGTTAAACAGGCGACCAGATGGAAATGACAGAGAATACGTGCATTTGTATTTTTTTTGGAGGCTTTTCTGTGTTGTGGAGAGATGGTACACAGTAGAAATGCTCAACACAGAATAAAATATTTAGAAGGGAGGGTATAATTGTTTAATATTTTTTTGTGGGGTATAAATGTATAAACTTTGTTAAATGTAATGTTTTTGTATTTTAAATAACTTTCTTGTTTATACCCTTAACAATTTGCACTTTGAGCTGTATAACCCATTAATGTAACCCAAGGGAACAAGCCCTAATAATGTCACCCGCTTTGTGAGCCAGTTTCCACCCATTGGCACACAGACGGCTGTGGGGCTATAATGTACTTAGATATGGTTTGCATTGGATTGGCTCCACATAGTTCTCTGCTGAGTTGCACTGAGTGGCTTGGCTGAACAAACTGTTGAGGAAGAGCATTTTTAAAGGGGTTGATAGCCGATTGGACATGGAGTGGGGGACAGACGTCATAAAACAACTAAATATGCGATGTTGGGGAAGCGACTCTGAAAATATAGTTTACCAAGCTACCAATTACTTCACACTGAAAGAAGTAAAGCTACACTAATGCTTCCATTAAGGAAAATATAATTTTCTTAACTAAAGTTACTTTTAATATGTAATTTAGCCTATTTAACACAAAAAAACTGTTTCAAGTGACAATTAGGCAGGTATTATTTTTTCTTTTTGCAAAAGAAGTAGTGTGTAGTTCCAGTAGTTAGCTACACCGCTACATGGTAAAGAAGTAGAGTGTAGTTCCAGTAGTTAGCGACACCGGTACATGGTAAAGAAGTAGAGTGTAGTTCCAGTAGTTAGCTACACCAGTACATGGTAAAGAAGTAGAGTGTAGTTCCAGTAGTTAGCTACACCGGTACATGGTAAAGAAGTAGTGTGTAGTTCCGGTAGTTAGCTACACCGCTACATGTTAAAGAAGTAGTGTGTAGTTCCAGTAGTTAGCTACACCGCTACATGGTAAAGAAGTAGAGTGTAGTTCCAGTAGTTAGCTACACCAGTACATGGTAAAGAAGTAGAGTGTAGTTCCAGTAGTTAGCTACACCGGTACATGGTAAAGTAGTGTGTAGTTCCAGTAGTTAGCTACACCGCTACATGGTAAAGAAGTAGTGTGTAGTTCCAGTAGTTAGCTACACCGGTACATGGTAAAGAAGTAGAGTGTAGTTCCAGTAGTTAGCTACACCGGTACATGGTAAAGAAGTAGTGTGTAGTTCCAGTAATTAGCTTCACCACTACATGGTATTGTTAACTATAGTGTGTAGTTAACTGTCTTACTATGTAGTGGTGTAGCTAACTACAGAAAACACAACCTAGATTTGAATTTAGTAGAACTACCACCAAGCTACTGTAAAATTCAGTTCAATTACATGTAGTTCACTAATCCCCAACACTGGAAATATGGGTATTGACCAGTGAGCCAACCGTTCCCCTTTCCTCTCTGGCATCAGCCAATGGAACACTAGAACAGATATGATTCACTGCTGATGTCGTATGGTCAGCTGTCATCCAGGCACAATGAAACCACTGGACTAAGGACCTTTCTATGGGTTTGAGAGATTCAATAGGCACAGTAGGGAGGTAGATTGAGTAATCCTACTTAAAGTAGGGAATATGACTACACTTAAAAAGGGATTTGGAGGAAGTGCTCACTTAAAGTGGAGGTCCTTGAAGGTGAAATGTGTCTCCACAATGCCTGTGGTTTTGACTCTGGTCCTCAGGACATCCTGCTGGGTCGGGATATAGGTGGCTTGGGATATCCTGTCCAAATCATTTAAGTAACTGGAGAATGGGGGGAGGGGGAGAGAGAAAATGTTTAGATGGGAGTCAATGCATCCAATTCACATACATCAATGGAACAATAGGACAATACGCTATTCAAATCTTGTTTGGCCATGAACCATGTCTGCTTCTATATCTTGAACTGGTTAAAACAAGTGACATTTTTCCAACTCTCTTCCACACTATCAGTGCCCCCCAGAATGGTCCCTATAAGCCAATCTTTCCAAAAATAGTCCACATAGGGCTCAGTTCTGGACTTGTCGCACACACCTGCCCCCTCCTCAACAGTAAATCTACAGTAGAACCCCCCCACACATCAAACAATCTACCCTGTATTACTCTTCCAAAAGATTACGGCAGCAGTAATTACACACTACTCAGCACAGGTGTTTTAACCCAAACAAACAGAAGAGATCGGGGTCAGCAGCCTCGCTGTGGAGGCCGGTCGGCAGGCTACCTGACGCTAGTCAGTGGGTGTGGGTGTGTGTGTGTGGTAGTCCTGGCCAAAAGGATTCTGGGTATTGATTTGGAAATAGCCAGCAGCTACGGCACTTGAGGCCAGAGAGCCAATCGATGACGTCTGTTCCGTTTCATATGACACACCGCAGGGGCCGCCCCTCTGGTGACTTCATTGGCTAATGGAAAGGCTGTGGCTCAATGCGGACGAAAAAAGAACAACCACTTCAGAAAAAAACAACTGAACTGAGGGAGTTGAGCTCAAACGCTGCCCACTGACAAAGGGATTTGGACATGTTTTCTAGCTCTACTGTCTGTGGTGTTTTGCAAACACAACAGCCCTGGCCAATCTGCTGTTGGACAGCAACATGAGATAAATGCTACGGTTAAGGAATCAGCAGACATGCTGCAACCTGTGTGTTACAGTCCTACTACAGGGGTGACACCCCCACACAAAACAAATATTGACAGTCTCACTCAAGATTGAAACACCAAGCAGACTGGACTGTAGGCAGTAGAGATATACATGTCTGCCAGAGAGTGGGCGGGCATCTGTAATAAATGGACTGCTCAAGGCCTTTGGTTATTGCAGAGGAATGAGAATTAGGGAGGAAGAGGAACTGCAGGAGCTGTGTGTGTGTGTGTGTGTGTGTGTCAGACCAAGCTGAGCAGACTGTGTGAGCAGGACAAGGTGGTGTGTGTGTGTGTGTGACCCACTATGCTGCAGAGTCATTGAGCTGGTACTCTCGTGATCGGCTGAAGCAGGCCTGTACCCCTCCGTCTTTCCACAGGCGTTTGATGACCCCGGCCAGCTCCGCCGTCATGAAACCTTCTTCTGCCGACCCCGCCAGCACAAACAGCTGTCTCGCATCATCCTGGGAGAGAGCAGTCCGTCAGCACAACCATCACTATTACCATCAAATCGTCACCATCAGTTCCACTGTGAAAATAATCCCTACCATCATAACCATCAATAGCATTAATAATACTGCCATGGCATCAGTAGTGTTGGGCATGTGATTGGGTGTGTTTATAGTTTTAGTCAGAAGGCTTTGATAAATGCAATCCATCATCATCATGTCTAGCTCACTCACAGCTCTGGCGGCGTCTCCAAAGTCGATCTTGAGTCGTCCCATGGCTCTGATGACAGCGATGATGGACTGGATGGTGTTGCTGTAGACCACAGCCCTGTACTGTTTACACTCCTCCTCCGAGTAGCCTGCCTCGTGGATGATCCTGACACACGGGACGGAGGACACAACTACAGTCAACCACCATGAGGAGCAACACAACTACAATCAGTCAGTCACCACGAGGAACACGGTGCAACAACTACAGTCAGTGAGTCACCATGAGGAACACGGAGCAACACAACTACAGTCAGTCAGTCACCACGAGGAACACGGAGCAACACAACTACAGTCAGTCAGTCAGTCACCACGAGGAACACGGAGCAACACAACTACAGTCAGTCAGTCACCACGAGGAACACGGAGCAACACAACTAAAGTCAGTCAGTCACCACGAGGAAAACGGAGCAACACAACTACAGTCAGTCAGTCACCACGAGGAACACGGAGCAACACAACTACAGTCAGTCAGTCACCACGAGGAACACGAAGCAACACAACTACAGTCAGTCAGTCACCACGAGGAACACGGAGCAACACAACTACAGTCAGTCAGTCACCACGAGGAACACGGAGCAACACAACTACACAGTCAGTGAGTCACCACGAGGAACACGGAGCAACACAACTACAGTCAGTGAGTCACCACGAGGGACACGAAGCAACACAACTACAGTCAGTGAGTCACCACGAGGAACACGGAGCAACACAACTACAGTCAGTCAGTCACCACGAGGAACACGGAGCAACACAACTACAGTCAGTGAGTCACCACGAGGAACACGGAGCAACACAACTACAGTCAGTCAGTCACCACGAGGAACACGGAGCAACACAACTACAGTCAGTCAGTCACCACGAGGAACACGGAGCAACACAACTACAGTCAGTGAGTCACCACGAGGAACACGGAGCAACACAACTACAGTCAGTTAGTCACCACGAGGAACACGGAGCAACACAACTACAGTCAGTGAGTCACCACGAGGAACACGAAGCAACACAACTACAGTCAGTCAGTCACCACGAGGAACACGGAGCAACACAACTACAGTCAGTGAGTCACCACGAGGAACACGGAGCAACACAACTACAGTCAGTTAGTCACCACGAGGAACACGGAGCAACACAACTACAGACAGTGAGTCACCACGAGGAACACGAAGCAACACAACTACAGTCAGTGAGTCACCACGAGGAACACGGAGCAACACAACTACAGTCAGTCAGTCACCACGAGGAACAGGGAGCAACACAACTACAGTCAGTGAGTCACCACGAGGAACACGGAGCAACAACTACAGTCAGTCAGTCACCACAAGGAACACGGAGCAACACAAATACAGTCAGTCAGTCATCACGAGGAACACGGAGCAACACAACTACAGTCAGTCAGTCACCACGAGGAACACGGAGCAACACAACTACAGTCAGTCAGTCACCACGAGGAACACGAAGCAACACAACTACAGTCAGTGAGTCACCACGAGGAACACAGAGCAACACAACTACAGTCAGTCAGTCACCACAAGGAACACGAAGCAACACAACTACAGTCAGTGAGTCACCACGAGGAACACAACTACAGTCAGTCAGTCACCATGAGGAACACAACTACAGTCAGTTAGTCACCACGAGGAACACGGAGCAACACAACTACAGTCAGTGAGTCACCACGAGGAACACAGAGCAACACAACTAGTCAGTCAGTCACCACAAGGAACACGAAGCAACACAACTACAGTCAGTGAGTCACCACGAGGAACACGGAGCAACACAACTACAGTCAGTGAGTCACCACGAGGAACACGGAGCAACACAACTACAGTCAGTTAGTCACCACGAGGAACACGGAGCAACACAACTACAGTCAGTCAGTCACCACGAGGAACACGGAGCAACACAACTACAGTCAGTGAGTCACCAAGAGGAACACGGAGCAACACAACTACAGTCAACCACCACGAGGAACACGGAGCAACAGAACTATAGTCAACCACCACGAGGAACACAACTACAGTCAACCACCACGAGGAACACAACTACAGTCAACCACCACGAGGAACACAACTACAGTCAACCACCACGAGGAACACGGAGCAACACAACTACAGTCAGTCAGTCACCACGAGGAACACGGAGCAACACAACTACAGTCAGTGAGTCACCACGAGGAACACGGAGCAACACAACTACAGTCAGTGAGTCACCATGAGGAACACGGAGCAACAACTACAGACAGTGAGTCACCACGAGGAACACGGAGCAACACAACTACAGTCAACCACCACGAGGAACACTGAGCAACACAACTACAGTCAACCACCACAAGGAACACGGAGCAACACAACTACAGTCAGTGAGTCACCACGAGGAATACGGAGCAACACAACTACAGTCAGTCAGTCACCACGAGGAACACGGAGCAACACAACTACAGTCAACCACCACGAGGAACACGGAGCAACACAACTACAGTCAACCACCACGAGGAACACGGAGCAACACAACTACAGTCAACCACCACGAGGAACACGGAGCAACACAACTACAGTCAACCACCATGAGGAACACGGAGCAACACAACTACAGTCAGTCACCACGAGGAACACGGAGCAACACAACTACAGTCAGTGAGTCACCACGAGGAACACGAAGCAACACAACTACAGTCAGTCAGTCACCACGAGGAACACGGAGCAACAACTACAGTCAGTCAGTCACCACGAGGAACACGGAGCAACACAACTACAGTCAGTCAGTCACCACGAGGAACACAACTACAGTCAGTGAGTCACCACGAGGAACACGGAGCAACACAACTACAGTCAGTCAGTCACCACGAGGAACACGGAGCAACACAACTACAGTCAAACACCACGAGGAACACGGAGCACCACAACTACAGTCAGTCAGTCACCACGAGGAACACGGAGCAACACAACTACAGTCAGTGAGTCACCAAGAGGAACACGGAGCAACACAACTACAGTCAGTCAGTCACCACGAGGAACACGGAGCAACACAACTACAGTCAACCACCACGAGGAACACGGAGCAACAGAACTATAGTCAACCACCACGAGGAACACAACTACAGTCAACCACCACGAGGAACACAACTACAGTCAACCACCACGAGGAACACGGAGCAACACAACTACAGTCAGTCAGTCACCACGAGGAACACGGAGCAACACAACTACAGTCAGTGAGTCACCACGAGGAACACGGAGCAACACAACTACAGTCAGTGAGTCACCATGAGGAACACGGAGCAACAACTACAGACAGTGAGTCACCACGAGGAACACGGAGCAACACAACTACAGTCAACCACCACGAGGAACACTGAGCAACACAACTACAGTCAACCACCACAAGGAACACGGAGCAACACAACTACAGTCAGTGAGTCACCACGAGGAACACGGAGCAACACAACTACAGTCAACCACCACGAGGAACACGGAGCAACACAACTACAGTCAACCACCACGAGGAACACGGAGCAACACAACTACAGTCAACCACCATGAGGAACACGGAGCAACACAACTACAGTCAGTCAGTCAGTCACCACGAGGAACACGAAGCAACACAACTACAGTCAGTCAGTCAGTCACCACGAGGAACACGGAGCAACAACTACAGTCAGTCAGCCACCACGAGGAACACGGAGCAACACAACTACAGTCAGTCAGTCAGCACGAGGAACACGGAGCAACACAACTACAGTCAGTCAGTCACCACGAGGAACACAACTACAGTCAGTGAGTCACCACGAGGAACACGGAGCAACACAACTACAGTCAGTCAGTCACCACGAGGAACACGGAGCAACACAACTACAGTCAGTGAGTCACCACGAGGAACACGAAGCAACACAACTACAGTCAACCACCACAAGGAACACGAAGCAACACAACTACAGTCAGTGAGTCACCACGAGCAACACAACTACAGTCAGTGAGTCACCACGAGGAACACGGAGCAACACAACTACAGTCAGTCAGTCACCACGAGGAACACGGAGCAACACAACTACAGTCAGTGAGTCACCAAGAGGAACACGGAGCAACACAACTACAGTCAGTCAGTCACCACGAGGAACACGGAGCAACACAACTACAGTCAACCACCACGAGGAACACGAAGCAACAGAACTATAGTCAACCACCACGAGGAACACAACTACAGTCAACCACCACGAGGAACACAACTACAGTCAACCACCACGAGGAACACGGAGCAACACAACTACAGTCAGTCAGTCACCACGAGGAACACGGAGCAACACAACTACAGTCAGTCAGTCACCACGAGGAACACAACTACAGTCAGTGAGTCACCACGAGGAACACGGAGCAACACAACTACAGTCAGTGAGTCACCATGAGGAACACGGAGCAACAACTACAGACAGTGAGTCACCACGAGGAACACGGAGCAACACAACTACAGTCAACCACCACGAGGAACACTGAGCAACACAACTACAGTCAACCACCACAAGGAACACGGAGCAACACAACTACAGTCAGTGAGTCACCACGAGGAATACGGAGCAACACAACTACAGTCAGTCAGTCACCACGAGGAACACGGAGCAACACAACTACAGTCAACCACCACGAGGAACACGGAGCACCACAACTACAGTCAGTCACCACGAGGAACACGGAGCAACACAACTACAGTCAGTGAGTCACCACGAGGAACACGAAGCAACACAACTACAGTCAACCACCACGAGGAACACGGAGCAACACAACTACAGTCAGTTAGTCACCACGAGGAACACGGAGCAACACAACTACAGTCAGTGAGTCACCACGAGGAACACGGAGCAAGACAACTAGTCAGTGAGTCACCACGAGGAACACGGAGCAACACAACTACAGTCAGTCAGTCACCACGAGGAACATGGAGCAACACAACTAGTCAGCCAGCCACCGTGAGGAACAACACAGTCAGCCAGCCAGCCACCGTGAGGAACAACACAGTCAGCCAGCCAGCCACCGTGAGGAACAACACAGTCAGCCAGCCAGCCACCGTGAGGAACAACACAGTCAGCCAGCCAGCCACCGTGAGGAACAACACAGTCAGCCAGCCAGCCACCGTGAGGAACAACACAGTCAGCCAGCCAGCCACCGTGAGGAACACCAGTCAGACAGCCACCGTGAGGAACACCAGCCAGCCAGCCACCGTGAGGAACAACGCAGTCAGCCAGCCACCGTGAGGAACAACGCAGTCAGCCAGCCACCGTGAGGAACAACGCAGTCAGCCAGCCACCGTGAGGAACAACGCAGTCAGCCAGCCACCGTGAGGAACACAGTCAGCCAGCCAGCCAGCCACCGTGAGTAACAACACAGTCAGCCAGCCAGCCACCGTGAGGAACACAACACAGTCAGCCAGCCAGCCACCGTGAGTAACAACACAGTCAGCCAGCCAGCCACCGTGAGGAACAACACAGTCAGCCAGCCAGCGACCGTGAGGAACACAACACATTCAGCCAGCCAGCCACCGTGAGGAACACAACACAGTCAGCCAGCCAGCCAGCGTGAGGAACAACACAGTCAGCCAGCCAGCCAGCGTGAGGAACAACACAGCCAGCCAGCCAGCGTGAGGAACAACACAGTCAGCCAGCCAGCCAGCGTGAGGAACAACACAGTCAGCCAGCCAGCCACCGTGAGGAACAACACAGTCAGCCAGCCAGCCACCGTGAGGAACAACACAGTCAGCCAGCCAGCCACCGTGAGGAACAACACAGTCAGCCAGCCAGCCACCGTGAGGAACAACACAGTCAGCCAGCCAGCCACCGTGAGGAACAACAGTCAGCCAGCCACCGTGAGGAACAACACAGTCAGCCAGCCACCATGAGGAACATGGAGAAACACGACACAGTCAGTCAGCCACCATGAGGAACAACACAGTCAGCCAGCCAGCCACCGTGAGGAACACAACACAGTCAGCCAGCCAGCCAGCCACCGTGAGGAACACAACACAGTCAGCCAGCCAGCCAGCCACCATGAGGAACACAACACAGTCAGCCAGCCAGCCAGTCAGCCAGCCAGCCAGCCAGCCAGCCAGTGTGAGGAACACAACACAGTCAGTCAGTCAGCCAGCCAGCCCGCGTGAGGAACACAACACAGTCAGTCAGCCAGCCAGCCACCGTGAGGAACACAACACAGTCAGCCAGCCAGCGTGAGGAACAACACAGTCAGCCAGCCAGCGTGAGGAACAACAGTCAGCCAGCCAGCGTGAGGAACAACAGTCAGCCAGCCACCGTGAGGAACACAACACAGTCAGCCAGCCAGCCAGCCACCGTGAGGAACACAACACAGTCAGCCAGCCAGCCACCATGTGGAACACAACACAGTCAGCCAGCCAGCCAGCCACCGTGAGGAACACAACACAGTCAGCCAGCCAGCCACCGTGAGGAACACAACACAGTCAGTCAGCCAGCCAGCCACTGTGAGGAACACAACACAGTCAGTCAGCCAGCCAGCCACCGTGAGGAACACAACACAGTCAGCCAGCCAGCCAGCCACCGTGAGGAACACAACACAGTCAGCCAGCCAGCGTGAGGAACAACACAGTCAGCCAGCCAGCGTGAGGAACAACACAGTCAGCCAGCCAGCGTGAGGAACAACAGTCAGCCAGCCACCGTGAGGAACACAACACAGTCAGCCAGCCAGCCAGCCACCGTGAGGAACACAACACAGTCAGCCAGCCAGCCACCATGTGGAACACAACACAGTCAGCCAGCCAGCCAGCCACCGTGAGGAACACAACACAGTCAGCCAGCCAGCCACCGTGAGGAACACAACACAGTCAGTCAGCCAGCCAGCCACCGTGAGGAACACAACACAGTCAGCCAGCCAGCCAGCATGAGGAACAACACAGTCAGCCAGCCAGCCAGTGTGAGGAACACAACACAGTCAGCCAGCCAGCCAGCCACCGTGTGGAACACAACACAGTCAGCCAGCCAGCCACCGTGAGGAACACAACACAGTCAGTCAGCCAGCCAGCCACTGTGAGGAACACAACACAGTCAGTCAGCCAGCCAGCCACCGTGAGGAACACAACACAGTCAGCCAGCCAGCCAGCATGAGGAACAACACAGTCAGCCAGCCAGCCAGTGTGAGGAACACAACACAGTCAGCCAGCCAGCCAGCCACCGTGTGGAACACAACAGTCAGCCAGCCAGCCAGCCAGCCACCGTGAGGAACACAACACAGTCAGCCAGCCAGCCAGCCAGCCACCGTGAGGAACACAACACAGTCAGCCAGCCAGCCAGCCAGCCACCGTGAGGAACACAACACAGTCAGCCAGCCAGCCAGCCAGCCAGCCACCGTGAGGAACACAACACAGTCAGCCAGCCAGCCACCGTGAGGAACACAACACAGTCAGCCAGCCAGCCACCGTGAGGAACACAACACAGTCAGCCAGCCAGCCACCGTGAGGAACACAACACAGTCAGCCAGCCAGCCACCATGTGGAACACAACACAGTCAGCCAGTCAGCCAGCCAGCGTGAGGAACAACACAGTCAGCCAGCCAGCGTGAGGAACAACACAGTCAGCCAGCCACCGTGAGGAACACAACACAGTCAGCCAGCCAGCCAGCCACCGTGAGGAACACAACACAGTCAGCCAGCCAGCCACCATGTGGAACACAACACAGTCAGCCAGCCAGCCACCGTGAGGAACACAACACAGTCAGTCAGCCAGCCAGCCACTGTGAGGAACACAACACAGTCAGTCAGCCAGCCAGCCACCGTGAGGAACACAACACAGTCAGCCAGCCAGCCAGCATGAGGAACAACACAGTCAGCCAGCCAGCCAGTGTGAGGAACACAACACAGTCAGCCAGCCAGCCAGCCACCGTGTGGAACACAACACAGTCAGCCAGCCAGCCAGCCAGCCACCGTGAGGAACACAACACAGTCAGCCAGCCAGCCACCGTGAGGAACACAACACAGTCAGTCAGCCAGCCAGCCACTGTGAGGAACACAACACAGTCAGTCAGCCAGCCAGCCACCGTGAGGAACACAACACAGTCAGCCAGCCAGCCAGCATGAGGAACAACACAGTCAGCCAGCCAGCCAGCCACCGTGTGGAACACAACACAGTCAGCCAGCCAGCCAGCCAGCCACCGTGAGGAACACAACACAGTCAGCCAGCCAGCCAGCCAGCCACCGTGAGGAACACAACACAGTCAGCCAGCCAGCCAGCCAGCCACCGTGAGGAACACAACACAGTCAGCCAGCCAGCCACCGTGAGGAACACAACACAGTCAGCCAGCCAGCCAGCATGAGGAACAACACAGTCAGCCAGCCAGCCAGTGTGAGGAACACAACACAGTCAGCCAGCCAGCCAGCCACCGTGTGGAACACAACACAGTCAGCCAGCCAGCCAGCCAGCCACCGTGAGGAACACAACACAGTCAGCCAGCCAGCCACCGTGAGGAACACAACACAGTCAGCCAGCCAGCCACCGTGAGGAACACAACACAGTCAGCCAGCCAGCCACCGTGAGGAACAACACAGTCAGCCAGCCAGCCACCGTGAGGAACACAACACAGTCAGCCAGCCAGCGACCGTGAGGAACACAACACAGTCAGCCAGCCAGCCAGCGTGAGGAACAACACAGTCAGCCAGCCAGCCAGCGTGAGGAACAACACAGTCAGCCAGCCAGCCAGCGTGAGGAACAACACAGTCAGCCAGCCAGCCAGCGTGAGGAACAACACAGTCAGCCAGCAAGCCAGCGTGAGGAACAACACAGTCAGCCAGCCAGCCAGCGTGAGGAACAACACAGTCAGCCAGCCAGCCACCGTGAGGAACACAGTCAGCCAGCCAGCCACCGTGAGGAACAACACAGTCAGCCAGCCACCATGAGGAACATGGAGAAACACGACACAGCCAGCCAGCCACCGTGAGGAACACAACACAGTCAGCCAGCCAGCCAGCCACCGTGAGGAACAACACAGTCAGCCAGCCAGCCACCGTGAGGAACAACACAGTCAGCCAGCCAGCCACCGTGAGGAACAACACAGTCAGCCAGCCAGCCACCGTGAGGAACAACACAGTCAGCCAGCCAGCCACCGTGAGTAACAACACAGTCAGCCAGCCAGCCAGCGTGAGGAACACAACACAGTCAGCCAGCCAGCCAGCGTGAGGAACACAACACAGTCAGCCAGCCAGCCAGCGTGAGGAACACAACACAGTCAGCCAGCCAGCCAGCGTGAGGAACACAACACAGTCAGCCAGCCAGCCACCGTGAGGAACAACACAGTCAGCCAGCCAGCCAGCGTGAGGAACACAACACAGTCAGCCAGCCAGCCAGCGTGAGGAACACAACACAGTCAGCCAGCCAGCCAGCGTGAGGAACACAACACAGTCAGCCAGCCAGCCAGCGTGAGGAACACAACACAGTCAGCCAGCCAGCCAGCGTGAGGAACAACACAGTCAGCCAGCCAGCCAGCGTGAGGAACAACACAGTCAGCCAGCGTGAGGAACAACACAGTCAGCCAGCCAGCCACCGTGAGGAACACAACACAGTCAGCCAGCCAGCCACCGTGAGGAACAACACAGTCAGCCAGCCAGCCACCGTGAGGAACACAACACAGTCAGCCAGCCAGCCACCGTGAGGAACACAACACAGTCAGCCAGCCAGCCACCGTGAGGAACACAACACAGTCAGCCAGCCAGCCACCGTGAGGAACAACACAGTCAGCCAGCCAGCCACCGTGAGGAACAACAGTCAGCCAGCCACCATGAGGAACATGGAGAAACACGACACAGTCAGTCAGCCACCATGAGGAACAACACAGTCAGCCAGCCAGCCACCGTGAGGAACACAACAGTCAGCCAGCCAGCCAGCCAGCGTGAGGAACACAACACAGTCAGCCAGCCAGCCAGCCAGCGTGAGGAACACAACACAGTCAGCCAGCCAGCCAGCCAGCCAGCGTGAGGAACACAACACAGTCAGCCAGCCACCGTGAGGAACAACACAGTCAGCCAGCCACCATGAGGAACATGGAGAAACACGACACAGTCAGTCAGCCACCATGAGGAACAACACAGTCAGCCAGCCAGCCACCGTGAGGAACACAACAGTCAGCCAGCCAGCCAGCCAGCGTGAGGAACACAACACAGTCAGCCAGCCAGCCAGCCAGCGTGAGGAACACAACACAGTCAGCCAGCCAGCCAGCCAGCCAGCGTGAGGAACACAACACAGTCAGCCAGCCAGCCAGCCAGCCAGCCAGCCAGCCAGCGTGAGGAACACAACACAGTCAGTCAGCCAGCCAGCGTGAGGAGCACAACACAGTCAGTCAGCCAGCCAGCCAGCGTGAGGAACACAACACAGTCAGTCAGCCAGCCAGCCAGCGTGAGGAACACAACACAGTCAGTCAGCCAGCCAGCCAGCGTGAGGAACACAACACAGTCAGTCAGCCAGCCAGCCAGCGTGAGGAACACAACACAGTCAGTCAGCCAGCCAGCCAGCGTGAGGAACACAACACAGTCAGTCAGCCAGCCAGCCAACGTGAGGAACACAACACAGTCAGTCAGCCAGCCAGTCACCATGAGGAACATTGAGCAACACTTTCTGTTTGTGAGAACATGTTCATTTTTATTAACAGCAAAAAGATAACACAGAAAAATAGCAGACCAATAACCCCAAACCCCATAGCAACCTTTCCATCATAAAATGACAGGAGAAAAAACCCTAACATTGATAACAACACTATCCAGGTAACAATGTTTACAGCATCTGAATTGAATGGGGCACTAGGACAATAACAATGACTAATTTCTGAGAACTGTCCACACAGAAGGGCAAAAACAATGCTTTGTTTTGATGGTGTGGCAGATATGGCATCTGGAAGAATGGAAGGAAAATACTCACTTCATCTGCTTGACTATTGTGCTCTTCCCCGACTCACCAGCACCTGAGAGAGAGAACACATTTACCAAACCAGTCAAAGCCTAAAATGGAACAAATTGCAATTATGCGATAAGAGCGATGTGTTCCGAATCTGCAGTGGAATTTCAAGCCAACACTGATCATAATGTTGATTGCCTGGTATTTTTTTATATTTTTTATGGGATTATGGGATTACACTGACGAACATACTGAGAAAGAAAAGTCAAATTGTAAAGAGCTACTCATTACAGGCCCTTATCCAACCCCATTTTAATTGGAGCGTAGTGGAGAACCCCGAGGTGGTCAAACACACTGGTCATTTCCCTTCCTGTGTTTCTGTATTGACATCTGACCCACAGCGTTGCTCTGCAGCCGTCCGCTTGATACAGACTAGAGGTCGACCAATTATGATTTTTTTCAACGCCGATTCCGATAATTAGAGGAACAAAAAAAGCTGATACCGATTAAAATCGGCCAATTTTTTAAAATGTATTTGTAATAATGACAATTACAACAATACTGAATTAACTTATTTTAACTTAATATAATACATCAAAATCAATTTAGCCTCAAATAAATAATGACACATGTTCAATTTGGTTTAAATAACGCAAAAATAAAGTGTTGGATAAGAAAGTAAAAGTGCAATATGTGCCATGTAAGAAAGCTAAAGTTTAAGTTCCTTGCTCAGAACATGAGAACATATGAAAGCTGGTGGTTCCTTTTAACATGAGTTTTTAGGTTGTAGTTCATATAGTATTTATAGGACTATTTCTCTCTATACCATTTGTATTTAATTTACCTGTGACTATTGGATGTTCTTATAGGCACTATAGTATTGCCAGTGTAACAGTATAGCTTCCGTCCCTCTCCGCACCCCTACCTGGGCTGGAACCAGGAACACATCGATAACAGCCACACTCGAAGCAGCGTTACCCATCGCTCCACAAAAGCTGTGGCCCTTGCAGAGCAAGGGGAATAACTACTCCAAGTCTCAGAGCGAGTGACGATTGAAATACTATGAGCGCACCCCGCTAACTAGCTAGCCATTTCACATTGGTTACACCAGCCATTAGGCTTGAAGTCATAAACAGCACTGTGCTTGCGCACTAAAGTGCCGTTTGAATGAATGCTTACGAGCCTGCTGCTGTCTGCCATCGCTCAGTCAGACTGCTCTGTCAAATCATAGACTTAATTATAACATAACACACAGAAATACGAGCCTTTGGTCAATAATATGGTCGAATCCGTAAACTATAATATTGAAAACAAAACGTTTATTATTTCAGTGAAATACGGAACCGTTCTGTATTTTAATCTAACGGGTGGCATCCCTAAGTCTAAATATTCTTGTTACATTGCACAACCTTCAATGTTATGTCATAATTACGTAAAATTCTGGCAAATTAGTTCGCAATGAGCCAGGCAGCCCAAACTGTTGCATATACCCTGACTCTGCGTGCAATGAACGCAAGAGAAGGGACACAATTTCACCTGGTTAATATTGCCTGCTAACCTGGATTTCTTTTAGCTAAATATGCAGGTTTAAAAATATATACTTCTGTGCATTGATTTTAAGAAAGGCATGGGTGTTTATGGTTAGGTACAGTCGTCCAACGATTGTGCCTTTTTTGCAAATGCTCTTTTGTTAAATCATCCCCCAGAGTTGCATCGATTATATGCAACGCAGGACACTCTAGATAAACTAGTAATATCATCAACCATGTGTTGTCAGCCTAGTAATTATGATTGATGGATTGTTTTTTATAAAGATAAGTTCATTGCTAGCTAGCAAACTTACTTTGGCTTCTACTGCATTCGCGTAACAGGCAGTCTCCTCGTGGAGTGCAACGAGAGGCAGGTGGTTATAGCGTTGGACTAGTTAACTGTAAAGTTGCAAGATTGAATCCCCGAGCTGACAAGGTGAAAATCTGTCGTTCTGTCCCTGAACGAGGCAGTTAACCCACCGTTCCTCGGCCGTCATTGAAAATAAGAATATGTTCTTAACTGACTTGCCTGGTTAAATAAAGGTAAACATAAAAAAAATAGGCACAATCGGCACCCAAAAATACAGATTTTCGATTGTTATGAAAACTTGAAATCGGCCCTAATTAAATCGGCCATTACGATTAATCGGTCGACCTCTAATACAGACCCTCCCCACCGCTCCCTTTATGAGCACATTTCGACAGCAGTGCTAACTACCTACTGCAGCAGGAACCAACGACACATCCCTGGCAGCATCGCAAGAATCACTGAATGAACAGCACCATAGCAAAACTCCGTAACATTCAGAGAGTGCAGAGTGATGAGTGAGAGTGTGTGTATGTGTGAGTGAGTGCGGTGGGAGTACAGTGAAGGGACAGAGGTGAATACAGCATCCTCAGTATTATTGCAAAGGCCAAATCACAGGCAGTACAGTCCTCATCATCTACATTAACAGCAGTGAAGCATGCAGCCTGCAGAAGTTCCCAGAAACCACTAACACACTATCAACACAACGCTGCTATCAACCAGTTAATAATCGGGTCATTGGGTCTTTTTTTTAAAAATTAGTTAGTTGTCAGCTCTGCTATACCACCAGAAAGACAACGATACCTAGATGTAACAAGGGTTTGCCTTAAAGGGCCTATGAGCACATAGTGTTACTTCAAGATGGTACAAGCCTTCTATATTGAAATTACACATTACTGACTGATAGGCTGTGTAAACCACTCGCACGGGGACAAGAGCCAGGAGGGTGGACACTGAGCTAGCAGCCAATGAGTGAGAGGTGGCGAGGTGATTGGCAATACTCCTATGAGAAAGGCAGGGAACACAGAACAAGAGTTGCTTGGACCTGGCTGCTGCTAGGGGCTCCGTGCCTCCGTCACACTGCCATGGCAACCGGGTCCGGTACCAAAGCGCTCGCCACACGGTCACCTGAGGAGGGTTGGTGGCGGTTGTGTAGCGATGGTTCATCTCCATAGCCAGGGCATGTATTATTGATAGGAAAATGTCCCCAAAATGTACGCAATGTCCCCATAACGCATAAGTAGAGGATGGGTCATGGAGATTGACTAAGGCAGGCCCCTCCTCCTTGACATAAAAGTCAAGTGGACGTTTCCACTCAGAGAGAGTCAGACCACTGGGAAATATGGGTTGACCCTGTAAACAAACTCATGATGTTTTCACTTGTTTCGTGGGCTTGCTAAGTCCCTTCCCATAGGGGTTGCTCAGCACGGACACAAACACAGTCAGAAAAAAGGGGAACTGTAGCCATGTCAGTCTAAACTTTACTCATTAGTATTACTTTTTAATTCTATAGAAGTTCAATAGTGGAATAAGAAAGTCCCAACTCATGTTGTGTAATTACAAACGCCATGGCTATGCAATAAAATGCAATTACCAAAGTAGTAGATCACATTTTAATACAATGTTGTTGCTACTAGTGTGATTAAAGTTCTTTACTGTTTATTCAGAACTGTACCAACACCCATTAAATTTGCCAGGAGGAAGCTATTTCTGTAACACCCAACCTTCCCATCTCACAAGAACCAGCTAGTATTGCAATACAGCAAGACAATGAGCACATGCACGCCGCACCACACACACACCCACACTACGTCAGGGCTTCTCGTTGTGGCAAGTGAAACTTAGGGGCCTGGAACTTTCCCTAACGCAGAAGAGAACCTGAAACCAACATGTAGAAGTGAATTCCTGTGGACAAGCCTTTCTCCAGAGCCTTAGAGCATGCTGATAGAGTGTGTGTGAGAATGTGTGTGTTTTAACAGTGTGCAAGCCAGGCAAGTACCTCCTACTGTTCAGCTTAATGGAATGGCTTTCACCGGAGGACAAATTGTTTTAATTACATGTCACTGCTGTGGTCCTGGCCCCAGAGAGGGGAGGACTCACATGTCTCATTGCTCAGGAGCCAAAAACTAAGAACCCCAGAGGGACTACGAGACAGCAGACACACGTGCACTGTAACAGACACACAGCATTGGCAGCAGGTAAAGTCATCTCCCTCCTTCTGCTAAGGGCCTCGGTGCCAAGGCAGCGACACAACACAGCATTCCACTCCCTACCACACGGTTTGGCTGCCTCTCAATCTAGAATAAACATACCCTCTTTACAGGCCATTGTGTGTTCACTGAACCCTCCCTCTAGATATACGTTTTACTGTCTGACCGACACACTTGATTTCTCAATATGGAACACAAAACCCTGCATAGGGTCAACAAAATGTATGCTAGCAAGTCACAGGAATAATTATTGGATGATATCGCCAAGGTACTGTTCCCTTATGACATTTCTTTAAGTCAGTCCAGACTGGAACGTTTGTTTGCCTAACTGACCTTGCCCTTTCCTTCAACTCTAGTGATGTCATAGGGGTGTGGCCCCACCCTAGTAACTTTAAAGTCTGATTTGAGCCACATGGGCCATTAGAGAAAGCAGAGATAGAAAAGTGGACCTCATGGGCTGGGATAGACAGAGTCATGTTACCCACCCAAAATTTGATACACCCATCAAAGAGCCAGAACAAAACCTCAGTGAGGCAGCTGCTTTCTGGCGGTAGGGAAACGACTGTATTTTAAGAAAAATTGTTGAGACCTGCAGACAAAATGGACATTTATAGAACAGTACTTCTAAAGCCCAACAACCATCCAACCCATCTCTCATAGAAATTGCCCCACGGTGGTTTTCCACAGAGTGAAAAGAGGACATGAATGAAATGCGTGTCAACAATGAAGGAACGTTTTTCAAAGTGCTGTGGTGGGATTGGCTACAAATCAGGTCTTCATTCCAAATGACAGCTCTGTTGTATTTTAATCTTAAATTATGATTTAGTTGGAGCTTTTATATAACACTAGGGTGGGGATAATAGCTTTTGGAGTTCCTCCCACTCTCTCTCTCCCTCGCTCTCTCTGCCTGTCACGGAGTTGAGGAGGGCTTTCAATTGAGCCGAGGGGTTATCTGTCTGGGTCACTAGAAGAAACCAGGGCCTGTCCTGCCTGGGTTTCAGTTAGGCTGGCCAGGGCATACAGTCCTCTGGCCAGGCTGTCCTGGTAAACAGGGAGCGAGGGACACGGCTGAGAGGGAGCGAGAGACATGGCTGAGAGGGAGCGAGAGACACGGCTGAGAGGGAGCGAGAGACACGGCTGAGAGGGAGCGAGAGACACGGCTGAGAGGGAGCGAGAGACACGGCTGAGAGGGAGCGAGAGACACGGCTGAGAGGGATCGAGAGACACGGCTGAGAGGGAGCGAGAGACACAGCTGAGAGGGATCGAGAGACACGGCTGAGAGGGAGCGAGAGACACGGCTGAGAGGGAGCGAGAGACACGGCTGAGAGACAGGGGACAGGGCTGAACGGGCTTACGGCTGGGCCTGGCTCACTCTCCAGGAACCACATTAGCTGCACTACATTAGCGACTTGAGCTGGCACCATCCCTCTCGCTTTTCCTCGTTACCATCGGGAGCTGTTGAGCCTCTGAGTAACTCATAAGGGAACCCAGGAAGTTACAGTAGCATTAATTAACCAATCAGGGAGTCATGTAGCTAAATCAGCTGGATTCATCTGCCCACATCCAAACCAATGGATAATAGAATGTTTCCTCAAACTCCATGGAGGCCAATACTTTACTGGAAGAGACCAGTAACAGTAGTAGATCTAACGGGATGGTGCTGGAGAAGTGGAAGCTATTGAATTCCTCATAATTCATAAGCACTTCAGCACTACAGTAGGCCTACATGAAATCACCAGATGTGATGAATGACATGGTAAAATAGCAGATACAGTGATAACCTAGGAATTGCTTGTTTGTTTATTTGAGAGTTATTTGCTACACATTTGGTAACAGGAAATTAATCACCATGTGTTGAACTATTTGATGTACAAGAAAGACAGTTTCCTATCAAACATCCAGGAAATACAAGTGGAAGCATTAGTACTGTAAAATAAAGGCCTACCCGTAATGCTTTACATAAAATGTTACATAGAACACCTACAGAATCCTCACGACACCAACGTGGTTGGGTTTAGTCAGCCTAATTAATATAGACAAGATGTTGCTTGTACAGACTTGACAGCATACACCCAAACATTCATAGCACTCCTCATACAAATGATTGTTCCTCTGACAGCAGGATGTTGGTATACTCTGCTGACAGACTGCGCATTGTGTGTGTTATTAGCCGCATGTACAGGATACACATGGTATACACTGGCCAATTAAATGCTTACATGCATCTGGACAACGCAACAATTGTTTTATGCGTGCGTGCGTCCTACCGTATGCCACCCCCAATGAAGTCCACAGCACAGACATGGACAGGGTCAGCCCATCAACGCCATACAATGTAAAACACGGACGTTTGATGGTTGGTGTCCTTGAAGTGATTTAGTAGTAAATATTCACCACCGTTTCTGGAGGTGCTGCCTGTGCCGATGTACGCACCATCAGCATCACTGATATGGCTGTGACCTCTTGACCAGGATGTAATTAAACAAAGTATTTTTAGTGGGGCGGCTAGGAGGCAGATGAGAGGAATTGAGACTTGTGATAGAAGTATAGTAACAGAAAAGACTAATATGTAAACAAACAGAAACCAAAACATCTTCCTCCTCTCCATGAGTACACCTTCTGAGTGTTAGCGTTTAGACATGATCTAGAACATTCCTTCCTGTTGCTCCTCTATTAGCATATCTCACGGTCATCTGACAAGGCTGCGTGTACCTGGTTACCCCTGAATGGCTGACACAGGAAGCAGGTCAGGGTGCCAACAAGTTTCAATGTCACGCGCGCAAGTACAGTGAAATGCCCTTCTTGTAAACTCTAACAAGCTGACCTTGTGTTTCAAAATAAATTGACACGTACATATGAACTTGGTTAGATTTTTGACGTGCTGCAAGTCCCACCTCTCCCATATCCTCATTGGTTTTTAGGAGCATATAGCCATGTGGGTGATTGAAAGAGGAACTGCAGTCCGCACTCCAGTCAGTGGTGGTAATACACCTTAAAGTTTGTTGCCAACTGACAAAGTCTGACGACATATTACTATTAGGAATAAGGTGACAAGGCATCAGGAGATATGATAAAAAAAAGTAGCAGCAGCATAAATGATGATTGTATGCATGTGTGTGTGCGTAGTCCATATAAATGTGTCTGCGTTGGAGTGTTAGTGTGCGTGCAGTGTCCTATGAGCGTGCATAGACAGGGTCAACTCATTTAGTCTGTGTATCCATTCTGTTAACCATTTAGCAGTCTTATGGCTTGAGGATAGAAACTCTTCAGGAGCCTGTCAGACTCGATGCACCGGCACCGGCACCGCTTGCCATGCGGAAGCAGAGAAAACAGTCTATGGCTTGGGTGGCTGGAGTAATGATTTTCAGGGCCTTCGAGTCACACCGCCTGCTATAGAGATTCTGGATGGCAGGGAGCTCGGCCTTTTTGATGTACTGGGCTGTCCGCACCACCCTCTGTAGTGCCAAGCAATCGAGGGCGGTGCTATTGCCATACCAAGCAGTGACACCTGCATTGCTTGCTGTTTGGGGTTTTAGGCTGGGTTTCTGTACAGCACTTTGAGATATCAGCTGATGTACGAAGGGCTATATAAATAAATTTGATTTGATTTGACACAGTCAGTCAAAATGCTCTCAATTAGAGGTCGACCGATTATGATTTTTCAACGCCGGTGCCGATTATTGGAGGACCAAAAAAGCTGATGCCGATTAATCGGACGGTTTTTAAAAATGATTTATTTGTAATAATGACAATTACAACAAAACTGAATGAACACTTATTTTAACTTAATATAATACATCAATAAAATCAATTTAGCCTCAAATAAATAATGAAACATGTTCAATTTGGTATAAATAATGCAAAAACAAAGTGTTGGAGAAGAAAGTAAGAAAGTGCAATATGTGCCATGTAAGAAAGCTAACGTTTAAATTCCTTGCTCAGAACATGAGAACATATGAAAGCTGGTGGTTCCTTTTAACATAGTCTTCAATATTCCCAGGTAAGAAGTTTTAGGTTGTAGTTATTATAGGAATTATAGGACTATTTCCCTCTATACCATTTGTATTTCATTAACCTTTGACTATTGGATGTTCTTATAGGCACTTTAATATTGCCAGTGTAACAGTATAGCTTCCGTCCCTCCCCTCGCTCCTCCCTGGGCTCGAACTAGGAACACAACGACAACAGCCACCCTCGAAGCAGCGTTACCCATGCAGAGCAAGGGAAACAACCACTCCAAGGCTCAGACCGGGTGACGTTTGAAACGCTATTCGCGCGTGCTAACTAGCTAGCCATTTCACATCGGTTACACCAGCCTCATCTCGGGAGTTGATAGGCTTGAAGTCATAAACAGCGCAATGCTTGAAGCACAACGAAGAGCTGCTGGCAAAATGCCCGAAAGTGCTGTTTGAATGAATGTTTACTCGCCTGCTTCTGCCTACCACCGCTCAGTCAGATACTTGTATGCTTAGTCAGATTATATGCAACACAGGACATGCTAGATAATATCTAGTAATATCATCAACCATGTGTATTTAACTAGTGATTATGATTGATTGACTGTGTTTTATAAGATAAGTTTAATGCTAGCTAGCAACGTACCTTGGCTTACTGCATTTGCATAACAGGCAGTCTCCTTGTGGAGTGCAACGAGAGAGAGGCAGGTCGTTATTGCGTTGGACTAGTTAACTCTAAGGTTGCAAGATGGAATCCCCCGAGCTGACAAGGTGAAAATCTGTCGCTCTGCGCCTGAACGAGGCAGTTAACCCACCGTTCCTAGGCCGTCAATGTGTTCTTAACTGACTTGCCTAGTTAAATAAAGATTAAATAAAAGGTGTAAAAAAATGTATATATTTCAATAAAAAAAAAATGGGGTGTCCAAAAAGACCGATTTCCGATTGTTATGAAAACTTGAAATCGGCCCTAATTAATCGGCCATTCCAATTAATCGGTCGACATCTACTCTCAATGGTGCAGCTGTAGAACTTTGAGGGCCTATGCCAAACCTTTTCAACTTCCTGATGTTGAGGGAGAGGTTGTTATCCTTGCACCACACTGCCAGGTCACTGACCTCCTACCTGTAGGCTGTCTCCTCATTGCTGGTGATCAGGCCTACCACAGTCATGTCATCTGCAAACTTGGTGTTGGAGTCGTGAGTGGCCACGCAGTCGTGGGTGAACAGGGACTACAGGAGGGGACTATAAACAGGCCCCTGTGGGGCCCACGTGTTGAGGGTGAGCGTGGCAGCCCGGGGTCAGTCCGTCAGGGCCTAATTAATTTTTTTAAATTGACTGATTTCCTCATATTAACTGTAACTCAGTGAAATCTTAAATTGTTGCATTTCTATTTTTGTTCAATGTATTAATAAGAAAAAGAAATGGTCTCTCCCAATATCATACATTTACATTTACATTTAAGTCATTTAGCAGACGCTCTTATCCAGAGCGACTTACAAATTGGTGCATACACCTTATGACATCCAGTGGAACAGCCACTTACAATAGTGCATCTAAATCTTTTTAGGGGGGTGAGAAGGATTACTTACCCTATCCTAGGTATTCCTATTCAACACATCTCCTATGCATAGAGTTGATCAGGCTGTTGATTGTGGCCTGTGGAATGTTGTCCCACTCCTCTTCAGTGGCTGTGTGAAGTTGCTGGATATTGTCGGAACTGGAACACGCGGTCGTCCGTACGCGATCCAGTGCATCCCAAACATGCTCAATTGGTGATTATGTCCGGTGAGTATGCAGTCCATGGTAAAACTGGGACATTTTCAGCTTCCAGGAATTGTGTACAGATCCTTGCCACATGGGTCTATGTATTATCATGTGATGGTGGCAGATGAATGACACAACAATGGGCCTCAGGATCTCGTCACAGTTTCTCTGCGCATTCAAATTGTCATTGATAAAAGGTAATTGTGTTTGTTGTCCGTAAGCTTATGCTTGCCCATACCATAACCCCACCATGGGGCCCTCTGTTCAAAACATTGCCATCAGCAAACCGCTCACCCACACAATGCTATACACGCTGTCTGCCATCTGCCCGGAACAGTTCATCCATGAAGAGCACACCAGTGCCAGTGGCCATGAAAGGTGAGCATCTGCCCACTGAAGTCAGTTACAAGGCCAAACTGCAGTCAGGTCAAGTGGTGAGGATGACAAGCATGCAGAGGAGCTTTCCTGAGACGGTTTCTGACAGTTTGGGCAGAAATTATTGTGTTGTACAAACCCACCGTTTCATCAGCTGTCCAGGTGGCTGGTCTCAGACTACCCCGCAGGTGAAGAAGCCAGATGTGGAGGGCCTGGGCTGCCATGGTTACACATGGCCTGCGGTTATGAGGCCGGTTGGATGTACTGCCAAATTATCTAAAACTGTTGGAGGCAGCTTATGGTAGAGAAATTAACATTAAATTCTCTGGCAACAGCTCTGGTGGACATTCCTGCAGTCAAGCATGCCAATTGCACACTCCCTCAAAAGTTGAGACATCTGTGAGATTGTGTTGTGTGACAAAACTGTACATTTTAGAGTGTCCTTTTATTGTCCCCTGCACAAGATGTACCTGTGTAGTGATCATGTTGTTTAATACAGCTTATTGATATGCCACACCTGTCAGATGGATGGATTGTCTTGACAAAGGAGAAATGCTCACTAATATGGATTTAGTTTTAGAGAAACATTTTAGAGAAAAGCTTTACATGTTGTGTTTATATTTTTGTTTTGTATATGATACTGGGAGAGACCATTTTCAAAAGAGTTCAAAATATTGGATGTCACAGGTCTGGGATTGACTTTACACAAACTTTATAATTTCACTCAGAGGAATATTTGGAGACCTAAATCGCAGCCTTGAGTTCTTAGTACTTGATCCGACTTGCTTCGAATCAGTTTCATCATTCATAGTAAGACAAATGAATTTAGCCTAGGCTGTCAACAACAAGGAAGAGGTTTATACCATATAACCATACAAACCTCAGAAGTGCCTAATTGCTATTATAAACTGATTTCCAACGTAATTAGAACAGTAAAAATAAATGTTTCGTGATACCCGTGGTCAGCCAATCAGCATTCAGTGGTCTAACCACCCAGTTTATAAATGGTAAATATCAACATGTAAAACCAGAAGAAAATAGCAGAAAAACAGAACAGGGACAATGTCCTCGCCAAAAGCTTTCATAGCACTGACAGGCCTACAGTTATACCGACAGGCCCACAGTTATACCGACAGGCCCACAGTTATACCGACAGGCCCACAGTTATACCGACAGGCCCACAGTTATACCGACAGGCCCACAGTTATACCGACAGGCCCACAGTTATACCGACAGGCCCACAGTTATACCGACAGGCCCACAGTTATACCGACAGGCCCACAGTTATACCGACAGGCCCACAGTTATACCGACAGGCCCACAGTTATACCGACAGGCCCACAGTTATACCGACAGGCCCACAGTTATACCGACAGGCCCACAGTTATACCGACAGGCCCACAGTTATACCGACAGGCCTACAGTTATACCGACAGGCCTACAGTTATACCGACAGGCCTACAGTTATACCGACAGGCCTACAGTTATACCGACAGGCCTACAGTTATACCGACAGGCCTACAGTTATACCGACAGGCCTACAGTTATACCCGTATTAATAGAGAAGACACATCCAGTCCTTTCATAGCCATCTACTGACAGGCCTACAGTTATACCGACAGGCCTACAGTTATACCGACAGGCCTACAGTTATACCGACAGGCCTACAGTTATACCGACAGGCCCACAGTTATACCGACAGGCCCACAGTTATACCGACAGGCCTACAGTTATACCCGTATTAATAGAGAAGACACATCCAGTCCTTTCATAGCCATCTACTGACAGGCCTACAGTTATACAGGCATTTCAGGACAGACGTTCTCGCGCATGGCATTAGTGAAGAATACCCGTATTAATAGAGAAGACACATCCAGTCCTTGTGACCCATATTCAACATGAAAATATGATATGACATGCGTGTCAACTCCAGAGCTCTCTTCCCCAATGGAGTGGATGGTAGAGCAGGATTTCAAAAACAATCACTAGTTTCTGTCCAGGGAAATGGGCTTGTTTGTTTGTCAATGGAATGTCCACGGTTTTAACTGATTTTAGGCAAAACATATTGTGCAGTAGGCTACGCTCAGGGATAAGTCCATCCACTATTCCACCAACCAATGAGGGTAGCGGAAAGAAAGAACCTCAAGTTTAATTTAGACCTCTATCTAAGCAATGGTGGAATCATAAACAGCCTACATATATGCCTGAAGTAGCAAAAAAGGTGATTAAGTCTCAAACAAAAATGTTTTGAACATAGTAGTATAGCACTTGCAATTCTTTATTCCAACAGTTTATGGGCCAATTACCAAATTGATAACATCATATGCACTCAGCTGGACTTGGCATTCAAACACAATGCTGCTGACAGGAGACAAGGTGTCAAATACTGGGAGGATTAAGCCAATGCATATATATATATATGGCCCATAGAAACCATTTGTGTTGCTGGATAAGCGTAACAAAAAGGGGTACTTTGTTGCAACTGCCTGCATGGGTGGTGACACACCGAAGGCTGGAACTGATGAGCCAGCGTGGACAACAACCTTTGTTCTGCCTATATGTTAAATCGGAAATGATTCTTCAACTTTTGTTAATTAGGCAATCCACTGTAGCCAATGTGCTTTGTGATTTCTAGGTAGTCTATGCAAAAGTTGACAGTGTTTTAAATTTGATGACGACAACTTGTCTGCTATGCGGAATTGTATGAAATCGTGCAATAATTCTCAATTCAAATGGTTGCCATTATATGTATGCAGACCAATTGTATATCACTGTAAATAGTGCGTTTGACATTTAGTTACAATGTCGCAATCGCATATAATATTGCAGTCATTGAAGTTCACGGATAACCATTGTTTCGTCCCACAATGTTTCACGTTGCGGGACGAAGCAAGGACAACCACTTCTTCCCTTACCGAGAAGCAGTAGCTTGACCTCTCTTGCGGCTTTCTCCCCGTCGTCCCGCAAATTCCTGTCGATCATTTTACTGCGCTCCACCGCCGCTTTATCGTCCGTGCTCAGGGTACACCCCATCCTCAAGCAAATCCTCCGGACCCAAGTGATGCAAAAATATCAAATATATACAGTAACAACATGCAAGGGATAAAAAGCGACCCAGTGCTCCCGAGACCCACACACGCCCTTGTGTGAAAGCTATCGGGTCGCTTGGATTTACACTTTTATTAAATATTTTTTTAAAGGACCAGGAGTGTGCTTCTCCAGTCCACTATATTCCTATACTTTCAGTCAGTGTAAGCTATTTCTCTCGTCGTGGCATAAATAGTTTTAATTGAAAACAGTTCCACCGCGAATTTCTCTGTCTCAGGGCGTCCGTCCTTCACTGCCACAGTGAGCTCTGCTCATTCAACTACAATTACCACCAGCTGGCTACACGAATACTTCCTGTTTTTTTTCTCTGTCAAAATACCAGACTGACCTTGAGTCAATATATTGTGGTCTTTGGCCTAATATTGTAAGTGACACTTGATATCCCCTGAGAAAACAATGTACTGTACTTTACTGTTTTCTTTTCTGTGTATAAAATATTATAGGGTACACTGGGGCCATCCCACTTCTGACACAGATCTAGCTAAACCAAGGCAAACACGCTATTCACCCCCAATAGAGACCTCAAGAGATATAGCATACGGTTATTATTAGGCTACTAGGGTGTTATAATATATTTTCATCATCAAGCCATGAGGGTTACAGTACAAATATAATGAATTAAAACGTTTTTAATTCCCAGAATAAAACAACATCAAAAAGGGTATGCAACACCTGAGTTGTAGTTGAATTTCTGCCACCTGGTGGTTTTATAGAGAAAATACATCTCCATGGACAGACCCCATCTTCACCTGATAGAGAGATACCATATGAATAGTATGCATCACAGGAGACTGCTGAGGGGAGGATGACTCATAACAACGGCGGGAATGGAGTGAGTGTAATACACGTTTGATATCATTCCATTTCTTTCCAGCCAGGCATGCAGGGAACATTTCCAGCATGCCTTTTACATAACATTTTACTTTCAAATGGGGATGTTTAGGAGGACATGCAAAATAATCGTTTCCTATTAACAGATTTCCCTTTGTGACCACAGATACAAGCCAGGTGCTGAGGAGAGTAGAAGAGGTAGATACAGAATTGTAATGTGGTATGAGACAGCTCCAAACAGCAATTACAGCTTGGCTAATGGAAAGCCACAGGACCCATTTTTAAACTAATCTGTTCTGGGTGATACTTTCTTCGTTCTCGGATGTCCGTGCCCAGTTGGAGGTGGTTCTCCATCTGTGGTCTGTCTGTCTGTCTTACAGAAAAGCTAGGAAGATGTGAAGGAGATGGTGAGTCTGGCCAGAGAGACCAACGAACCAGTGGCTGCTTTCAGGAAGGTGCTGATTGTCAGACGACTCCCCAAGACCAGCTCTGGGAAGATCCCCGTGCCAACCTCATCAACGGGAAGCCATACTGTAACTCCCTTCACCAGCCATGCACCTAAACTACATTTAGGATGAATTCAACATGCCCATTGAATCCTATAAAAAAAAAGTGAGACATTCAGGCACACTTTGAGGGATGGTTGCATAGAAATTAATAATGGTTGTTTCAGGACAACAAAGGTGGAATTATTCAGTAAGATTCCTGTACAGCTGCCAATCCAGTTTTCTGGTGAGCCAGTTGTTGGATAAATTGAATTCATACAAACAAATTGGATAAACGTTTGAGGATCATATAAAATGAAATTCAATTTAAACTGATTTCATATATAAAAAAGGCTGCTGTGGAAGCCTCTTGTCTCCACAGATCACTCCTACCATTGAGGACCCAGATGTGGGCATGGACATTGAGAGGATGGCGAAACAGGAGCTGAGACCTGCTGCTCCTGTAACCTCTAACCTGGGCAACAGTTTATTTAGCTATAGTGTCCTTCACCTGAGTTGTGATGCTGTGAATGAACATTCTAACCTACTTTCTACAGTAGGGGGCCATCTTCACAAACCAACACTCGACCCCAAGCAGTAAGCTAACCAACAGAATATGCTTAAGTCCTCAGCAAGATCCAAAGAAAAAAATCTTGTGATTGTAATGAACGAGGGGAGACAGAGAGCTGGTTTCAAGCGCAGCAGGTTGTAACGTCATTCTTCTTCCTCTACTGAGGAGGAGTAGCGAGAAGGATCGGAGGACCAAAGCGCAGCGTGGTAAGTGTTCATGATGATTTATTCAAAACGACCTGAACACTGAAATACAAAACGAAAACAGTACCGTGTGGTCCATCCTAATTAAAGACAAAACAATGGAAATAAAGGTCAGAACGTGACACAGGTGTTTATTGCAAAAAAAAAAAAAAAAAAAAAAAAAAAAAAAAAAAAAACAGCACTCTGAAAGACATGTCACAAATCAAACAATCCCTCACAGTGATGAGTTGCAAAGAACTGAACTAAATAGTGTGTGATAATGACATACAGGTGAGTGAACAGGTGATTAGAATTCAGGTGATTGGGATCTGGAGAGTGAGCTGTGTTCAGGGGATCTAGATGTTTGAGAGTGTGAGCTGGAAAGTGAGCTGCGTTCAGGGGATCTACGTGTTTGAGGGTGTGAGTTGGAAGCATATGTTACAGTGATATCAATTTAAAAAATGAAACTTGGCCATGAGCAGGATCCTTTTCACTTACTAATACACTGGAGCCTTCAGTGGCCTCTCATTTAAACTGCACAGGATCATGCTGGTGGCCATCTGGTGGAGAATGCAAGTGAAGAGAACATAGTGATGAATACTCATTTGAAGCTCTGAACCCCTGAGTTCTTTAATAGCTCAACAGGTTAGTGCTGGAGATCAAGCCAACTCCAACACAGGTTTGAATGCTGTTAGATCACTGCCAAGTCAAAAAAAACATGCAGACATTTTTCCAGCCAAAGATAGGAGTCACAAAAATGAAGCCAAGCTCTGTAGACGAAGGATCCAACAGGTGGACTGTAGTGTAATAACACACAATTACACATAGCTGTGGCAGGCTGTTGTGGTGATGGTGTCATTCTGAAGTATCTTAATGTGTGAAAGACAGTCATTTCAACCAAAATTTTACTGACAGTAGTTATGTTGAATGCACATGCTCTTTGGAATCACACATAAGCTTTATTTATGTTTGGCCCTGGTTTGTGCACCCGTTTTAGGGATTCTTCAGGTGGAGTTTGATGCCCCCCTGAGAATTAAATGCATTTAAATAAAAATGTACAATTTAGCAGACGCTCTTATACAGAGTGACTTACAGGAGCAATTAGGGTTTAGTGCCTTACTCAAGGGTACATCAACAGATTTTGAATTTAGTCAGCTCATGGATTCAAACCAGAAACCTTTTGGTTACTGGCCCAACTCACTTAACCACTAGGCTACCTGGTGCCCGTAAAGGGGAAGAGCAGGGTGTGGCAGGTCAGGAGGGCAGAGGAGGCTGGTGGGAGGCGTCATAGGAGGATGGACTAATTGTAATGGCTGGAATGGAATATATGGAACAGTATCAAACATATGGAAGCCATTACAATGAGCCCATCCTCCTATATGTCCTCCCACCAGCTTCCTCTGGGTCAGGGTGGTTAGTAAAGTAGAGATATGGATGTGGGACTGAGGGTCACCTGGAGGGAAGAGGTGGAACCTATTAACTCTAAGATAACAACACCTGAAAAGCGCATGTCAGTGTGGTACTGCAATAATAAATACACTTGTTCAACAAAAGTTGTAGGTCTGTATTTGCAACAACAGGGGGCATATTTGTGACACAGAATCTCCCACATACTGAATGACCTGACATTTGACCAGAACCGAGGGAGAAGATAACTCCAATATCACTCAAATTTATGGCTGTCATAAACATGGTTTGCCATAATCATATAATCAAGATTAAGCTTCTCCTTCTTCGTTATCAGCATGGGATTAATAAAGCTCTGCAAATTCCATTGAAAACATACAGTTGTGGATATATTCTCTGAAAAGTACCCAATTTGTCTCCTCCGACCCACCTCCAACAGTGACCATCTCATCTCTTCCTCTAAGCAGGGGGAGACTATATAGCAACCCACATCCCACCAGGAAATAACATTAGAATAGAATATCCAGTTAACATGATATACAGAGACCTGTCTGTATTTATAGGTACAGAAATTACAGTTCCTCTCAGAGCATCTCCTTCCTTCTTGACTAATCCTCAGTTAAGCAGAGCTCTAATCAGCTGTCATATAGTGTAGTGATATCTGTAGGTCAGGAGTCATCATCACCCAACCTTCAACCCCCAACATTATTATATACCTCTTATCAGTAGGTGGCCTGGTTTAGGACCAGCTACATCTGTCTGTACTTGTCCTTCAGTCTCAGTCTCTCGGTCTCTCCTCTGGCACAGCTGCTGCTGGGACCTACATACACCACAGACAGAAACACACACCACCATGGGTTGCTGGAACAAGCTGTGTGGGCTAAAGGCTGGAATTGGGGCTGGAATTGCAGTGGCCATATTAGGTATAATCCTTATCCCCGTGGGGAACAATATCATCCGTGAGACTGTTACAAAGGTGAGTGTCAGCTGGCTAGAAATGTAACCATTGTGGATTTCTTAGAGGTCCATTTTGGGAAAAGGGGTTTGCTGCTAGCAAGAAAGGGACATGAGAGTAGATTCTAAATAGTAAGTGGAAGAAACATCTTCATTTGTTCAATCTCTTACATTGCTATGTCCCAGGTCATATTTTCCAAATGCATCTAAAATGTTGACAGCCACTTTGGTCATAACTTAAATAAATGAGTGCTGCTTTACTTAAAACCAGGGCACCGTGTAGAAAGAGTTCATGTCTGTCTGGTGAATGCAGGAATCGGTCATCGAGCCTGGAACCACAGCCTGGGACAACTGGGTGTCTGCAGACGCACCTGTGTACAGACAGTTCTGGCTCTTTGACGTGCAGAACCCACAGGACGTAGTGGAGAATGGGTCAAAGCCCAAATTGGTGGAGAAAGGGCCCTACACATACAAGTAGGTCCCTACTCACTCAGATGCCTCTAAAATATCAACAAAATTATATATATACTGATAATATAATGATGTATATACGATGTGTATACGATGTGCATCATCTCTGTTAGGTGATTTCAATGCTGTATAGAGGAAGAAAACCTATGGTGTTCATCACTTTGTATTCTGAATAGAATTGGATGACTTTGAATGATAAATTGCTCTTTAATATCTACAATTAATATAGATGAAGACAAAACACCTATAGTTTAATAAATCTAATCTAGAATCCAATTTAATATGATATAATGTACGAGAGATTAAAAGTCACTGGGTGAGAAAGCAGGAGACGAAATTGTGGGTGACACTCTTTCGTGTGTCTCGCTCTAACCATCAGGACGCGGTACCTGCCCAAAGAGAACATCACGGCCAACCCAGAGGACTACACCATCTCCTTCCTGCTCCCTGCGGGGGCCATATTTGAGCCCTCCATGTCTGTGGGGTCTGAGGATGACAGTGTCACCTCCCTCAACCTAGCTGTGGCTGTAAGTGGGTGACAGCTCATAAGCTTGTGATGGCTCTCTACCTGTCTGAGTGGATGTTGTGTATTCCACCTCTGGCACAGGTTACTTTCCTGGAGTAGAGAAAAAGGACAATAAGGAGAGCTGGGGTTGAAGGGAACCAGGTGTCTGGATTGTACGAGCACAACATAAGTTATGGGGCCCTAGCCTTCACTGTTTTTACAAACCACCATTTATTTAGTTGTGAGTCTGGCTGTGGTGGTCTCACAACACTCCAGTGTTATTGTGAATGTTTGGTTTGAAGTGAACATGTACAGTGCCTTCACAAATGATTCAGACCTCTTGACTTTTTCCACATTTTGTTACTTTTGTTACTTTACTTTGTTACATATTATTCTAATATGGATTCAATCGTTTCCCCCTCATCAATCTACACACAATACCCCATAATGACAAAGCAAAAACAGGCTTTTAGAAATTGAAATATCACATTTACATGCACTACCGTTCAAAGGTTTGGGGTCACTTTGATATGTCTTTGTTTTTGAAAGGAAAAACACATTTTTTTGTCGATTAAAATAACATCAAATTGATCAGAAATTTGATGGTTAATGTTGTAAATGACTATTATAGCTGGAAACAGCAGATTTTTTAAATGAAATTTCTACACAGGCATACAGAGGCCCATTATCAGCAACCATCACTTCTGTTCCAATGGCACGTTGTGTTAGCTAATCCAAGTTGATCATTTTTTAAAACATGTATCCAATTAGTAGTTACAGTCTTGTCTCATTGCTGCAACTCCCGTACGGACTCAGGAGAGGCGAAGGTCAAGAGCCATGCATCCTCCGAAACACAACCCAACCAAGCCGCACTGCTTCTTGACACAATACACATCCAACCCGGAAGCCAGCCGCACCAATGTGTAGGAGGAAACACCTGGTCAGCATGCACTGTGCCCGACCCGCCACAGGAGTCGCTAGTGCGCGATGAGACAAGGATATCCCTGCCGGCTAAACCCTCCCTAACCCGGACGACGCTGGGCTGATTGTGTGCCGCCCCATGGGCCTCCCGGTCACGGCCGACTGCGACAGAGCCTGGGATCTAACCCAGAATCTCTGGTGGCACAGCTAGCACTGCAATGCCGTGCCTTAGACCACTGCGCCACCAGGGAGGCCCAAGTTTATCATTTTCAAAGGCTAATTGATCATTAGAAAACCCTTTTGCAAATATGTTACCACAGCAGAAATCTGTTGTTCTGATTAAAGAAGCAATAAAACTGACCTTCTAGTTGAGTATCTGGAGCATCAACATTTGCGGGTTCGATTATAGGCTCAAAATGGCCAGAAATAAAAACCTTTCTTCTGAAACTCGTCAGTCTATTCTTGTTCTGAGAAATGAAGGCTATTCCATGCGATAAATTGCCAAGAAACTGAAGATCTCGTACAACACTGTGTACTGCTCCCTTCACAGAACAGCGCAAACTGGCTCTAACCAGAATAGAAAGAGGAGTGGGAGGCCCCAGTGCACAACTGAGCAAGAGGGACAAGTACATTAGAGTGTCTAGTTTGAGGAACAGACGCCTCACAAGTCCTCAACTGGCAGCTTCCTTAAATAGTACCCACAAAACACCAGTCTCTACGTCAACAGTGAAGAGGCCACTCCGGGATGCTGGACTTGATTGGGGGAGTGTGGCAGAGATGGTTGTTTTTCTACCATGTTCTCTCATCCCCACAGAGGAACTCTAGAGCTCTGTCAGAGTGACCATCGAAAATCTCTGTCAGAGTGACCATCGGAGAAAAAAAGGATGATCAATGGAAACATGATGCACCTGAGCTCAGTTTCGAGTCTCAGCAAAGGGTATGAATACTTATGTAAATCATGTATTTCTGTTTTTTATATGCAATACATTTGCAAATTAAAACCTGTTTTTGCTTTGTCATTATGAGGTATCGTGTGTAGATTGCTGAGGATTTTCTATATTTAATCCATTTTAGAATAAGGCTGTAACCTAACAAAATGTGGAAAAAGTCAAGTGGTCTGACTCCTTTCCTGGAGGCACTGTAGATAACAAATTGGGACTTTTGTATCCTATATGTTCAAGGATCTATAAGGTTAGCCACCGTGCTTCTACACCTGCATTGCTTGCTGTTTGGGGTTTTAGGCTGGGTTTCTGTACAGCACTTTGAGATATCAGCTGATGTACGAAGGGCTATATAAATACATGTGATTTGATTTGATTTGAATACAACCGTTTGTAGGACACAGCCCTCTCTCGCACGTCACCTTATCAGTCATAAAACGTTGCTGTTGTAATCTTCTAGCTATGAGCCAGGGAAGCAGTAATATGCATGTGTGTTGACATTATGTAATGTATTCGTTTTGAATAATGGAAATGCGACTTCATTTTTCTTCTCCTTCCTTTCAGGGTGGGTACAAGTTGTTTCCCCCATGGATACTGGAAGCTGCAATAAAGTTAAACAATGTCTCCCTCTTCCAGCGACGGACAGTGAGGGAAATACTCTGGGGTTACAAAGACCCCATTCTGAAAGGGACACTGGGCCTCTTTTTTCCTGTAAGCTCACCAGCATATCAGTTTCATACACCAGCATATCATTTTCATACACCTTCCCTTTATAGAATAATACAAATCCTTTATTTTCACACACCTTCCCTACATAGAATAATACAAATCCTTTATTTTCACACACCTTCCCTACATAGAATAATACAAATCCTTTATTTTCACACACCTTCCCTACATAGAATAATACAAATCCTTTATTTTCACACACCTTCCCTACATAGAATAATACAAATCCTTTATTTCGTTTTATATGTACATTATTTTAAAATAATTACCAATTTAGATTATTTAGGTAGACAGTCACTGAAAATGTAAGAATAACTTAATGAAATGTAATGTTGTGTAGCTACCTAACTGTTCTATGGTGTGATGTGCTCTTTCCTCAGTACAACGGCACCTATGATGGGCCATACAGTGTCTTCACAGGCAAGGATGACATCTCTAAAGTGTCTACCATTGACAGCTGGCAGGGGGAAAAGTGAGTCTATCTTGAGCCTCCACATACTGAAGTTGATGGAGAGTTGTTGTGAGGGTTGAATCCAAATAGTGCAATGAGTGCACGCTAACCTTCCCCCCATATCATAACAGGGACCCATGATGGAATTCTCTTACCGTTTTTCTGTTACCGGATGTAAATCCACTTCACCTACTGTAATATCAATAAACAAAATACAAAATAAATATACCGTAATTCTGTTAGATTTTTTTTTGCATCTGCACAGTTCTAGTAAATTGTTCAAAGTAGTCCTTGTGCACTGAGTTGGTTATTAAACTTTGAAATCAATGCTTTTTGTTTGGCGTACATTTTAAAGTGTAACATCTGAGTCTGTTACCGTTACCGTAGGGTCCATATTGTCAATTCAGTCTAATGACATCATGGATTTGCAGCATCATCTGTAGAATTCTCCTTGCAAACCACGTAAAACCACAGGTCTTTGGTGATGGTAGGCAGGCGCGGACTGGCTATCTGGTATTTTGGGCAAATGCCAGATGGGTTGGTCCATTTGTAGCCCAGTGGGCTTGTCTAACTAGTTTTTGTGTTGCCCCAAATAATTATCTGGCTAATAATGGGGGCCTCAAAGAAACAAAATAGGCCTGTGTGGGGGCCTCAAGGGGAAAAAAAATAGGCTGGTGTGTTTGAAATGCCAAGGCCAATTTATTGTCGCAGTCCGCCCCTGAATGTAAGTCGTTTTTGTCTGGGTCCTATTACCCAATAACTGGTGGTTTTACTGATGAGTCCATTTCTCTCTAATAGGAAGGTGTCTTTCTGGAACAACACATACTGTGACATGATCAACGGCACAGGTACAGTCACCCAAACACCCAGGCAGCAGACAACTTGCATTGCATCCCTGTCTTGTTGAATGACATTTACTCTATCATCACACAACCAAAACATTTAAAAATGTGTAAGAAATGAATTAAGAACACTGGAGAATCATTACTCAGTCATCTTATACTCCCATGGTTAATATATTAAATTCTATGTGCTTTACCTTTGTTCTGACTATTTTCATCAGATGGCTCGTCATTCTCTCCCTTCCTGGACAAGAAGAAGCCTCTGTACTTCTTCTCCCCTGACATCAGCAGGTGGAGTGATCTGTTCTTCATTTACCTATTGGGGTGGATAGTAATGTTCAGATCTCATGTAGACTGTGGTGTTATGGTAAACAAAGACAAGTGGAGATGATAACTGATTTAGGTTTTGCAGTGGCCCCAATTTCTATCAGCTTTAATCCTGTTCACTGCCGTCATACAGCCAATAGAAATGTACTACTTGTTTATCACACCCCTTAAAGTCTGGAAGGAACTCTTCACTATGTCCATTGGCCTAATATTCACAGACACTGTAGTCAGATCTGGGGCCATATGCAATGAGCATCTCAGAGTAGTGCTGATCTAGGATCCCCCCTCCATGCAATCTTATTCATTCATCTAAAAGGCTGAACTGATCCTCAATCAGCACTCCTACTCTGAGGAGCTTTATACATACATTAGGGCCCCTGATCCTTTATTCCCATCCTCACTTTTGAGGATGCCTTTCTAATCATGACCACAAGAGGTCAGGCCCCAGCAAAAACAAAGAGCCTTGTCTCCTAAAAGCACTGTTCTTCAATGTCTTCAGGTCTGTGTCAGCTGAGTATGAGAGGAGCCTGGACCTGAAGGGGATCGAGGTGTACCGGTTCAAACTGCCCCCGCTCACCCTAGCCTCCCCTGCAGTCAACCCAGACAACCAGTGCTTCTGCACGGACTACGTGGTCACTAAGAACTGCACATTGGCCGGAGTCCTGGACATCAGCTCCTCTCGTGGTGAGGGACACGGGCAACAGTCACTAACTGGTTCCTGCACTGCTGGACATCAGCAGATAAAAATCATATTATGATCTAATGATCTATTAGCACAGTATGAATGGCACAGAAGTCTGATAAATTCATATTTTTGTCATGGCAGACGCTCTTATCCAGAGAGACTTACAGGAGCAATAAAGGGTTAATAGCAACTAGCATTTACTGCAGTTCCATTGGACTACAAGCAGGTCCCAGAGTTTTTCCTGGTCAGGGAAAAATTGTGGGTTCTACACACAGACTTGTTGCACCCTCGACAACTACTGTGATTATTATTATTTGACCATGCTGGTCATTTATGAACATTTGAACATCTTGGCAATGTTCTGTTATAATGTCCACCCAGCACAGCCAGAAGAGGACTGGCCACCCCTCAGAGCCTGGTTTCTCTCTTGGTTTCTTCCTAGGTTTTGGTCTTTCTAGGGAGTTTTTCCTAGCCACCGTGCTTCTACACCTGCATTGCTTGCTGTTTGGGGTTTTAGGCTGGGTTTCTGTACAGCACTTTGAGATATCAGCTGATGTAAGAAGGGCTATATAAATACATTTGATTTGATACTGTATGCATGTACTGTGCACAGTAACAGGTGATCAAAGTGTCCATCTTTGATATTCTCAACCAGGACAACCAGTCTACATCTCCCTGCCTCACTTCCTGCATGGTAGTCCATACCTGGTTGAAGATGTGGAGGGCCTTGGTCCTCATGAGGAGCATCACGTCACGTTCCTGGATGTGGAACCGGTGAGAGCCCTGCGTCCATTCACCTTTCACCTCTGACCTCTAGGATATGTCAAAGGACCTTCCCAACTATGCAGTCATCTGTGAATACGCCCCCCAAAAAGTCGTAGCACACATCTTGTGCTGTTCTCTCAATAAGCGACATCATTTTGCTCTCGCATCTATTTAGATTTTGACAGCTCATGATTGTCTGTTGCTGGGGTGTACAGTACAGTAGGCCTAACTGCTGTGGGAATAAATGTGTTTGGTGTTTGTTTGTTTCTGTCAGACAACAGGGTTCAGTCTGAGGTTCGCTAAGAGACTGCAGGTGAACATGATGTACGGCCCCTCCAAGATCATCACGTAGGTTTAATGTCTTGGTCTATTATTTTCCCGTACTTTACTATTGTATGTACAGCCACTCATCCAAGGACATCTCTCTCTCATTACATATTCTCCAGGGTGTTAAAGAAAGTGAAGGACTACACCATACTCCCTATAGTTTGGCTAAACGAGGTAAGTCATTTGAGCTGTACTTCAAAAATATATATATATTTCACCTTTATTTAACCAGGTAGGCTCATTTGCAACTGCGACCTGGCCAAGATAAAGCATAGACATTCGACACATGCAACAACACAGAGTTACACATGGAATAAACAAAACATAGTCAATAATACAGTAGAACAAAAGAAAACAAAAAGTCTATATACAGTGAGTGCAAATGAGGTAAGATAAGGGAGTTAAGGCAATAAATAGGCCATGGTGGCGAAGTAATTACAATATAGCAATTAAACACTGGAATGGTAGATGTGCAGAAGATGAATGTGCAAGTAGAGATACTGGGGTGCAAAGGAACAAGATAAATAAATAAATACAGTATGGGGATGAGGTAGGTAGATAGATGGGCTGTTTACAGATGGGCTCTGTACAGGTGCAGTGATCTGTGAGCTGCTCTGACAGCTGGTGCTTAATGCTGGTGAGGGAGATGTGAGTCTTACTGCTGCCAGGTCTTTCTTATAAAGCTTTAACTTGCCTTTGTTATTGCATATTTCCAACGTATTTCCTGAGTTTATAACCTCTCGTTTCTGTACATGCTATACCTCAACGACGGTCTGTTTCTACAGACGGCATCCCTGGATGACGAGACAGCGGACAGTTTTAAGAAGGAGCTGTTATCTCGTGTTGACATGCTGGAGACGGTGCAGTTCACGCTGATAGGCTTAGGGTCAGCAGCCTTGGTACTCTGCACAGTGGCACATTGTTTGGTAAGCAGAAACAACAACAAGCTTGTGTGAGAGGGACAATGCTGCTGGACAACAGAGGAACAGCGGGGGTACAAGGATATCAGTGTGCTGTAACTTGTCACTTTTAATATCACGCACGTTCTTAATTTCAGTGTTATTTACGATGTGAACATTCTTGCTCTTTTACATAGCGAGGATATATTGTAGACATTGTGTGAGTCAGAAAGTACTTTTTTTGTACAAATTCTTATAAATTGTTCTTTCATGTTGTTGTAATTTGATTTGCACACACCTCCCTGCTAGACTTTGGTCAGGGATCTTGAAAGCTAGAATATACAGCAGGTTGAAATTGCTATGACATTAATGTAGCGAACATTCATGACTCCAATAAAAAGAAATCAAGCTGATTCAAATGTATTCAACTTAATCTCGGCTCACACTGAAGTTGAGCCATGAATATCAATGGAGGCAGGAACGGGGAGGAAGTGAAGTTATTTTATGATACCCTGCTTCTCAAGGGGTCTTAAGTAGGGTTATGACACGGCATGAGTCTAGCAAAACTGGCCCACATCCCCATGGGAAGTAACCAGCTTAGGTTCTCTCATTGCTGGAACAAACCGCTCTATTGTACATTTGAAGCCAATTTATTTAGTTTCCCTTTCACCTCATGTGGCCCGTAAATCAAAGTGAGAGTGAAAACACCCCCATACAGATGATTATTCTGTGGTTTCTGCATGGCACTCGGGTTTGTTTGGTGAGAAATCACTTTTTTTTGCCCTGCAGGAAACCTCTCTTACTTTTAGGGGGTTTTAAATGACCATTTGCAAAATTCCCGGGGCTCTTTGATACTTCTGTCTACTCTAGAGAGTACAGTAACAGTGGAAAGTGATATTGAAGGAGACATCTCTCGCCTTCTCTGCACCAGTTCACTCTGTAAGGAAGCCATTTTCTTTCTAAACCATATTTTCTAAGATGTGTGACTGTTTGTAAATGAATATTAAATACCGAGTATGAATCTACAAATGGACACGAACCAATATTCAATGCTAGTTCTAACAACAGCTACTGATATCTTCATTGAAATATTCTGAAGGAAAGTAGGCCAATTTGTAAAATGTTTAAACTTGTGGGTACCTAATAAATCACATTGTAAGTCTAGTCAGCTTCACTTGGAGTCATTACATTGTTTACCAGAATTCTTACCCGTTTTCCATATCCACCCCATTTGCATGGGCAGCTTCTTCCTACCCATAATTCCTCAGAAGTGACCCCTGACCTTTTTCTCAGTATTAATGCCGTGTTCACGTGCTAGTCGGAACTAGGAAACTTACATTTTCGACTTGCTAAATGGTTGTAGTTATTATACACGGGACAACCAGTTAGCAAGATGGAAATTTCAGAGTTCCGACTAGCACATGAACATGGCAAATATCTAGCCAATAGAACAGTAATGTGATTGTTTTCAGTCATCATACAATTTCATATGTGGAGGCTGCTGTGGGGAGGATGGCTTATAATAATGGCTGGAATGGAGTCAATGAAATGGCATCAGACACATGGAAACCATGTGTTTGATGAGTTTGATACCGTTCCACCTATTCTGCTCTAGCCATTACCACGAGACCGTTCTCCCCAATTAAGGTGGCACCAACCTCATATGAATTTCATACATTCAATAAATCAATGTAATTCCTAAGCGTGACTGTAAACAGTGAAAGTGTATCACATCTGAAGAGATACGGAATGATCCTGTTGTTCGTCTCCTGTCAGATTCATCTCTGACTACTTACAGCCTAAATGTAGGAAATTCAAAGTAGTTTCTAAATGCATTTATTCAGGCTGTCATTACATTAATAAATAGAAATACACCAGTTTTATGATGACATGGAAATGACATTGAACATTCACCATGGCGACACTTCTTTGTTAAAAGTTTGAATCGATCTCAAAACTTAAACGAGTCGTCAGTCTAGAGATTTATGTTATTTTGTCAAAATGAAAATAGTATCTCTACGATTTGCAGATACGGTCGAGAATATCTGATGAAATATGTTAAATTATATACACTAGGGTCACATTCAAAAGCGCAGATCCACAAAAACTGGACACAATGACATAAGTTATAACGATGAAAATATAGAATGAAAAACACTGTACACATAACAACCACGAATACATCTACACAGACTATACTTCTGAGACAAACAGGAAAGGGCTATTCACACTATATTAACAGAGAGCGCCAATCTGACCATCTCACAAACTGTGAATTAAATGCATTGTTCAAAAATGATTAGAATGATATTCAAGTTAAATGGTCATCATGGTTATTTTTGATCGTGTCTGTCTTGCTGTACGTGACATTAAAACTCGGTAAGGAGATGAAATATATCTCATCAAATCATGGATCAAGAAAATGCAAACCCCAAAATCAGGAGTGTACATGTACCTGAATACAAAAGCTAGGATGTGCATCACTGCTATACTCCCTCAGTATAAAACCAATCCAGCGATGTATTGCAAATAGCCACAAAGTTTAGATGGATTTTATATACATGAACATGCCTATGTGCTGACGACAGTATCGTACACTATCAAAGAGATCATGGAGAGATGCTTGTGCAGTATGGCACAATGTCCCGTACCATTTAAGAACATAAATGTTCCAATGTAACGTGAATAAATACAGGAAAGAAGACAGAATGTAAGGATGCTGTGACCTAACATTTTACATGACCTTTGACCTATTCAACGTGATGTTTAGAAAATGACTGAGTAAGGATTGCGAACATTTCGGGTTCACTAAATTGTGCAGAATTCCTCCCAACAAAGGTTCTTTGCTCACACAGCGCTACGTGTTCTAGTGTAACGGTACTGTCCATATGGGTGGCAGCTGAGCTGGAGGTGTACTTTGGCCTAGCCACTATGTTTTCATTTCCAAGGCTGGAATATTTTTATTGGGACCACTTACTATGGACAATATGCCCTTTGTATAGACAGTGCTGCCATTTTATCTGGTGTTAGGAGGGATAGAGTTCCTCCATAGAGACAAAGCTACAATGTGAACATAGAAACGGGTCATACAATGATGGATTTGTTTTGATCTCGATGATAACCCTGTCGTTTTGTCAAATGTGAAACTGTAATAGGTGGTAGTTGTAAACAGTGTTCATGTGGAGGAATATGATATGAATATGAGTCAAGGTTCAGTTGCAGAGCAGAGTGTAAACAGCTAGGGTGCTCCCTATAAAACATCCCTCTTGGATATGCAATGATAATACGCCAATGATTTCCCTACTCAAATCACAATCTTCACCATCTGTAACCCCAGGTTTGTTCTCCTTGGACCAGACATCCATTCATATTAAGCCATTTCATGCTGCCTGATAAAGTTCCCCATTCTGTAAATGTCTATACTGCAAAATACTACATTAATGCTATCAGACCATTGCCTACTGTATAGCGTGACTACAGTATACATGTGTGGCAAGTATTATCATACAACTACGTGAGCAACAGTGAATGCAGTAAGTCATCCTGTGTATGTAGCCTATGACACCTGAACCCGATGCCTAAATCCACACATCTCTATGTGTCCTGATCCAGGGTCAGGATTTACACCTCTGTCTAAATGGCGAGTGTGACAGGGTGTGAGGTGTGCATGTATATCACAGTAATCTGGTCAGCGTACCTCATGCATATAAGACTACAGACAGCCCCAGGCAGGGTGAGTTCCACTCTCTCCTTGTAAACCTATAGTAGCTAGAGCTGGGGAAGTGTTCAGTTCAAGTCCATTGCCTCTGGGCAGGGCGGGAGCTCGGGGGTTGTGTGTGTGTGGCCAGGTGTGTGTGTTCATGTATACCCGCCTCTCCACAGCCCTGTTAACCCCTTGTCTCCCCCAGTCAGACATCATCAGGCAGTTCCAGGTGGTTTCTGCGGTTGCGGCTCTTCCTGAGGTCTAGCAGGGGCTTGAGCTTGGCCATGTCTCCCCGGAGAGGAGGCCCTCCCCTCGGCCCCTTCTGCTGCCTGGCCCCTTGCAGACTCTGGAGCTGCTTTCTCTCCTTACAGTACTGCTGTACGGCCAGGCTTTCTGCAGGGCTGAAGGCTGAGAGCAGGGCCTTGGGGTGCAGGGTGCTGGCCCAGGCCCAGGGAGACTGCTGCTTGTCCGTCAGCACTGACACCATGGCCTCACTCAGGACACGCAGGCGGAGCTTGGCCACGGTGCGCTTGAAGGTGTTCTCCGTGGCCAGGCAATAGTACAGGCCCTGGTCTGACAGCTGGACGGAGCGGATGAGCAGGCCGTGGTCAGTGGCGACCACACGGTCACCCAGCTTCACCTGGAAGGGATGAAAGAGAGGTGTCAGTAGTCTTAATTGTCCTATAGCATAACACATTATCCCACAGCATGATCTGTAGTCAAGTAAATCAAGCAAAGACACGTCAACTTCAAGTGGCACTCCAGTCTCCTGTTCAGCTCATTTAACACTGGATTTACTTCATGTAAAGCACATCTCAATAGGTGGTCCTGGTATGTCATGACATAGCACAAGGAAGGGGGAGGGCTTTCCTCTTTTATTCTCTATTGTTCCTCAAGCAAGGGGGGAGGCCCATGACATCGCCACTTCCCATCAGCCATTAATGTCCTGCTCCTTGAAATTTGCAGTTGTGTCTAAAAAACACAATTTTGCTGAAAACAAACATTTTTTTACCCTCTAGTGTGTCCTTTACTGTATCAATACTGGGGATATCGCTTTTCAACTGTAAAAGGTCAAAAATCACTGGAGGAAGTCTTTAAACAGTTCACCTGGAATACTCATTCTCATAGAATCTCTGATATAAGTATTATTCATGAGCTACAAAGAGTGAAATCTGTAAAAGATGTGAATCCTTATAAGAGCAGGTTCTCTTTGCACAGCCCCGTATAATTTCTCATGGCCTGATGGGCAGCAGGAAGTCTCAGAGGGTGTCAGTAATGTGAAATGTTTCCCCCGTTGAGAATAGACTCATTAGTTAGGTCCCATATCACATGTGACCTACAGTATATCACTACTCATTATCTTGTTACACAGCCAATAAATACTTTACAACGTCATCCGAGGCATGACGTGATAGTGGTCTGATATTACTTCAAACACGTCGTCACAATCTAAGGATTGTGTTCAAATGCTTTGTTCTAGTTCCAACCAGATCAAGGCATTCAACACAATTATTCGACACAATCATTCGATTGTAACGACGTGTTTGATAATGTAATCGACCACCAACAGCATTTGTACTCAGTCTGTCCCGTGTGTTACTGACTGAGGAAAAACGATACCCCCTCAAGCCTCCTTCACGTCATGGGATTCCATATTTGCTTAAAAAGTCATTGATTTGCAAGAAACTGGAGTCGGAATTAAGCCAATTGAGCCAGCTCTGATGTTGAACCCATAGAATGAATCATTCCATTTCTGTGGTTCAACCCAACTTCTCAATTAACCCTGACTCGCGAAGGTGTTGTCTGACCTCTTTCCTCCTGTCATTGTCTCTGTGGATGAGCCAGCGGACGGAGGCCTGAGGGGACTTAGGAAGACACTCGAGGAAGGTGGTGTTGTTCTTCACTCCATACTGGGTCATCTCCACCGCGTTCCTGTACGCTGAAACAAGAGCGTTTCACACACATCAACTCACTGAGACATAAACCATACAGTTGTATGAAGTAGGTCCCAAGAGTCAGGGTCAAAAGTTGACCTGAGGGTTAGTGACACCTGCAGTACAACCAAACCCTCCTAGTCACAAGGGGGTGAATCCTAACTTCCACTGAAGTCTAATTTTCACGTAGTCGCCCATTGGTTTCAATGTACTAAAGAAATTTGAAGTTAAGATTATCCCCCAAGTATGCTTGTTTGTTAGATTGCATCCATTTAACTGACAGCATTGTCATCTGATGTTTGTGTGCCAGCCAACTAGCTCATCCCCATGCTGGATGGATGACAGGGTATAGACTAATTAGCACCAGTGACCATATGGTTTAGTCCCATGACATATGTTCATTCACACAGACTTATACTAGAATGTAGCACTATGGAGACCGTAGCGCCTCCCCTTGTTGGACAGCTTGCCGACAGCTGATTGAGTGAATCATCTGTGTATAGTCTGTCTGCTCACTAACACACACACACACACACACACACACACACACACACACACACACACACACACACACACACACACACACACACACACACACACACACACACACACACACACACACACACACACACACACACACACACACACACACACTCTCTCTCTCTCAAGGGGACAATACAGTAAAACACTATGCACCTGCTGCTGAACCACGAAAGGGCCTGAACTCAAATGACCCATAAACCAACAGAATCTATGTTAGACCCGTTTAGAGTAAAATGAGTACAGCTGGGATAGACCAGCCACAGAGCAAATGAGTCGAGGAAATCAGATAAATGGATTAGCATACCAATGCCCTCTGTTGGCCAATTCAACAGAGCTGTGGGTTTCTCAGGCATTGGGCACACGTTGGCTGGATGTTGTCATACCTTTCAGGTTGAATCCTCTGCACTGAGTCAGTGGGTTGCCATGGATGATGTCCTGTCTTCTGCTCCTTCTGTGTAGAAACCATAACCATCCAGAAATATTTCCAATGCCACAATACAGTCCCGTATATATGTTATGTACTGTGAAATGGCATAAACATTGAATCCTGTCAAATATATTGTATATCTAGTTTAATTGCCTACACAAACACAAAGCCCAGTAGCTTAGAAACACGGTTATACCAACCCTCCAGCCCATTATGAAAATCTCTAAAATCCCATAATATCAACAGTGAGGAAGGACCACTGAGCCAGACACAGCGGTGTGAGGAACATTTGACAATGTTATTCCACTGTATGGTTCAGTCGCTTCCCATCCAACAGCTACAGGGAGAGAGAGCTTAAACAGCAGACACATTTCCAGCAGGTTTTCTGAGGAGTAAAAGGACAGAGCCTCTGTTCCCTAACCAAGCTAAACTTGAACTGCGGGTGACTGCAATGGCAGCTGAACAGCCGGTGAGGAGGGAAACCAGAGGGGGGACTGTTCAAAGTAGAACAGTATCACTCACTGCTACAGCTGTGTTATGGTTGGATCAATTCAATAATACATGGTGTATACCAAACATTATGAACACCTTCCTAATATTGAGCTGGATGAGCTGGATGTCCTTTGGGTGGTGGACCATTCTTGTAAGAACCGACGCTGATGATGAGAAGCAGGTACGGAGAGTGAACGTTTAATCAAGCACAGACGAGGAGCAGGACAGGAACAGCGTCAGAAAAGGGGGAACAAAACGAAATGACGACAATAATGCTGAAGCAGGGAACAACCTGGGAACAGACAGATATAGGGGATGAAATGAAAGCAGATGATTGAGTCCAGGTGAGTCCAATGAATCACTGATGCACGCGATGAGGTAAAGGAGTGTGTAGTGCTGGGCAGCCTGGCGCCTTCGAGCGCCAGAGAGGGAGAGCGGGAGCAGGCTTGACAATTATTTATACACACAGGAAACTGTTGAGCGTGAAAACCCCATTTGTGTTGACGCTTTTGACACAAACCGGTGCTCCTGACACTTACTACCATACCCCGTTCAAAGGCACTTAATTATGTTGTCTTGCACATTCACCCTCTGAATGGTACACATACACAATCCACGTCTCAATTGCCTCAAGGCTTAAATATCCTTCTTGAACCTGTCTCCTCCCCTTCATCTACACTGATTGAAGTGGATTTAACAAGTGACATCAATAATGGATCATAGCCTTCACCTGGATTCACCAGGTCAGTCGGTCATGGATGTTTTCTATAGTGTATGTTATCATTATGTCCTGCAGATATATTGTATAACCAGCCTAATACATTGCCTTATGCCAGTGGAATAACCTAGCTATGTAATTACAGTAACATCAGTGTATCGTTAGCTCAAACCTTTTGGTATTTTGGGGAAAACCAAACAAACTATTAAGAGCTGTATAATGACTCATTCCCCATGAATAACACCTAAGCTATGTGAAGAGTTGCCCTATACTGTAACCCTTAACAACCTGGGTCCTCAGCACCAATGTTTTACGGGTAAAATCAGACTGCACCATAGAGTGGAATAACACCGTAAAATGGTAATTGTGCCGCTCAGTTTGCTTCAGAGCGCTCCTTTCTCACAGCTGGTATTGTACTGTTGATGTTGACCCAGAGTCTGTAGTACCGTACCTCTTGCCAGTGGGGTAGAAGCGGGAGCAGCTCAGGCCGTCCCAGGCACAGTAGGGGTCTCTGGCCAGGCAGCAGTCGGCGCAGGCTGAGCCGTAGGCATTGCAACGGTGCAGAGACACTTGGGACACGCCGTGCTCTGAACTTACGTACAGCTGTTGCTGCGAGGCCAAACAGTTCAAATGTCAACCACACTGTTTGTTTTAACAAGTGGAAGCGTGACTTAACTAAGTTAAGATCACGGACAATTATGGCTTATTATCGTGCTTTCCGGCTGAGTCACAATTTTAATGCAGAAAATAAACTATTGCACTAGGCGATAGCAATGAGCTAATCAGAAGCATTTTGAAACAATATGGAGATACATTAAGCACTGGTTGCACATACTTACTTTTTTGGAAGATATTCTCAAGTTTGTCACTGGAGCTTGGTTCTGGGAAGAGAGAAACATGCCACAATGTCAATAATATTATGTAACAAATGTTGTGACCCTATCTCATAAAAGTAATGGACCATAATAACTTTCTTATCTTATCATATTACATAAGACTGTAGGTGTGTTTGAGCTAGTCCTTGTTGCACACCGTGAATCTTAGGAAATTCATTTGATCCTTTACATTCTGTGGAGGGATATTTTAATCAACGCTCTCACTCGTTCATCACACACTCAGGTTATCTTGCATCCTATTGAATACCCTGTAACCTTCCACCGCGAGGCACTAGTAGGAACACTATGTGAGATCTCCATGACACGTCAAACTACACTAGTGGGAGACTGGGAGACCGGTGTCGTCCAGGTGCAGAGAGAGATTAGCTTGGTTGGGCCTTGATCACATGGATGACTTGCTTTGTTTATCAGGCTGAGATAAAACAGAGCGTGTGAGGGTTGGTATGGGTGACTGCCATCGCCCTCTAATGTCAGTATGCTTCCCATCAGTCTTGTGTGGTGGTCTAGTGGCCGGGTCATCACTCTCCTGAATGCCCCTCCCTTAGGAGTACAGTCTGCAACCCCTTGTGAAGACGCCAAGAGCTCCTATTCTGTCTGCATTTGATGTCTGTCTGTCTGTGTTTGAGAGAGAGAATTCAAACCTTAAACACTTCCAGCTCTTCCAGTATCAAATCCTGGTCCAGGGAGCGGTTTGTGGGGAGAGCGATGACCTTTTGCACTGTCCCTTTGTCTGAGGACACACACACACACACACACACACACACACACACACACACACACACACACACACACACACACACACACACACACACACACACACACACACACACACACACACACACACACACACACACACACACACACACACACACACACACACATTTTGATTAGATTTTTAGACAAAATACTTTACAATTGAAATACATTTAAAAACATGAACATGTAGTGTGTGTGTGCATCTATCGGTTCCATGTACATGTCAGAGAATGGAGACAGTTCGCGAGCAGAGGGAGGAGAGAGGAGAGTTACAGCAAGATCTCCTGAAACAAAGCCTCCACCTCTCCGCCCTGCAGTCTGACATTACTGGCATGTGTTCAGGAATCTTGGAGGATTGGAAGACTGATAAACATAAACAGCTGTGAGTGAGAGAAAGGAGAGAGGCTCCCTGGGATGCAAGACATACAGCCAGCTCCACACTCCCCTCTGTGTTGCTCAGACCTTTCCTCTTCCTCTTCCTCCTCTTCCTCCACCCAGTGGGCTGCATCGCCCTCCTACACGTCTGTTTGTCTCTGTTGCAGCTCATTATAGTGCAGTTATTGTTCTATTCACTGAAGAGTGAGACAGACTACTTATCTTGAGTTCATATCCCCTCTGTAATCATTTGCCTATGAAATGCCTGTGTTATGGCATTAGAGAGCAGAGATAGATTATTACAATATAGAATATAATGGAATTAAGTGGGTTATGTATAATGAGGGCATTGTGGTGGCGCCACCCCCTGGTGACAGAGAGAACAGGTCATTTAGGCTGTCATGCTGGGGCCTGGAGATCTGTTAGCATCCGTAGCCAACATGGATGCTCCATCATGGACGATGTCACACTCTTTACGAAGCATCCCACTCATGTAACCCACCGCATTAGTCAGAGCTCTTTAAAGTGCAACTCTGATGGTTATTGAACACAAGTGGCGAGACGAGGAATATGAGAATGTTAGTCTGAAGGAGAGATTCTGAACAGGCTTCCTGAACAGGCATCCTGAACAGCTACTTAGGTGCTGATGTAGGCGATGTACAGGCCCTGTGCTGCTCCTAGCCTGTGGTGTGTGTATGTTGTGTGGTGGGACTGGGTGCTAGTTGTCTCTAACAGATCAATAAGGATGTATTGTTCAGTACAAACCTGTGCCCAGGAAGAGGACCTGGTAGTGGCCATCTGCGGCGGTCACCTGGTCCACAGCGATGGAGGTGTACTTGTAGTCAGCTTGCGTTCTGACCACCAGGGGCCTCCTGCCAACGGGGTAGATAGAATTGAACATGACCGGGTGGTTCCTGACAAACGTCACCACGTCGTCAGGGAACTCCTTGGTGCTCTGAATGTGAGGGGTGAAGGCTCCGCCTGGACACTGGAGGGAGAGAATCAAGGGGGGAAGGAGAGAGCAAGAGAGAGAGATTTGTTATAGAGGTGACTAAATCCCTACCACTCAGCTCTGTGACAAAGGTACATAAAGGAAAAGCCTACCCCTGACTCTGAACTCTGCTATCCTCATGCTCATTGCATAGTGTTTCTCTGACATGGTTTCCTCAACCACATTGATAGACACAGTAGATACACAGTAGATACTGTGTAGGAGAACATCAAGGAACATTTGCATTGGAGCTCTTGTCTTATTTTGAGTTCAATACAGATATAAGATCCTAAACTCACAGTTCCAGGCCGGGGGTAGGGGATCCGTCCCTGGTACGCCACCCACTGAAAGTTTGGCCCATCCCTATGCGCGAACGGCCCGTTGAAGACTGTCAAGATGTCTGCCATGTTGTAGACACACACGGCCGAGCCCTTAAACACTGAGCTGTGGGAAACGACACACACACATTCTGGCGGTCAGTGTGATGTGAACTGACATCCCAGAAGCCCCCAGATCCACCCAGTTAAAACATCACAGTCCTTTAAACCCTGCTGTTCATAGGATATCCAAGCCATCAAATCCGGGTGAAGCTTACTGCCACACGACTCCGCTCTACCCAACTTGCCCCTCTTCCACCATTCTTGCTCCATTCCCAGAAGGTTATGAGGATATGATGTGGTTTGGACCGGAACCTAAAAACCACATGACCATGAGTAATACAGAGAGAGCCTTTGTACAGCGAGCGAAACAGAGGAGAAAGTCTGAAGGAGCAAGAGGAAGAAACACATTGTGCTGATAGGAATGACAAAGTTGCCTGCAGACCTGGAGACTACAGACTGTGTTGGCTATAGAGAGAGAGAGAGAGAGAGAGACATGAAGAGACAACATTGCATAGAGACTACAGACTATGTCGGCTAGAGAGAGAGATATGAATGACAACATTGCATAGAGACTACAGACTGTGTTGGCTATAGAGAGAGAGAGAGAGAGCGAGGTATGAATGACAACATTGCATAGAGACTACAGACTGTGTTGGCTAGAGAGAGAGAGAGAGAGAGAGAGAGAGAGAGAGGTATGAATGACAACATTGCATAGAGACTAGAGACTGTGTTGGCTAGAGAGAGAGAGAGATATGAATGACAATATTGCATAGAGTCTACAGACTGTGTTGGCTAGAGAGAGAGACATATGAATGACAACATTGCATAGAGACTACAGACTGTGTTGGCTAGAGAGAGAGAGATATGAATAACAACATTGCATAGAGACTACAGACTGTGTTGGCTAGAGAGAGAGAGACATATGAATGACAAGATTGCATAGAGACTACAGACTGTGTTGAGAGAGAGAGAGAGAGAGAGAGAGAGAGAGAGAGAGAGAGAGAGAGAGATATGAATGACAATTTTGCATAGAGACTACAGACTGTGTTGGCTAGAGAGAGAGAGAGATATGAATGACAACATTGCATAGAGACTAGAGACTGTGTTGGCAAGAGAGAGAGAAAGAGAGAGAGAGAGAGAGAGAGATATGAATGACAATATTGCATATAGACTACAGACTGTGTTGGCTAGAGAGAGAGAGAGAGAGATATGAATGACAACGTTGAATAGAGTCTACAGACTGTGTTGCTAGAGAGAGAGATATATGAATGACAACATTGCATAGAGACTACAGACTGTGTTGGCTTTTGAGAGAGAGATATGAATGACAACATTGCATAGATACTACAGACTGTGTTGGCTAGAGAGAGAGAGAGAGAGATATGAATGACAACATTGCATAGAGACTACAGACTGTGCTGGCTAGAGAGAGAGAGAAATATATGAATGACAACATTGCATAGAGACCACAGACTGTGCTGGCTAGAGAGAGAGAAAGATATGAATGACAACATTGCATAGAGACTACAGACTGTGCTGGCTAGAGAGAGAGAGAAAGATATGAATGACAACATTGCATAGAGACTACAGACTGTGCTGGCTAGAGAGAGAGAAAGATATGAATGACAACATTGCATAGAGACTACAGACTGTGCTGGCTAGAGAGAGAGAGAGAGAGAGATATGAATGACAACATTGCATAGAGACTACAGACTGTGCTGGCTAGAGAGAGAGAGAAAGATATGAATGACAACATTGCATAGAGACTACAGACTGTGCTGGCTAGAGAGAGAGAGAGAGATATGAATGACAACATTGCATAGAGACTACAGACTGTGCTGGCTAGAGAGAGAGAGAGATATGAATGACAACATTGCATAGAGACTACAGACTGTGTTGGCTAGAGAGAGAGATATGAATGACAACATTGCATAGAGACTACAGACTGTGTTGGCTATAGAGAGAGATATGAATGACAATATTGCATAGAGACTACAGACTGTGTTGGCTATAGAGAGAGAGAGAGAGAGAGAGAGAGAGAGAGAGAGAGGTATGAATGACAACATTGCATAGAGACTACAGACTGTGTTGGCTATAGAGAGAGAGAGAGAGAGGTATGAATGACAACATTGCATAGAGACTAGAGACTGTGTTGGCTAGAGAGAGAGAGAGATATGAATGACAACATTGCATAGAGACTACAGACTGTGTTGGCTAGAGAGAGAGATATGAATGACAACATTGCATAGAGACTACAGACTGTGTTGGCTAGAGAGAGAGATATGAATGACAATATTGCATAGAGACTACAGACTGTGTTGGCTAGAGAGAGAGAGACATATGAATGACAAGATTGCATAGAGACTACAGACTGTGTTGGCAAGAGAGAGAGAGAGAGAGAGAGAGAGAGATATGAATGACAACATTGCATAGAGACTACAGACTGTGTTGGCTAGAGAGAGAGAGAGAGAGAGATATGAATGACAACATTGCATAGAGACTACAGACTGTGATGCCTAGAGAGAGAGAGAAATATATGAATGACAACATTGCATAGAGACTACAGACTGTGCTGGCTAGAGAGAGAGAGAAAGATATGAATGACAACATTGCATAGAGACTACAGACTGTGCTGGCTAGAGAGAGAGAAAGATATGAATGACAACATTGCATAGAGACTACAGACTGTGCTGGCTAGAGAGAGAGAGAAAGATATGAATGACAACATTGCATAGAGACTACAGACTGTGCTGGCTAGAGAGAGAGAGAAAGATATGAATGACAACATTGCATAGAGACTACAGACTGTGCTGGCTAGAGAGAGAGAAAGATATGAATGACAACATTGAGAGAGAGAGAGAGAGATATGAATGACAACATTGCATAGAGACTACAGACTGTGCTGGCTAGAGAGAGAGAGAAAGATATGAATGACAACATTGCATAGAGACTACAGACTGTGCTGGCTAGAGAGAGAGAGAAAGATATGAATGACAACATTGCATAGAGACTACAGACTGTGCTGGCTAGAGAGAGAGAGAGATATGAATGACAACATTGCATAGAGACTACAGACTGTGTTGGCTAGAGAGAGAGATATGAATGACAACATTGCATAGAGACTACAGACTGTGTTGGCTATAGAGAGAGATATGAATGAGAGATATGAATGACAATATTGCATAGAGACTACAGACTGTGTTGGCTATAGAGAGAGAGAGAGAGAGAGAGAGGTATGAATGACAACATTGCATAGAGACTACAGACTGTGTTGGCTATAGAGAGAGAGAGGTATGAATGACAACATTGCATAGAGACTAGAGACTGTGTTGGCTAGAGAGAGAGAGAGAGAGAGAGGTATGAATGACAACATTGCATAGAGACTAGAGACTGTGTTGGCTAGAGAGAGAGAGAGATATGAATGACAACATTGCATAGAGACTACAGACTGTGTTGGCTAGAGAGAGAGATATGAATGACAACATTGCATAGAGACTACAGACTGTGTTGGCTATAGAGAGAGATATGAATGACAATATTGCATAGAGTCTACAGACTGTGTTGGCCAGAGAGAGAGACATATGAATGACAACATTGCATAGAGACTACAGACTGTGTTGGCTAGAGATAGAGAGAGAGATATGAATGACAACATTGCATAGATACTACAGACTGTGTTGGCTAGAGAGAGATATATGAATAACAATATTGCATAGAGACTACAGACTGTGTTGGCTAGAGAGAGAGAGGCATATGAATGAAAAGATTGCATAGAGACTACAGACTGTGTTGGCAAGAGAGAGAGAGAGAGAGAGAGAGAGAGAGATATGAATGACAACATTGCATAGAGACTACAGACTGTGTTGGCTAGAGAGAGAGAGAGAGAGATATGAATGACAACATTGCATAGAGACTATAGACTGTGTTGGCTTTTGAGAGAGAGATATGAATGACAACATTGCATAGAGACTACAGACTGTGTTGGCTAGAGAGAGAGAGACATATGAATGACAAGATTGCATAGAGACTACAGACTGTGTTGGCTAGAGAGAGAGAGAGAGAGATATGAATGACAACATTGCATAGAGACTACAGACTGTGCTGGCTAGAGAGAGAGAGAAATATATGAATGACAACATTGCATAGAGACCACAGACTGTGCTGGCTAGAGAGAGAGAAATATATGAATGACAACATTGCATAGAGACTACAGACTGTGCTGGCTAGAGAGAGAGAGAAAGATATGAATGACAACATTGCATAGAGACTACAGACTGTGCTGGCTAGAGAGAGAGAGAAAGATATGAATGACAACATTGCATAGAGACTACAGACTGTGCTGGCTAGAGAGAGAGAGCGAGAGATATGAATGACAACATTGCATAGAGACTACAGACTGTGCTGGCTAGAGAGAGAGAGAAAGATATGAATGACAACATTGCATAGAGACTACAGACTGTGCTGGCTAGAGAGCGAGAGAAAGATATGAATGACAACATTGCATAGAGACTACAGACTGTGCTGGCTAGAGAGAGAGAGATATGAATGACAACATTGCATAGAGACTACAGACTGTGTTGGCTAGAGAGAGAGATATGAATGACAACATTGCATAGAGACTACAGACTGTGTTGGCTATAGAGAGAGATATGAATGACAATATTGCATAGAGACTACAGACTGTGTTGGCTATATGAATGACAACAGCATAGAGAGAGAGAGAGAGAGAGAGAGAGAGAGAGAGAGAGAGCGAGGTATGAATGACAACATTGCATAGAGACTACAGACTGTGTTGGCTATAGAGAGAGAGAGAGAGAGGTATGAATGACAACATTGCATAGAGACTAGAGACTGTGTTGGCTAGAGAGAGAGAGAGATATGAATGACAACATTGCATAGAGACTACAGACTGTGTTGGCTAGAGAGAGAGATATGAATGACAACATTGCATAGAGACTACAGACTGTGTTGGCTAGAGAGAGAGATATGAATGACAATATTGCATAGAGACTACAGACTGTGTTGGCTAGAGAGATAGATATGAATGACAACATTGCATAGAGACTACAGACTGTGTTGGCTATAGAGAGAGATATGAATGACAATATTGCATAGAGTCTACAGACTGTGTTGGCCAGAGAGAGAGACATATGAATGACTAGAGAGAGAGAGACATATGAATGACAAAACATTGCATAGAGACTACAGACTGTGTTGGCTAGAGATAGAGAGAGAGATATGAATGACAACATTGCATAGATACTACAGACTGTGTTGGCTAGAGAGAGAGATATGAATAACAATATTGCATAGAGACTACAGACTGTGTTGGCTGGCATATGAATAACAATATTGCATAGAGACTACAGACTGTGTTGGCTAGAGAGAGAGCGACATATGAATGACAAGATTGCATAGAGACTACAGACTGTGTTGGCTAGAGAGAGAGAGAGAGAGAGATGAATGACAACGTTGAATAGAGTCTACAGACTGTGTTGCTAGAGAGATAGAGAGAGATATGAATGAAACATTGCATAGAGACTACAGACTGTGTTGGCTAGAGAGAGAGATATATGAATGACAACATTGCATAGAGACTACAGACTGTGTTGGCTTTTGAGAGAGAGATATGAATGACAACATTGCATAGATACTACAGACTGTGCTGGCTAGAGAGAGAGAGATATGAATGACAACATTGCATAGATACTACAGACTGTGCTGGCTAGAGAGAGAGAGAAAGATATGAATGACAACATTGCATAGAGACTACAGACTGTGCTGGCTAGAGAGAGAGAGAAAGATATGAATGACAACATTGCATAGAGACTACAGACTGTGCTGGCTAGAGAGAGAGAGAAAGATATGAATGACAACATTGCATAGAGACTACAGACTGTGCTGGCTAGAGAGAGAGAGAAAGATATGAATGACAACATTGCATAGAGACTACAGACTGTGCTGGCTAGAGAGAGAGAGAAAGATATGAATGACAACATTGCATAGAGACTACAGACTGTGCTGGCTAGAGAGAGAGAGAGAAAGATATGAATGACAACATTGCATAGAGACTACAGACTGTGCTGGCTAGAGAGAGAGAGATATGAATGACAACATTGCATAGAGACTACAGACTGTGCTGGCTAGAGAGAGAGAGAAAGATATGAATGACAACATTGCATAGAGACTACAGACTGTGCTGGCTAGAGAGAGAGAGATATGAATGACAACATTGCATAGAGACTACAGACTGTTTGTGTTGGTGTTACGTTCCCCTGTTTATGTGTTGTGGTTTTGTTTGCATGTGTGTGTTTCAGGGTAGCTTCCGGAAATTCCCCCAAGCAGCTGATTGGTCGGCCCCCATTGCTAATTGGAGCTGACCCCGCCCTCTCGCCAGAGGATACAGCTGTATGCCATTAGACTCCTTCTCCAGCTATATAAGCCAGTGTTCTGTTGCGCAGAAGAGAAATGATTAGTGTGTCCTGTGTTGGTTGTTGTTAAGAGCGACGACGGTGATGTCCTGTGTTGGTTGTTGCTCAGAGACAGGTTTTTGTTAGGTATTTTTGTAACCGCTGATCTGAGGTATGTGTTGGCCAATAAGATCCAGTGTTTTTGACTCTTGAAATGGATGACTTCCGTTTCTATTATTCTGTTTCATTTGTTCCCAGGGGTTAAGGGGAAGGCACCTAGGAAGGGCTTAGGCAAGAGGCCTGCGGGCATACATAACCCATAGTATTTACTGTCTATACACACTAGGTAAGACCTGGACGGACCACCCCCTGTATTTTGGTAAGCACACCAGCTGGTGCTAAGTCAGATAAGTAGTGGGTAGGCAGGTAAGGTAGGAGAGGGGGCTTTGACATTTTACTTTCTTTACTTTGGTTTCATTCAGCCCCTTTTCCCCAAATTTACCGTGTGAAGGAATAAATTCCCAGTAAATGGTAAATTTTCTGCCTTTGTCATCCTTACTCACACCTACAGTCCCATACCTCTTTCACTCCACGGGGAATTGAGTTGTAACAGGGTGTTGCGTTCCCTCTCTAAGAGGCATATATAACAGTTGGCTAGAGAGCAGGAGAGAGAGATGGGCATGACAATGCTGCCTGGAGACTACAGACTGTTTGTGTTGGCTAGAGAGATAGGAATGACAATGTTGCCTGGAGACTAGACTGTGTTGGCTAGAGAGAGAGATTGCCTGGAGACTAGACTGTAGAGAGAGAGATAAGAATGACAATGTTGCATATAGACTACAGACTGTGTGGTCTATGGAGAGCGAGAGATACGAATGGCAACTTTGCCTGGAGACGACAGACTGTTTGTGTTGGCTATAGAGAGAGTATGAGTCTCAAATGGCACACTCCTGCCTATATAGTGCACTACAGAGCCCTATGGGCAGGGTCAAAAGATACAAGCGTTGCCTTAGGATTTATGGAAGGGTCCCGGTACAAGGTTGAGTAACCCTGATCTAGACACTGCCCAATTACCCTTGATGATTAAAGAAACCAGGGTTGTATTCATTAGTGCACACCAAAGCAAAATGTTTTGCAATGTAAAAAAGAAAACTTGTTTCTTATTGATAGTTCCCTTCCCGTTTCTGCGCATTTGCTTCTGTTCAGTTCCTAGTGAATACAACCCAGTAAGTACACGTAACAGGCACGCATAGCCATCCTGCAAAAGACCTTGGGAATAAATAAAGTAATTGAACACATAGTGTCTGAGTTACCACATACAGTAACAGTAGATCTCAGGAAACACCAGGGGTACTACATGGTGATACTCATGCATAATGAACTTGCTGTCAACATTGCGAAAGGAAGCAGAGCTCACTAAATGCATTACTAGTACATAAGGAAAAGTGATCAATGTAATGAGAACGGTATGGCAAAGTTAAGTCAATGAGCAAAATACTGTAGTGCCAGGGGAGGCTGGTGGGAGGAGCTATAGGAGGATGGGCTCATTGTAATGTCTGGAATGGAGTGAATGGAACTGTATCAAACATATGGAAACCACATGTATGACTCCGTCCCATTTATTCCATTACCATGAGCCCATCCTTCTATAGCTCCTCCTCTGGTACTACATGCAGGTCACTATAGTTTGCTCCCAAGTGGCTCAGCGGTCTAAGACACTGCATCTCAGTGCAAGAGGTCTCACTGCAGTACCTGGTTTGAATCCAGGCTGCACCACATCTGGCCATGATTGGGAGTCCCATAGGGTGGCGCACAATGAGCCCATCCACCTGGTGTAGGCCGTCATTGTAAATAAGAATTTGTTTTTAACTGACTTGCCTAGTTAAATAAAGGTTACATTAAAAAAAATGTTTAAATGCTTTGCTGACTGGCATGTCCAGTGAAAGGTGATACTGGGGGTCTCTATCCAGGAGCTCCTGTCATGTCTGCTTCATTCCTGGTGATATCCGGTGCTGCCATGCCAGTCAGCACAGCCACTAAGGCTCGAGCAATATTACCGTTGGCCTCACCTTGTGGATGTGAAGACGCCGAACACCAGGAGGCTCTTGGGGTGATCGGTTTCCAGAGAAAACACACTCTCTGGAAGGGGAAACACAACATTGTGTTATGGAGTCAGCGTTCATCATGCACCTTATCGTTTAATACTCCTGGAACGGAAGAGTCTGAAGTGGAGATGAATTGAATTGCATCTGTTTAGGCTCACAGAGGACAAAAATAATGAATTGGGTCACTCTGGATAGTCCAGATTGTCATAATATCAAAACACGATCTTTTAGGTTTAGAATAAAGGTTAGGGTAAGGGTTAGGTTGGGGTTAGAGCTAGGGTTAGTAGATAGTCTACATGTTACTAATAGTCTGTAGATAGTCTGTAGAGCATCGGCAGGTGGACTAGCCAACTAAAGTGCAACCCTGAATTCTTTCAATACTGAGAAGGTCAAGAAACAGATATAAAGACCCTTATAATCCAAAACACCTGAGCATCTGAGATCCATTGGTATTTTTTAAGACTGGCCAGCGAGATGTTTAGTTCTTGGTAAACAGGAGAAGTGGTTTGGGTTGGAACAGAATGTTCCAGGCCTTGGTGAACATAGTAGGTAGGTGTTGGCGTATTCCTCACCGAGCTCATCAAAGTGTGTCTCGGTGCCGTCCTCCTCCAGAACTGAACACACCATCCGGGCCTTCAGGAACGTGGTCCACTTGTTCACCAGGCTACGCTGGCCACCTATGTCATTCTGTAGACGTTGAAAGAGATGCATGTTAATGTCTCATGTATGTACACATACCCTTGTATGCAATGCACACGCACGTACACACACTTCCTGAACACACACTTACAGGACACACTCTAGCGACCATGGTGTGGATGTTCTTGGTATTCCCACTGTTGTCCGTCAGTCTCTCCCGGAGGAAGAAATACAGTTTAGCATCGTTGGGATCCGATCCGTCTGGGATTAACTGGGCATCTATGAAGATGGGTTCTATGGGAAAAAAATAAACAGGGTCAAAGGTTATAGTATAACGTTCTGTCCACTGTCTCCAGTGTCAAAGTAGTTGAAGTACTTTTGATGTACTAAATGTGGATCTCCTACTCCAGATGTGTTAGTGCAGGGATGGAATAAAAGCCTGCCCAACCTCTAGCATTTCAGGGTCACAGTTGGAGACTTCTGGTGCACATGTGCTTCATATGTTTCTGCTGTACGTGCTCACCACTCAGCCACTTGGAGTTGTGCTGGTCTGTCCTCACTGCGTTCCTCCTGGTGAGGCTCCTGAAGATGGCAGCGTCCGTCCCCATGAAGTCTATGTACATGCCTGAGAACAGCTCCTGGTCTGGAACACAGAGACACATACAGGGCAGTGTTCATTAAGGCACAACATGGAAGAAAATAGAGTGTAACAGGGAGGTACTACCGGAACTTGTAATACCTGAACTTGTCCACTAAGAAAAGCTTGTTTTAATTTTCCTTTGCAAAGAGTGTTGCCATAGAGTGTGCCCCAATGAACACTACCCTGCCTCATAGCTGAACCATCTTACTCCCATCTGACCAAACAGAACACCCCCCTCCCAAGCCCCTGATCCTGGAGACTTGGCAACACAAGATCAAACACTGACTATTAACGGCCAACGGAACAAAGATGTGCCTGTGTCGACGGACATTCTGGGTTCATATTCAATGGTGAATTCAATGGTGATGGAGTAAACACAACTATCTAATAATATTTCAGTTAAGAACAAATTCTTATTTACAATGACAACCTTTATTTACAGAGACAGTACATCACTGTGGACAGGGAATGGTGACAGTAAACAGTACTGGAGCCAACAGCCATAGTGTTTGATCTCCCTGTACTCTGCTAATGACCCTGGCTGTGAGCCCGCACTCTCTCTCTTTCTTTCCTCTCCCCACACCCGCTGTGCATTTCATCATTCCATTACTCTGCCACTTCATCATTCCATCAGCCCCAGCCCAGCATGCAGCAGCCTGTACTCTGGCGGTGTGGCTCAAGTCCAAGTGTTTGTATGTGGTTGGCTGCTCTGAGGGGAGCAGTGGTGTCAACATCCCCCAGAGGGGTTCAGTATGGAGATAGAGCCTTTTTATCTAGCCCAGACACAGGCCAGATTGTCCACTAGTCTGACTCAGAGGCCTTCTGTCTGCCACCACTACCCCTCCGCTCTGCCAACCCTCGCCTTGTGACTGGACGGCCTGGGCTTGAGGGGCTGATGATGGGTAGGGCTGCTGACCCCACGGGGCTCGGGTGTCAGAAAGGCGAGCTGTGCGTGCGGCAGGGTGACTCTGGCTATTTCGTCAGCAACTTGACACCCGGCAACCAATCAGAGACCATAGGACGACACAGAGTGACGAGGGTGTGCGGCCCGACCTACGACAGGGTCACCGATAAGGGGGATGGGGAGTGGGGTTAACCATAGGGTGTTGAAGTACAGCGGTTTGTGTTTTTGGATGGCACGTGCTACAGAGACATAAATAGAGCCAATAGAGGGACAGAGAACTTACTAAGCATGACGGAGACCGTGTTGACTCTAGGACTGAAGGAGCACCTTCCCTTCCCAGATTCCGCCCTGGAGTCAATGTGGAACACTTGCTCCTACAGGAAAAGAAAGTGTAAATAACAGATTTTAGAATGGGAATTGGGCAGAATTCTACGTTGTACGGGACATTAAAAGAACATGTCCTCTGATGGGCTGAGATGCTGTGGTTCCATCTCAGACCTGGCCCTCTGCCACCCCTCACAGTCAAATGGATCATCTGAATTGACAATCTTGGCGGTCAGCGTAAAATCCCCCATCCCATCCCCCCGATTTGGTCCTACCCAAACTTCAACAGTTCTGACTGGGGCAATGAAGGGGAAGGTGGTGTCGTCAGCTCAGGGACGTTCTCCAGAAAAGCGCGACTGCTCTCCACTGCGTGAAGATTCCCCATGGCTCTGGTAGTGAACCGTGGCCATTCATCACAGGGTCTGTACGGCGACACCCTCAAACAAAAGGTGACCTGTCTGTGACACTGAAATCCTCCTCACTAGGCTCCCATACAACAACAATGTGATACAAGTTTAGGGGTCAAAGAGCCCAGGGAGTTATGCGTCAAAGTCCCACACTAGCAGCTTGTTACTGTTAGCAAACCCAGTCTGAGACACAATACTGACCCATCCAAGCATTGGCTGATGGGAAAAACAGAGCAAAGCTGCTTTTCAAACAAAATCCTAAATGACAGAAGACGCCATACTGCAGAAAGAGCCTGGTTTCGAACTCTGTGCCGGTTAGCATTTGGCAGGCGCTGCAGACTACTGTAACTATGAGTGAGTTCTGTGAGCGCTTTTCTCCTGGAGGGGTTTCTCAATCTCGTTTCCAGGGCCGGGCGGCCAGAGACCGGATCGCAGAGACTGGGTCAGACAGCTCCTCCATCCTTCTCTTCTTGGTCTCAGAGAGACTGACACACATGACTAAACTCAAATGGCTGCTTTCCTGAGGATGTCTTGGATTAAGACAGACTTCCTCTTGCCACAGATGAAACATAAAAAATCCCATAGTTTGGTTTCAGAAGCAGACGCCCAGCCGTAAACCTACGAAGCTTTTGTTTCAGCAAAATCCACATCACATAGCCACAGGAATTTCCATTTGTATGATAATATGGTGGTGGAGACTGTAATGTAGGTCAAGTATAGCATAGCTGTCATGGTCTGACTATAGGTCAAGGAGCATACTAACTTCTGGTCTCCTGCCCCTGTTGATGAAGGCACAGACAGGACTGTAGGCACCACTCCCACAGATGAACAGATGGGTTCTGTTGAACGGCTGGACCACCCGGATGAAGTTCCCACATCCATGCTGCAGAGAGATGGGGAGGAAATTAGTTAGTACATGTATGAAATAACCAAAGTATTCACACATCAATCAATCTATCTATCTATCTATCAACAGCAAAATCCTTCCAGACTGCAATTGTTGAGAAGGTCATAAAAGCTAACAGTGGCCAAGTTGTGATTGGTCAGGGACTATGCTTCATAAAAAACAATTACACAGTTCCAAATGGTTAGCTACCAATGTTACTCCAACTTTCCTCACTTGTTACTTACAGCTGAAGTCGGACGTTTACATACCCCTTAGCCAAATACATTTAAACTCAGTTTTCACAATTCCTGACATATAGTCAAAGTAAAAAATCCCTGTCTTAAGTCAGTTAGGATCACCACTTTATTTTAAGAATGTGTAATGTCAGAATAATAGAAGGGAGAATTATTTATTTTAGCTTTTATTTCTTTCATCGCATTCCCAGTGGGTCAGAAGTTTACATACACTCAGTTAATATTTGGCAGCATTGCCTTTAAATTGTTTAACTTGGGTCAAACGTTTCAGGTAGTCTTCCACAAGCTTCCCACATTAAGTTGGGTGAATTTTGGCCCATTCCTCCTGACAGACCTGGTGTAACTGAGTCAGGTTTGGAGGCCTCCTTGCTCGTACATGCTTTTTCAGTTCTGCCCACAAATTTTCAATAGGATTGAGGTCAGGGCTTTGTGATGGCCACTCCAATACCTTGACATTGTTGTCCTTCAGCCAATTTGCCACAACTTTGGAAGTATGCTTGGGGGGTCATTGTCCATTTGGAAGACCCATTTGCGACCAAGCTTTAACTTCCTGACTGATGTATTGAGATGTTGCTTCAATATATCCACATCATTTTCCTCCCTCATGATGCCATCTATTTTGTGCACCGGTCCCTCCTGCAGCAAAGCACCCCCACAACATGATGCTGCCACCCCCGTGTTTCACGGTTGGGATGGTGTTCATCGGCTTGCAAGCCTCCCCCTTTTTCCTGCAAACATAACAATGGTCATTGTGGCCAAACAGTTCTATTTTTGTTTCATCCGACCAGAGGACATTTCTCCAAAAAGTACGATCTTTGTCCCCATGTGCAGTTGCAAACCGTAGTCTGGCTTTTTTATGGCGGTTTTGGAGCAGTGGCTTCTTCCTTGCTGAGCGGTCTTTCAGTTTATGTCGATATAGGACTCTTTTTACTGTGGATATAGATACTTTTGTACCCGTTTCCTCCAGCATCGTCACAAGGTCCTTTGCTGTTGTTCTGGGATTGATTTGCACTTTTCGCACCAAACTAGCTTCATCTCTAGGAGACAGAATGCTTCTCCTTCCTGAGCGGTATGACGGCTGCGTGGTCCCATGGTGTTTATACTTGCGTACTATTGTTTGTACAGATGAATGTGGTTCCTTCAGGCATTTTGAAATTGCTCCAAGGATGAACCAGACCAGAGGTCTACAATTCGATTATATATTTGTTTTAGGTCTTGTCTGATATATTTAGTTTTTCCCATGATGTCAAGAAAAGAGGCACTGAGTTTGAAGGTAGGCCTTGAAATACATCCACAGGTACACCTCCAATTGACTCTAATTATGTCAATGAACCTATCAAAAGCTTCTAAAGCCATGAAATAATTTTCTGGAATTTTCCAAGCTATTTAAAGGCAGTCAATTTACTGAATGCAAACTTCTGACCCACTGGAATTGTGATACAGTGAATTATAACTGAAATAATCTGTCTATAAACAATTATTGGAAAAATTACTTGTGTCATGCACCAAGTAGATGTCCTAACCGACTTGCAAAAACTATAGTTTGTTAACAAGAAATTTGTGGAGTGGTTGAAAAACAAGTTTTAATGACTCCAACCTTAGTGTATGTAAACATCCGACTTCAACTGTATATACTGTCATGAAGTACAATCATCATAGCTATTTCCAGTTTTCTCCCTGGCACTGGTGGAGTGGAAAAAAGCGTGTCAACAGTGAAATTGATATTTTGTCAAAGCTCCGTCTCCAGTGCTGAGTAAATACAGCCCTGTGATCTGATTACAGATCCAATCGAGATCTTCCCCTCTTCAGCACAACGTGGGAGTGGCCGGAGCACTGGGCTTTGTGCATAATAAAAACTCAGACCGCGGAGCGAGCCAGCGGAGGAGAGGAGCACCCAGGGAGCCATTAGGAACTTGGCCATCGCCACGGAAACGGGGCAGCTGCGTCCGCTCACACTCCGCACACCAACTCTACCGAGAAAAACAATGATATGTCCAACATCACACACCCTTCATTCCCGCTCGCTTTTTCACTTTCTCTTTCATTCCCTCTCCTCCTAGCAGATAAACACCCTGCAGACGACACCCTCCATCAACTCTACGCCCCCCCACTGTCTGCTCAAATCCAAAAGCAAATTTACATATGAACTAATATCATGTCCCAGAGCTTGCCTGTGTTAACTATCCAGTCACAGGCCCCCTTTAGAGACAAGCCAGAGCAACTGTAGTAGGGGATTTAAAACCAGGCTGATGGCCTTTAAGGGAGGATCACACAGTGAGGGAACTTTTAAACATGGATTTAATCAATCTCAACCTTTTATACATACAATAAAGGAATTTTTCTCCCCAAATGCCATCCTCCAGTGCTTAACAATGTGTGGTCGTAGTCTGGAGGCCCGGTGACCCCAGATTCTAAAGGAAGAATTGAATATATACACATCAGGAGGGTAACCATAACAAACTGACAAGGGCTGCGATTCAGGAAGACAAATAAAATGTCTGGGAGAAACTGCATTATAAAAACAGAGTTTAAACAGAGCGAGAGAAACAAAGAGCGAGTGAGGGGTAGAGCGAGACAGTAAGAGTAAAGCGAGAGAGAGCGGAGAGGCCGAGAATGCAAGAGAGAGAGACCAGGCAGGGCTGCGAAAGAGAGGGATGGCAGAGTAGAGGCAGAGGAGGGAGGTAAGCCGACCACGAGTCTTCTCCACACAAATATTTGTGCGAGGCTGTCCACAGAGCTGAAGCCGTGACTATAGGCAGCACTAATCACCCTCCACTGACTGGAAACAGCTTCTTCTCTACTCCTACAGTACAAGACTATGGTCCTACACTGTAGTACTGTACAAGACCACAGCTCTCTGCCATGGTGGCTGTTGTTACTAACTACGACTACTAGCTTCGAAACAGTACACCACATGCATGCCTTTGAAGTCACAGTCCAAATAAAAACAGGCCAACACAGTCCAATAAAAACAATGGAACAAAAACAGAACTTTTGTCCTAACATGCAAAACAGCCTAATTAGTTACAGAAAACTGAATCACCAGCTGCTGTTTTGAGATTGCCAATGTTGTATATGCTATTACAGAGAAGCAGTGCAGTAAGGGTTCAGGCCAGGTTATGAGATCTGTTGTCAGTCACAGTGGTTAACGTACTGCTTTTATGCTCGTTTGTTTTCTCTGGGTGGATTTGAACACTCCTACGCCTCATTCTTCTATCGACTAACATAAGGAATGCCAGGAGGAGTCAATGACTCTCCTCAACATCTGCAGCCCCACGTGTTTGGAACTCAGGATGCTAACATGCTAATACATGCTAATGGAAAAGGACCAGAGGCATCCTCAGTATAGTGTGTTCATTCATCTAGTTAGCGGTTAGCATCACACATGACTTTCAGTGGATTTAGTTAGCGGTTAGTGCTACATATTGAGTGTTGGTGTTCTTACCGTGGGGTCCTTGCCAGCCATTTGGCATTCCTCAATCTTGCTAACAGATGCAGGCCAAAACACCTGGTGAGAAACACAGAAAACAGCTTCATTAGGGACCATTGCACATCCTGGTCTTCTTGGAAACCTGGGAATTTTTTTAAACCCAGAAACAATGGACAGTTTGTGGGAGCGGAAGGAAGGAAGAGAAGAGAACATATTGAACAGAAATAAACAGATTCTGAAGCAAACGGACAAACTTCACTTACTGTATTGACTTCCTAATAGGGATGCTCTACACTGTAGTGACTTCCTAATAGGGATGCTCTACACTGTAGTGACTTCCTAATAGGGATGATCTACACTGTAGTGACTTCCTAATAGGGATGCTCTACACTGTAGTGACTTCCTAATAGGGATGCTCTACACTGTAGTGACTTCCTAATAGGGATGCTCTACACTGTAGTGACTTCCTAATAGGGATGCTCTACACTGTAGTGACTTCCTAATAGGGATGCTCTACACTGTAGTGACTTCCTAATAGGGATGCTCTACACTGTAGTGACTTCCTAATAGGGATGCTCTACACTGTAGTGACTTCCTAATAGGGATGCTCTACACTGTAGTGACTTCCTAATAGGGATGCTCTACACTGTAGTGACTTCCTAATAGGGATGCTCTACACCATAGTGACTTCCTAATAGAGATGCTCTACACTCTAGTGACTTCCTAATAGGGATGCTCTACACTTTAGTGAACTTCCCAATCATGATGATAACTTGTCTACAGTAAATGCTATATTTCTAATCCCGTGAGAAGCTTGAAGGATCTAATGCTGGGAACGTATCAGGCAATTACTTTGCAAATGGATGTGCTACAGCTCTCTCTGGGGTGAACTAAATGCATTCCCATCTGTTCTGCTCTTCACGCCTGTCAATTACAGACAGGATGGCTCCCTCACTGCACACAGAGATACAATTAGCAGGGAACTTCTGTTACAGAATCACAGAACTGAATCAAGCACCACTAATATGTGTCATATATTTTGCTCCATGAAATGGGTGTGATCTAGCATATAAAATGTACTATAATATAATTTAATTACCACCATTACTGTTCTTGTATAACTAGCATCATGTATTCAGCCATGATCTGCCACATGCAAGGAAAGCTAAATGAGATCAACATAATTTTGTCTCCTCGATAAATAGGATGGAAAGTAATGGAAGTAATGTAGGCAACGGACAAGGAGTTATGAGTCAACACACCATCATACTATAATTCTGTAAGGCAAATGAAGTCAGTATCCTGCTATATCCATTCTCTACTTACAATACTATCACAACAAACAATGATCAACTAAACATTTCCCTGATGCTGCAAGGAAAATCCTCTTAGCACTTTAACGGACTGCTCAGAGGACCTCACCTTGAGTGTCCCATGGGTGATGTTGTTGATGTCCATAGACAGGACATGGTCCTTACAGCCTACATACATCCTGTCCTGGTCCTCATCCATCAACAGGATCCTGTAGTCCATGGCCTTGTCTGACAGACTGTAGTACTCCACCGTCTGGGAGGCCTGCAGGTCTGTGGGATACAAACAGACAATGTTATGGTGGGAAATAATGAGGAATGTGTTATCGTTTACAGCAGGACTATACCAAGTCAGCTAACACTGACTAAACAACAAGTGCATAAGAAGTGATTGTATCTGTGATTGCAATGCATTCAGTAGATTCCACACAGCACAACTTTCCAGACACTTTATGAACACTGGACTATCATGGTGAGCAAAAGAGATCTGTGGAAAAAAACATTTACTTGGTTGTCTCTCTGACCAAGCAGCTACTGTAAAAGCCCTTATTGTCCTAAAGCTAGAAGGAAGAAGTAAACATCCTCTGTCTCTAAGCGTCCAGAGACGGAGAGCTCTCCATCCAAACCATCAAAGGCCTTCACTGTCTATGCCAAACTCATGCATATTCATCACTATTGACAGGGGGCAGGAGTGGAGGAGTTGAGAGCAAGTTGATCCTTCTTCCTTTGTCTTCTCTCTCTAATCAACAAACAGGCTGGCTGCGCTCTCCTTCAGGCCTCCAGGCTAAAGTCACTTTTCATTATTCTAGTCAATAGTATTGCACATTGCTTTTGAGGTCGAGGCCCTTTTATCCTGAATGAAAGCCGTATTCGAGTGCCTCCCCTCCCCCTCTCTTTTTGATCATGGATGTGTGGTTAGTGCTGTTGCCGTATGGAATAAAGCCAGAGTTGTTTACATGAATAAGTACCGTTTCCCACGCCTCTTCACTCTATTGATCTTGACATACCTCTATAAGCATCCTCATATCCTACGCCCCAATCACATGTAGAGAAATCAACTTAAGCCATATTGTTTAAAAAGCATACATTTGTCAGTTGGTGTATCATGTATAATTTTAGGCATGAGCATTCTCACAGTGCGGAATGAAGAACACACACCACACACACACACAAAATATGCTTTGTTTCCACCAGACTCAAATCTAATACGAAGGCCCTTGTCAAACTCCAACAAGCCAATGTGTATTTAATAAAGGGAACCTCTGGAAAAAGGAGAAGATCCACATCTCAAAAGCTTTACAGCTTAGGAGATCGTGTCGCATTGGGCTCAGGGAGATATTGGGTTAGCTCAAGCCTTCGGCTCATCAGGCTAAAGATGTTCAACAGCAGCTCTGCCAGAGATCAGGGAAGCCATGTGTGCCACCAGGGGTGAAGAGGTAACTATAAGAACTAATTAAAACCATGCTTCACTCCAAACCACTCTTACCTACATCCCTCCAGAATAACAGGCAGGAGAGATTTAAAGACCTTCTTGGAAAGGGTTTTATTTTATATTTTTCTTATCCTTGAGGGAAAGGAGTGTTCAGTTTACAAGCCTGCGGGCTCCTGCTTCTGTTTTTCCTGGAGCAAAAAGGTGTTGACTCTCACTTAATGATTCCTGTTTACAGAATGTTTTATTGTAGCCCTGCTCAATGTGGATCTGGAATCCCCCCTAAAGTCAATGCTCTTGGTACAGTCTGATTCTATCCATATTCTCCCTCTGGAACATTCCACAAGGGGAACAAAGTGTTCAGAGGGGTGTGGGGTGAGGTGGCCCGGGTGAAATAACTGTTATTATTATCATTAACTCTGTATTGTTTTCTCAGTGGAGGAATTGGAGACTTTCATGTTTCCTCCCATGGGTGGAAGCCCTAACTAAGTCCAGTGTTTTGGGGGGAAACGCGGCAGGCGTGCGTCACATGACCCCAACACCCAACTGATCCACAGTGAGGCGAGCATAGCCTCTGGTGCATACCATGGGATTCAGTGTCTGTCTGCTCATCATGACCCCAGCAGGACACACATGATTCATGCCTGGGCAAGCATTACAGCCTTCTATCAAAATGTCACAATAGCCGTTAGTATAGTGCACCTGCACTCTCTAAAGAAAACAACAAGACTCACTTCAAGTGCTTTCTCCATCATTTTCTGCCTAAGATACATGGGATTGCACAATTTAACATGGGTCTAATTTATAATGAGATAGGCTTACAAAGAGAGATGGTGGCAGGCAGGTTTGTGGATGTTTATTCTACTACCTATTAACCATTGACCTGATGGGATCAGAGGTCATCCTTGTGGGACGAGTTAAGATTTTGACGCCATAACATTAATACGTGGCTGTGGAAATGTAATCTAAACTTAAACTATATAATGGCTGTCATAGATCAGTAATAATGAGTTCCAGAAGTATCGCTTAAAGCATTTGAGGACAGTGGCTGATACATGTACAGTACTGTCTGTTGCCATATAAATCATTGGGTTGACAATCAAACCCATGCTCTTACGATGAGCTCGGGCCTGTTTATTGAAAACCAAATGATCAAATGGGAGCTCCCATATGCTCTCATCACAATGAATTATAAATCCATCAGGTTGTAGTAATATTTATTAGTCATGGGCTTAGCCTGCATTCCACTATGATGACATCACCAGCAGAGACCCTGGGTATGTCATAAGTGTTTGTGGATATAATTGGCAAAATTGTCCTTGTCTGTCCAGTCTGCTATGGATGGTGCTGTTTATGTAGACTGGATTCACTCAGATGTGGCTTGAGGATAAACTGGCTCTAAATGTTAAGCATAATGAATAAGAATGTTGGTCATTGTTATTGGCTCGGTTGAAGTATTCAGGGGGTCATAAAATGGGAAGACATCACCCTTGACAGAAAGACGTTGGGGAGGTCTGGTATGTACTGTAGGTTGAGCTGCTGTGGTGTTGACTGTGAGGATGAAATGGCGTGTCCCTTGTTGTTTAGGCATAATGGACAGGATACAAAAACATTTCTGGCCTCGTTATAGAACACAGCCGCAGTAGGAGAACGCAGAGCAGTGTTGAAGACTGAGTAGAGGATTGTGGGTAGTCTATTATTTATGTGGGCAGGTGGGCCGCACCTTCCCCCGTGTGCCTCCTGGTAGGACTCCAGAGTTCACTTTGACTGTGAGCGTTCACCCATGGGGGCTCCCGCTGGGCAGGAATAACGTTCTGACCAGGCGCGTTCACCCATGGGGGCTCCCGCTGTGCAGGAATAACGTTCTGACCAGGCACGTTCACCCATGGGGGCTCCCGCTGTGCAGGAATAATGTTCTGACCAGGCGCGGTCATCCTTGTAGTGGACTGCGGGTTGCAGAGCAGCCGACTGCTGCAGGTGACCGCACAGTAATACCTCTAGTCCCTTTGAAGAGTGGTTCATTTGTGAGCGCTTGGTCAAGCGGAAGTGGCACAAAAACCTTCAGTAGGGGCCAAGAGACCACAACGGTCATTCAATATTTAAGAGTGGTTGTGGGTTGCAGGCTTCGCATCGTCGTACACTGCCGCAGAGCAACTACAGATGTTATCTAGTCTGAGTGGAGCAGTCTACACATTTCGCATGCAAGACTAAAACCCAGATATAAATCCATACTAGCGGTCACCCAAGACATCAGGTCAGAGATCCTCGATGGTGAGAATGTAACTAATGAGCCTAATGGATACACATTCACCTTGACATTACAGCAGGATCTCAGATGATCTATATTTCATCAGCTTATTAACACACTTTTGATTCACATTTGCATTGATCCTCTGTCCAGTGAACCATGTGCACAGAGGGCAAATCTGTTTTAGACAGCAGGCTTTTAATCCAGTCTAAAATGTACCCACCAGGAACGTCTAGTGACATGACAAGACTACAAGCTTTGATCATCATTCCCTATAAATGAGTCCTCTGTAAACTAAGGGAGGATAGCAGAGAAAGGCAACAACCGTCCTGCATGCCACATAGTACTGTCCAAAAGGAACAAAACAGTTGTGATGTCAGTCTGTAGAATCTAAGTGAAAGGATTTGGGTAACAGCAGGGACTTATCCTTCCGCCCATGGTGGTTTTACTGTAATTACAATCGGAAGAGATTGCAGTGCTCAAGAGATTGCAGTGCTCATAGATGGTGCCACCACAGAGAATAAGGAGTTTCCCTCCGGCGAAGTGAAAACCCATAACACGGAATGACAGACTAACTCTCCCATTTGTTAGGCTGATCAAAGTAGCGGGCCTCCACCATGATCCCCACCAGTAAACAAGCCAGTTGTGTTTTAGGTTTGGCTCGCCATACAAGGAACAGTTTTATCACATTGCAGAATCGTAAAAATAGAGATTCAGCGCCGCTGGAAAGTACGCCGTCTGGCATTTACAAGAGCGATGACTTTGTGGGTCCCCCAAAGACCGGGTTTAAGGACATGGAGCCAGCAGTCTGTGCTGGTCGGCCCACTTGGCCACCCTGACAAACTCATTCTACTCTCCCTTTCTCTATGTGGGGTGCACTAGCTGGGGACTGACACTCTCAGGCTGTACTGAGCCATGACACCTGTAGTCCGGCTGTGTCCAGGCAGGGTCAGGTGCACAAGGAGGCAGGAGAGGTATCAAAAGTTCAGGATTACGGCATTGTGTGAACTGACAACTTCCTAATATGGATGCCGTACACGGTACAGCATGGTTCGAGCCAAGGCTTTATCTGGGGATGAAGTTTAGGAGAACCAAGTCTACACAACCAAGATTTAATCCACTCTACTCATAGGAGTACTGGAAAGCTAGACTAGGTTAAATGGTTAACTAGGCCTGTGGAGTGTGAGTTCTTGCTGGATGTTGGCTACCTCGGTGTCTGAGAGCCAAAGGCCCAGAGGTCTTCAGACCCCATTAACACCACAGAGCTGGGCAGGCGGCCAATCACAAACCTCCCTTTGTGTCTCAGATTCAATGCAGTCCTTTTCAAATGGGCCGCACCCTTGAAGGGCATCATGAATTCATGAACCACATGCAAATGAGGCATCATCTATTTTCAACGAATAGGACCTGTGTTCGAGGGGCAGGAGTAGGCGGATCCCAATCACTCGCCTTGATAAATATTGAAGCATGGGCTTAGTACACCCCCGCCCCCTGATTCATGTACCCACTGAAGATGGAGTGGGTTTCTTTATAAACGTCTGACTTTAGACCTCTTGCCAAGTGTCGGTGCTCTTTGTGAGGACAATGCCACATCTCCTTGGGTTCAGTTCTGCATGGCTACACTCCTCTAATACAATGTTGGTACATTCACACATACTGCGCCACTCACAACCTTTACCATGGCAACTCAAAGCTTCGGTCTGGCTCTGGAGACACTGACCCGCACGAGGACATTTCTTCCATCACCATGGGGATATAGGCCTAGCCTACAGTAACTCTACAGTATACAATGTTTTGGCAGGTGGTATATAGGCAGGTAAAGCAGAGGGGGTGGTTTGGGTATCATGCCAGAGTATGGTCTCCTCCTTGTCCCTCCTCGTAAAGAGGGACCACCCAGAGTGGCCAGTGCAGGGCGACAGAGTCGTCTGGCTGGCTTTCTATCTGACATTCTCCACATTCTCGGCCAGGCAAGAGGAGCAGGAGCACACAAACTCACCGCTCAAGCATCAACACACTCATCTCCATAGACATACAGGGAGAGGGACAACCGCTTGGCTGACTAACTCTCATCCCATCCAATATCATCATCCTCTTCCCACCATTTTCTGCAAGTTACTGCATTATCTAGCAGTCTCCAGACAATGTCAGGGGAATCTCATGGTCATATGTAGGATGACTATTCTCCTTTTAGCCTTTGGTATAACCTACCTATCATTGATTTCTCACTCCATCTTCACAATGTAGGACACAAGGGTAGGACAAGATGGAACGAGAGTCTCAGAGTGTGGCTCTCTAAGACTCTGCAGGGTGAGGTTACTCATCACCAGCGTCAGAGCAGTCTTCGTTACACGGATGACCTGAGATGCGGCGGCGTTGGGTAATATTCCCTTCAGGAGTCTGAAACCGGAGACGCAAATCAACCTGTCCATCACGCTAGCTAGCGTTAGCCTTAATTAGCACCTGGCCTCTTCACCTGCCACAGAATCCCACCAACCCCATATCGGCCTCTCACAACCTTTCACCTAACCAGTCCTCCGGTTACACCTTCACCCCGCCCGCAGATACCAAATCAGATGTATTTTTACTGTCAGTTAAGCTATAGACTACGGGCCCCATGAGACCAGAGTGAGAGTCAATATGGGACTATAAAAGGTTCCTTCCTGTATTATACTTATGCTAAAATGTTTTCTTCTATTCTACTACCATTTACTTTACGTACGCATTCTTAACTTCTATATCTTATTCTTGTTGCATTGTTGAGAATGAACCTGCAAGTAAGCATTTGATTGGAGGGTGTATACCATTTGAATCCCGTACACATGACTAATAAAACTTGAAACTGTCAGGTTCAGGGGAGGTTTAATAGACAGTATTGGGCCATGAGATTCTCTGATTTAGTAGTGATGGAGGTGAAAGTGAAGCAAAGGCTGAGTAAAGTTTAGGCGAATGGGGCGGACATGTTGAGATCGTCGTTTTGTTGGATAACAACGTTAATATTTCCTGGCTGACGTCATGCAGGTCAAATGGTCATCTCAGTGCTGTCGAATGATGGTGAGGGTCAATGGTGTAAAGTACTTGACTATTTTTGACGATTTTTACTTCGCTACAATGATTTCCACTGGTATAATAGAACGTTAATCCAAAGAGTCACTGAGCCTTGTTCCAATGTTAGTGAATGCAGTGCATTCGGAATATATTCAGACCCCTTGACTTTTTCCACATGTGGTCACATTACAGCCCTTTTCTAAAATGGATTAAATTGTTCCCCCCCTAATCAATCTACAAACAATACCCCATAATGTCAAAGCAAAAACAGGTTTTTAGAAATGTTTTATAATGTAAAAAAATTACACGTTTTAAATATCACATTTACTTAAGTATTCAGACCCTTTACTCAGTACTTTGTTGAAGCACCTTTGGTAGAGATTACAGAGTCTTCTTGGGTATGACGCTACAAGCTTGGTACACCTGTATTTGAGGAGTTTCTCCCATTCTTCTCTGTAGATCCTCTCAAGCTCTGTCAGGTTGGATGGGGAGCGTCACTGCACAGCTATTGTCAAGTCTCTCCAGAGATGTTAGATCGGTTTCACGTCAGGGCTCTGGCTGGGCCACTCAAGGACATTCAGAGACTTGTCCCGAAGTCACTTCTGCGTTGTCTTGGCTGTGTGCTTAGGGTTGTTGTCCTGTTGGAAGGTGAACCGTCGCCGCTGTCGTGACGTCAGTGCTCTGGAGAAGGTTTTCATCAAGGATCTCTCTGTACTTTGCTCTGTTCATCTTTCACGATCCTGACTAGCCTCCCAGTCCCTGCCGCTGAAAAACATCCCCACAGCATGATGCTGCCACCACCATGCTTCACTTTAGGGATGGTGCAAGGTTTCCTCCAGACGAGACGCTTGGCATTCAGGCTAAAGAGTTCAACCTTGGTTTCATCAGACCAGAGAATCTTGTTTCTCATGTGGGCTGTCATGTGCCTTTTACTGAGGAGTAGCTTCCGTTTGACCACTCTACCATAAAGGCCTGATTTGTGGATTGCTGCAGAGATGGTTGTCCTTTCTGGAAGGTTCTCCCATCTCCACATAGGAACCCTGGAGCTCTGTCAAAGTGACCATTTGGTTCTTGGTCACCTTCCTGACCAAGGCCCTCTCCCCTGATTGCTCAGTTTGGCCAGGCGGCCAGCTCTGGGAAAAGTCTTGGTGTTTCCAAACTTCTTCCATTTAAGAATAATGGAGGCCACTGTGATCTTGGAGACCTTCAATGCTGCAGACATTGTTTGGTACCCTTCCCAGATCTGTGCCTCGACACAAACCTATGTCAGAGCAAGCACACACCTGTCTATATAAGCTCTACGGACAATTCCTTCAACCTCATGTCCTGGTTTATGCTCTGACATGCACTGTCAACCTTATATAGAAGGTGTGCGCCTTTCCAAATCATGTCCAATGAATTTAATATACCACAGGTGGACTGCAATAAAGTTGTAGAAACATCTCAAGGATGATCAATGGAAACAGGACTCACCTGAGCTCAATTTCAAGTATCATAGAAATGGGTCTGAATACTTGTGTAAATAAGGTATCCGTTTTTTTAATGCATTTGCAATGTCTAAAAAACAGTTTTCACAGTGTCATTATAGCATATTGTGTGTAGATCATGAGATTTTAAAAATAAATCCTTGTTACAATAAGGCTGTAACATAACAACATGTGGTTAAAGGGAAGGGGTCTGAATACTTTCCCAATGCATTGTATGTAATAGTCTAGCTGTGTTCGTTTAACCTTTTCCCTTTTATTACGTATATAACCTTCGCCTTTTTCTATGGAAACTCGCTTAAGCTCAAAGCTAGTATGAGAATAGTTCTGTGTGCAAAATAAAATATTTAATGATACATCTGTAAAAAAGACAGAAAAACAACATTGAGAATACATTTCACAGAATCAGAGACCAACCGTCACCATTTTCATTTAACCTTGTGTATCTTCCAGAAAGATACTGTCTCTTCCATATTGATGGCCATTGATTACCTTTCAACATGGCGCACGGGATGAACACTAAAACATTCATCTGGGGCAGCAAGGTCAAAGACAGGAATGTCAAAACACAGAGACAGGAAGAGAAAGGAGGAGAAAGGAGAGAAAAAGTATGACTGACAGAAGGCTTGTCAAACCCTGCCTTCAAACACAGCAGCCGTAGGCTTTGCTGCAGCCTGTACCCGCTAACCTTCACTGGAGAATGTCCTGTTTCTAACTCAATCAATTAGCTCGGCTAGCAACGGGATACATGCCTGGAGACTCAAACAACAACCACACAAAAAATTACCCTTGTCAGCCTGGTTATTTGTATGTCTAAACATCTCTCTGTCGACAGTATTGACAGGTCACTGGTTTGCATAGCCTTGAACTCCCTGCAGCATACCATCACGGATTTGGGACTTCACTTCAAAGGCAAATTATGTTGCAAATTAAGTTTAGATGCAATCTGGGAAAAATAGTGTAAAGCAGATATGGGATGCTGTGTGAAATTATAAGCATTTTACTTTACTTCCATGCCCCTGAGCAATAATGCAGACACTCTGGTCCACTTTTGCCCCTCGTCAGCCCTGCCTATAACCTTTGACGACCTTCGACTTCCTATTGGCCCTGCTGACGACCATGCAGGCATCAGTCTGTTTGACCTATCCAGGCCCTGTAATTGCGGGAGGGTCAGGGATAGACGACAAAAGGGCAAACCCACAGAGAACACATTATCATGAGATCTGGGGCAAGTTAGGCGATTTATGGTCAGGTTTAAAGGTTTAGGTTCGGCAAGGATAAAACCTTGAACATCAAACCACTGGCTCAGACCTTCCCATTAGATTTAAAGTTTGAGACATTATCTTCCAGGAGGTGAATGTTACATTGGCAAGGTTCTGCTGTTTATCTTCCAAATGATTCCTTCACGTAGGAATTCAGAAAATGTTTGACTTTGGCTGTGTTTCAGTTTCACTGAATGCACCTCTTGATTTCCTTCAGTAAAACGCAAACGTTTTTCAGGATACCTGAGGTATTCCAAATATTCACTTAACAGCTCACAGCCTCAATTTGTTTTATAAAGAGGGACGAAAAAAATCCCTGGTCAGTTTCCATGGTGATTCAGCGGAAAGGTATACCATCAGAAAGTAATCAAATGTGAAGAATTTGCATGCGCACACACCATCCCACAATTAAATAAACATACTTCACAGTTGGACGAGCACCCGATTGTCATCCTTTATAAGTAATGAGGGCAAGGAGGAGATTCTAATGACGCATGATAAAAGAAGGAACTGATCTGAGGAAGCTGGGGAACCAGAGCATCCGTTCTATGGTGAGAGGCTGTGAGACAGACGGCTGTGTGTGTGAGACGTCTGGTTCCGCTCAGGGTTTGGCTGAGAACAGGAGTAGCTCCCAGAGAGAGGGAACATTCATTACAAGAACACCATCTTAATCAATCTCCCACACATCTCTAACTGCAGCTAAGCGACCAAGGCTCTCTACCAAGGACTAGACAGGAGGATTCAAATAGACACCTGCTAAACACACACACATACACTTCACTTTTTTTCCCAACGTAATTTCCATAGTGTCACCCTGACCACCAGCAGTGTTTTACCAGGATAGAAGGACATTAATGACATCTTAAACAAAGACCACCACCCACCCTCAGCCACACGCACCCTGTCAGCGGTGACAGTGACCATGACTCTCAACACCCACTGTGTTAGTGTATAATCCTCTTCACAATCACCCAGAGAGAAACAAAACCAAAATCATCCTACCAGACCATATACAGAAAGCCTTAGAGGTGTAATAAATCTTCTTAGGGTTAGGCCCCTTTTTTTTCTAAATTTCCACCTGAATGACGTGCCCAAAGTAAACTGCCTGTTGCTCAGGCCCTGAAGCCAGGATATGCATATAATTGGTACCACTGGAAAGAAAACATGTTGAAGTTTGTAGAAACGCTAAAATAATATAGGAGAATATAACACAATAGGTATGGTAGGAGAAAATCCAAGGAAAAATCAACCGGAATATTTTTTATTTGTGAGAGACCATGCTCTTACAATGGAAAGTATAAGGGCATACTGGAAATGAGCTTCCTGGATGCAATTCCTATGGCTTCCACTGGGTGTCAGCAGTCTATGTTCAAGGTTTCAGGCTTGTAACTTCAAAAACGAAGAAGAAATATCAGTTTTAGTACAGGGACCCAGTCTTGGAAATTTGTGTTTGCTCTCGACCTGACAGAACACACCTGCTAAAATCGGTTTCCTATTGAACATACTACTTTCCGTAAGAAATCATATAGTTTTCTTATATTTTAGGGTATCTGAGGAGTAAGTAGAAATGTATTTTGACTTGTTGAAACAAAGTTTAGGGGTAGATTTTCAGATTCCTTTCTCTGTATGTTGAACGAATGGATTACTCAAATCGATGGTGCCAACTAAATTGACTTTTTGGGATATAAAGAAGGATTTTATCTAACAAAACAACACTATATGTTATAGCTGGGACAAATCAGAGTAAGATTTTCAAAAGGCATGTGAATATTTAATCGCTATTAGTGAATTTATGAAACCCCTGCTGGTGGAAAAATATTTTGATATGGGGCGCCGTCCTCAAACAATCACATGGCATGTTTTCACTGTAATAGTTACTGTAAATCGGACAGTGCAGTTAGGGTAACACGAATTTAAGCTTTCAACCAATATGAGACACCTTTATATGTACCTAAATGTTTAATATTCATACTTTTTCTGATTATTTATTTGAATAGCGCACCCTCCAGTTTCCCCGGAAGTTGTCCCGCTAGCTTAAGAAGAAGTTGCAATAGCCCTGGGTTCACAACTCGTTAATATGGCCTCCTAACAATTAGATGAGGGCTAAAACATTGTCTTCCTTGCTTGTAAACTCACTGGCAGGTGCAGAACGCAGCCTAACAAAGGTTGTGAAACGTTTCACCTGGGTCAAACAACAGAAATTATCAACATGGCATGAGCCAGGGCCTTTCTGACCAAGAAACTGATGATCAAACGTTTTCTATGCTCAGCAATTTGGCTAAATAAACTGAGATGACATCCAGATACTGCATGCATGTCTTTTTTTTGCGGGGTAAAAAGCCAAGAGAGAGAAGTTCATTCGGTTTCTGATTAAAAGCGTATCACCTATGTCACTGAATCCATTTGAGAAAGGACAATGTTATATGACCACTGGACTAGATCCAGATACATTTTCCACCTTAGTTGAAATGGAAACAAATCTCCATATAATCTATAGCAGGGATTTAAATAAACACAGATTATCAACATCGCAGTGCACTTGATTTGTGGACCATGACAGAGGTGGTAGTAGTAGCCATTTTTTTAAATTTATTTTACCTTTATTTAACTAGGCAAGAACAAATTAAGAACAAATTCTTATTTTCAATGACGGCCTAGGAACAGTGGGTTAACTGCCTGTTCAAGGGCAGAACGACACTGAACGATTTTGTACCTTGTCAGCTCGGGGGTTTGAACTTGCAACCTTCCGGTTACTAGACCAACGCACTAACCACTAGGCTACCCTGCCGCCCCCATCAAATCACCACGCCAAGGGCTCCAAATCACAAAGCTTTCTCTGAGCAGGTGAAGTGTGAATCTGAATGGACTAGGTAATCCTAGCCCAGGATTCAGCTAAATATTTTATTACATTTTCTCTGCTTTTGTTTGGATCCTGGCCTTGGATTAGACCTAGCCCAGTCTAATCTACACCTCACCTGCTCAGAGAAAGCTATAGGAAGCCCACTGTTAGTGGTTTATTATTCAGTCCTTAGTCCTGGGCTTTGTACCATTCTCACATTTGAATGATTCATGGGAAAATATGGCCCTTATCTTCTTTTATCCATGGTTGACAAAACACAGACTTCGGAGCACTCTGCTATTCATTATTTTAACTTTCACTGAGACAGATGGAGTCTGTGTTTTGGAATATATGAAATGAAAGGGGACGCGAGACTAAATATTGGAGAAAATAAAAGTGATTGAAAACAAAAGTTTAAAAACAAATCCCTTTTCATGCTAGTAAATCCATAATGATTTTTGCAAAGAATTGAAGCCCCTCGTTTATTTTCCAGCTTTATTGAAACGTATGGCTGTATTTGACTGTTTATTATATAGGACTGCGTTCTGGGGCCTGAGTTTCTCACTGTTTATTATTGTGTTTTGGCTGTTGTCCCATTGCATTGCATTTGCCTCTCCGAGACAAGATGAAGCAGTGTGAGGGAGCAGGAATGCCAGTGACGGCAACCTCTCCTGGAGACGCGAGCTGACTCACTCAGCCACGTGAACCTGCCTTACCCTCGGCTAGAGTTTCAGGAGAGAGGGAAGAAAAGATGGGTAGCTAGAGGGAGAGAGAGAGATACTGTGTACTGACACAAGACTCCTCCCAGAGTTTGTTTTCTCTTATTTTGGTTTAGTCAGTTTAGGCTGTAGTAATAAAGAGTGTTTACTCCAGGGAAATACAGTATATCTCACCTCCAGTGCAGAACCTTTGACACACACCCTTACACTTGCTGCTGACTGGACCCCCACCTGTTACCCTCTCTGGGCCCTGCACCTCTCTTCTCCCCACCCTGGTACTGGAGAGAGCCCATGCACCCCAAATACTTCCCTCAGTGGGGAAATCCACACTGGAGTTTATTGGAGAGAAGAGCCCTCTCCCTGGGTCAGAGGAGTATAAACTCCCTACATCTGGATCTCTCCCAGGCAGAAGCTCCACTGAAGGCAGGGTGAAATATGGAGCCTGTCCGCCCCAACGGCAAATGATTTCCATCTCCACCAACAAAGATCAGTTCAGCTCAACTCCCCTGTGCTTAACATCTCGGATAGAATAGCTCTAAAATCACAGCATAAAAGCTAACCAACACCTGAAATCTTGGCTCCCAATCACATCTCCATTCCTTTCTTTAAAACATCCTTCTAGTCACTGCCAAATCCCCTCCCCTTCTGTTTTCACACTAATTCAATCCAATGAGTCCCATGAGAACGAAGCACAGCGAAGCACCTACATAGATCATCCTAAGTGACAGACACACATCTGACTTTAAAAAAATAAAAGCTTCTACCGGTCCACCACAAAACCAGCGCTAACCAACCAAGAACCACTTTAGAACATATTTGACTGATAATAGCTCCCTTTGACGTTTCACTAAGATACAGTAGAACTGCACTAAAGCAAGGAACGGGGACAAATCAAATCCACACATGGAAAAGGGATTGACCAATCCCATGATCAGCAGCAGGGATAGATTCATTCCCAGTATGTTGATGGTGAATCTTGGAGGATAGACATTTTAACAGGGCAGGAGTGAATAGGCCTACCGTGGTTGTATGTAAAACCACAGAGGTATTTGAGTGGTTTGGTCTGTTTGCAGTGAGTTAGCAGGCTTTTTCCAAGCCACCAGTAATGCTCCACACATCCCCTAGACAAGAGTATACAGCCTGGGTCCTGTCTGTGAGCAGCTCTGCTGAGTTGGGCGTTTCACTGCCTGTCTCTGGGCTACAGCACTGGGCTACAGCACTCAAGACAATCACAGAGAAACACAGAGAGAAGAGAGGGAGAGGAGAGAGAAAGTCAGTCAATGAAAGGAGAAAGGAGAGACAGTAGGAGAAAAGGGGCAGAGAGAGGATGAGAGCCAGTGAGAGGAAGAGAAAGGTGTCTGGAGTCAAGGACAAAGATGACCACAGTACATCACAGCCTTTCCAAAAACAATGAGTCACAGTCACAACACCTCTTAACACTGTCTGAGCACTCAGATGCCGCACAGACACATGTGCAACACAGACAAAACCTCTTTCAAAGGTAATTCGTAAAAATCCAAATAACTTCACAGATCTTCATTGTAAAGGGTTTAAACACTGTTTATCATGCTTGTTCAATGAACCATAAACAACTAATGAACATGCACCTGTGGAACAGTCGTTAAGATATTAACAGCTTACAGACAGTAGGCAATTAAGGTCAGTTATGAAAACTTAGGACACTAAAGAGGCCTTTCTACTGACTCTGAAGAACACCAAAAGAAAGATGCCCAGGGTCCCTGCTTATCTGTGTGAACATGCCTTAGGCATGCCGCAAGGAGGCATGTGGACTGCAGATGTGGCCAGGGCAATAAATTGCAATGTCCGTGTTACGCACGCCTCTATGAAGAGGGAACTGTGAGATGCCTAAGACAGCGCTACAGGGAGACAGGGCGTACAGCTGATCGTCCTCGTAGTGGCAGACCACGTGTAACAACACCTGCACAGGATCGGTACATCTGAACATCACACCTGCGGGACAGGTACAGGATGGCAACAACAACTGCCCGGGTGACACCAGGAACGCACAATCCCTCTGTCAGTGCTCAGACTGTCCGCAATAGGCTGAGAGATGCTGGACTGAGGGCTGTAGGCCTGTTGTAAGGCAGGTCCTCACCAGACATCACCGGCAACAACGTCGCCTATAGGCACAAACCCACCGTCGCTGGACCAGACAGGACTGGCAAAAAGTGCTCTTCACTGATGAGTCGCGGTTTTGTCTCATCAGGGGTGGTGGTCAGATTCGTGTTTATCGTCAAAGAAATGAGCGTTACACCGAGGTCTGTACTCTGAAGCGGGATCGATTTGGAGGTGGAGGGTCCGTCATGGTCTGGGGCGGTGTGTCACAGCATCATCGGACTGAGCTTGTTGTCATTGCAGGCAATCTCAATGCTGTGCGTTACAGGGAAGACATCCTCCTCCCTAATGTGGTACCCTTCCTGCAGGCTCATCCTGACATGACCCTCCAGCATGACAATGCCACCAGCCATACTGCTCGTTCTATATGTGATTTCCTGCAAGGCAGGAATGTCAGTGTTCTGCCATGGCCAGCGAAGAGCCTGGATCTCAATCCCATTGAGCACGTCTGGGATCTGTTGGATCGGAGGATGAGTGCTAGGGCCATTCCCACCAGAAATGTCCGGGAACTTGCAGGTGCTTTGGTGGAAGAGTGGGGTAACATCTCACAGCAAGAACTGGCAAATCTGGTGCAGTCCATGAGGAGGAGATGCACTGCAGTACTTAATGCAGCTGGTGGCCACACAAGATATTGACTATTACTTTTGATTTTGACCCCCCCTTTGTTCAGAGACACATTATTCCATTTATGTTAGTCACATGTCTGTGGAACTTGTTCAGTTTATGTCTCAGTTGTTGAATCTTATTGTGTAAGTATTTGTATGAACATATGTTAAGTTTGCTGAAAATAAACGCTGTTGACAGTGAGAGGACGTTTCTTTTTTTGCTGAGTTTATAGCACAGCCACACAGTTTCTCCTGCATTGGGCCTGAAGGTACTGAAGGATGATCAAACATACCCATCAGTTTCTGTACAACATCAACACCAGTGTACAGTTCCACTACTTATGAGGAGGGGTAGCTGGTCCCTGAAAGCATGAGAAACAAGAAACAACCCCTCCTCCCCCGCAAACTCCTTCCTAGTTCAGAGGGTTAATAATTCATCAAATTATCTGTGTCATTGAAATTAAATAGAAGAGGAATCAGAGCAAGAGTCTTGTAACAACACTCACAGGGATGGGAAACTGTGCCTCCACCCACTGTGTGTGTTTAACGTTAACCAGGACCAGGCTGAGCCAGGGCAGTCAGTCATTCATGACACAGTACAGTACAATCACAGAGGTACGGCTCTGGCTCGCCTCAATGACATGGAACAGAACAAAGAAATGGAACCACGATTTCAGGGTCTCACAGGCCGAAACCAAGAACATGTCGATGTTAAGGCCCACAGGGACTAAGCAGCATGGGTACTTTAAAGGTTAGAGCCGGCCTCCCACTATCTGGTGGAGAACACTGATTAAATGTCAATCAAACGCAAACATCTAAGGGAACATTCAACGATCTCATCTCAGACATTGCAGAGAAGGTAATTATAGAGTATTTTCTCATTAGTTCAAAATGACAAAGATGATTGTACATCCTCTGGTTGGGCATCAATCTGTTATTGACCATATGTGACCCATTAACACTATAAACTAATAGCTTCATTGTGTTTTGTAAGCTCATCACAGCTGTGGTAAAACACAGCAGACCAGGATGAGACTAAGTCTGAGGTAATGCTTTACGGATGTTCTGTAGAAGGTTAGATGGAGGGCATGTCTGTCCGATGCTTAGGAATTCACTGTTGGAGTAAACAGGACATTTCTTTACCTTCGAAGGAGAGGAAGACTCTTGGCAGTGGCTGGAGGAAGCTGGAGACACAAGTGAGGAGGATAGAGAGAGCCAGGAGGGTGGATCTGACTCCTATCCAGGGCGGGGTCTTAACGACCCCCTCCGGCCACCTCATGACAGCAGGGCCTCACACCACACCTAGTCCAAATAACCTGAGGGAGGAAGAGAGAGGGACATCACTGGTCAGACTACAGTACCACAGATACGGCAGGGATGTTCAAATCCAGTCCACGAGGGCTACAGCACTGCTGATTTTATTCTCTTCCCGGTAGTTAATAGATCCCAGTAATTGATTGATTCACTCATCTCGTTTCCCAGGTCTGAAACAATTCCTGATTAGAATGGTAGGATAAAAACTAGCAGTGATGCAGCCCTCCATGATCTATTCCTGTCCTATGGTGCCTACTTCCTGTCCTATGGTAACTACTTCCTGTTCTAATAATAACACTAAATAAGGAGGATCCGTTTTAAAGGAGAGAGATCAGAGCGTCACATGACAGTTAAATCCATCAGTTACCACATCCTTTAACATGGCTCACTGTTAAATATGGATGAGATTCCTCTACACAAAAGAGCTGGGGGAGAATCTCCTGTCCTGCCTTCACTCTGCTTCCATTATTGGACAAGAGGAGCTCCATTATTGATGAAGACAGGTATTACCAGGGGATCTTCTCCTGTAGAGAGATTACTGCTAACCAAAAAATGTGCAGGCTCTTCTGCCCATGGCCATGCCACTCAATGTCAATGTGTTGTACGCAAAGTATCCATATTGGTTTAATAAAAAATATAAAAAATGTGGGAGACAATAAAATGCACCCAAACAAAGGCAGATCTATATTCTCATGGCTTATAGAGGAGGGTGGGATATCTATGAAACTTTCAATTTGGGATGCAGCTGACAGAAAGGTTGAGGCACTGGGATCAGATGAACCATATATCACCCAGCTGAAATGTAACCTGCATGACGGGCTTGGGGCGTCGTTTGAGGGGCCGCGTGTGAAGAATTAGAACGCATATGGAAAAGTGCAGAAGGGTTAAAGATCTCTTTGGCAGCATGGCTTCCTAAACCGGCCCTAGCCCTCCCTATCCCAGCCCACCCTAGCTGGAGTGAGTTCACGGAGAGAGAAGCCCTTGCGCTGGACTGGAGATGTCAGCCTCACAGCTGCTTAAGCCATCGCTGGAGACCGGAGCCTCAACTGCTGCTGAGTGCCAGGAGTCATTACAGTGAGAGAAGACACAGGCCTGCCATGACACACCACCTCAGCAGGATTAGACACATACAACTGGAACTTCTCTCCTGCTTTAAATCTACCACGGTCATACTGTATAACCTGTCAGGTGATATCATGGAGATCCCTACAAATATGACTGGCACCTAGCTAGTACAACTGACCTGCCCAACTGACCTCCATGTACACAACCAAACTCCACATTGATGTACACAACAGCCTTATAAGGAGCAATGCTCCACATTCTGGTGTACAAAGCCATGTGGATAGCCATAAACATTCATTTGTCTGGCGAGACTGTAGTCCAGAAATACTGCTGCTTGTCGAAGCCTTGCCAGGAATCCTGGCGATGACAATTAAATCGGTCTCCACAAAGGAGGTGGACTTGAATAAATACAGCAATACATTACCGAAGGGGTATAAGAATAATTGGGTTTATTGTGTGTTGTTTGGCCCTTTGCCTAAGGAATGTTCCATCTGACCACTTCAGAGGGAGTCTCTCTTTTCAAAAACGACCAGTCGATGAATGTATGATGACATTTTAAGACCGATTTGTTTTTCCTAGATGCTGAACAGGAGATCTGATCATCTGGCTCTGCCATAAATGTCCTTATTGAATGAGAGAAATTCCTCTGTCTGTCTTTTGTAATGGACTATTCATATTTCACACAATTGAGCGCGTTTACAGTGCATTCGGAAAGAATTCAGACCTCTTGACTTTTTCACATTTAGTTTTGTTACAAACTTATTCTAAAATGTAGTAAATTAATGTTTTTTTTTTCAATCTACACACAGTAACAATGGCAAAGTGAAAACAGGTTTTTACATTATTTACAGAAGTATTCAGACCCTTTGCTATGAGACTCAAAATTGAGCTCAGGTGCATCCTGTTTCCATTGATCATCCTTGAGATGTTTCTACAAATTGGTTGGAGTCCACCTGTGGTAAATTCAATTGATTGGACATGATTTGGAAAGGCACACAGCTGTCAGAGCAAAAACTAAGCCATGAGGTCGAAGGAATTGTCCGTAGAGCTCATGTCTTGGTTTTTGCTCTGACACAGGATTGTGTTGAGGCACAGATCTAGGAAGGGTACCAAAAAAATTCTGCAGCACTGAAGGTCCCCAAGAACACTCATCAAGAACACCCAGGTCCCCATCATTCTTAAATGGAACAAATTTGGAACCACTAAGACTCTTCCTAGAGCTGGCCGCTCGGCCAAACTGAGCAATCGGGGGAGAAGGGCCTTGGTCAGGGAGGTGACCAAGAACCAGATGGTCACTTCTACAGATCTCCAAAGTTACTCTGGGAAGATGGGAGAACCATCCAGAAGGACAACCATCTCTGCAACACTCCACCAATCAGGCCTTTATGGTGGAGTGGCCAGACAGAAGCCACTCTTCAGTAAAACACACATGGCAGCCCAAATGGCAACTAAAGACTCTCAGACCACGGGAAACAAGATTCTCTTGTCTGATGAAACCAAGATTGAACTCACTCTCTCAAGTGTCACATCTGGAGGAAACCTGGCACAATCCCTACGGTGAAGCATGGTGGTGGCAGCATCATGCTGTGGGGATGTTTTTCAGTGGCAGGGACTGGGAGACTAGTCAGGATCGAGGGAAAGATGAACAGAGCAAAGTATAGAGAGATCCTTGATGAAAACCTGCTCCGAAGCACTCAGGACCTCAGACAGGGGCGAAGGTTCACCTTCCAACAGGACAACGACCCTAAGCACACAGCCAAGACAACGGAGGAGTGGCTTTGGGACAAGTCTCTGAATGTCCTCGAGTGGCCCAACCAGAGCCCGGACTTGAACCCGAACGAACATCTCTGGAGAGACCTGGACATAGCTGTGCAGCGACACTCCCCATCCAACCTGAGAGAGCTTGAGAGGATCTTCAGAGAGGAATGGGAGAAACTCCCCAAATGCAGGTGTGTCAAGCTTGTAGCGTAATACATAAGAAGTCAAGGCTGTAATCGCTGCCAAAGGTGCTTCAACAAAGTACTGAGTAAAGGGTCTGAATATAAAAAAATATATTTCAGTTTTTTTTTATACATTTGCAAGCTGCAGTATTTCTGGACAGAGTACAGTCTTGCCAGACAAATTAATGTGAATATTTATAGCTCTTCATATGGCTTTGTACACTAGAACGTGGTCGTTATGCGGTATTGTGTGTAGACTGATGAGGGGAAAAAAACAATTTTATACATTTTAAAATAAGGCTGTACCGTAACAAAATGTGGAAAAAGTCAAGGGGTCTGAATACTTTCCGAATGCACTGTACATGGAACGTAATGGGGAAAAAGCAGTCTCATCTGGGTTACGACTTGATAAATGGCTTGTTTTGGTCCAGACTCGCTCTTCTTCCTGGTCCTATTTGTACAAAGATTCCTACTTTAAATAGAGATAACCACACTGTAATTACAACACATAAATTAGACAAGAGACTGTGTCTCTCTCTCTAGTCATGGCAGAGCTGCTATTTAGACCTAGAGCATGTAAATAATAGCAGATGCTAAATAATAATAGTAATAGTCATAATAATATATTGAGAGTATAGAGTTAATCTGTGTGAATTGTCTGTATCGGAGTGATCCCTCTGCCTACAAGATCTACCAGAGGGCCTCCGAGTGTTCACACCACACCTTGTCACTCACAAGTTAACGGCTCGGGTACATGGACAAGTTGCCAAGCACACGTTTGACTAGGGAGAGCTAAGGAAAACTGAGTGATTGTGTTCCGAAAACAGAGGATTCAGGGCTCTACAGTAACCAGTTGAATAGAATTGAATAATAATTTTTTAACAATATCTTTGGTTTATCGTCAATCATCTCAGACTCACAATCTTCTATTTTTACTCATATAGTTAATGTCAGACAACGTGACAATCTCAGTCCCGGAGCAAAGGCACACTTGTGATCACGCTGATATATTTGTCATAGTACGTCCTATAACAATGATACTTATTTCTACTCAATGTAAATGTGAATATAACACGTATCCCACCATAAATACAGTATGGTGTGCAAACATCAGTGATGAAGAACAATCAAAAACATGTTCAATGATCAGCATTACTTTTCAGACGCCTCACAGCACCTCATTTCAGACCTATTGTGACAAAACAGAAAACCCCTTATCCATCATTATAGAACGGAGAAAATAAACTACCAAACTGCAAATGGGTATCTAAATTAACAAGACACAAATTTAGCTACATTTGGATGAAGTATTTCTTAATACTTGTCTAAATGTGTTCCCTTTCAGCCGTTCTTATTCCCTTTCCGTCTGTCTACCAGTGGGACCCTGCACCTGTTAGCCCGAGTCCACGCAGCCCTCTCCCACTACCCCTGTGAGTGATCTCTCTGTCACAAAGATTGACTGTCCACACACCCCTGTCCCAGCCTAGGACAGCCCAGCCTACGACCCACCTTATAAGGCTTCCTCTCCTGCTCTGTCTCTGTCCCGATCCCAAAGCCCTGGTTCCCTGTTTGTTCCTGTGTTGACCCAGTCCTTATCCTCTTCAATCACTTTAGCACCACTGAGACGGTTCTCTCCCAGAAAGAAGGCAGAGAAGAGAGCACTGCTGCTATTCCATCCAACCGCCTGCAGGACTGACTTGATGAGTGAAAGAGAAAGAGATGATAGAGGGAAGGGGAGAGAGAGGAGGAGAGAGAGAAAGGGCTGGCTTCCTATTACATACTCTACTGAAGCCCCCCCGTTTCTCTTTCTCTCTTCCCCTCCGTCAGCTAACGAGACAGCGAACTGATCACCCAATCCCTCCCAGTACTAACATTTATCTGGTGGAGGATTCCCATCTCACACACACAGACAGAGGACTCCTACCTCACACAAACACAGACAGACAGAGGACTCCTACCTCACACAAACACAGACAGACAGAGGACTCATACCTCACACAAACACAGACAGAGGACTCCTACTTCACACAGACACAGACAGACAGAGGTCTCCTACCTCACACAGACACAGACAGACAGAGGACTCCTACCTCACACAAACACAGACAGACAGAGGACTCCTACCTCACACAAACACAGACAGACAGAGGACTCCTACCTCACACAAACACAGACAGACAGAGGACTCCTACCTCACACAAACACAGACAGACAGAGGACTCCTACCTCACACAAACACAGACAGACAGAGGACTCCTACCTCACACAAACACAGACAGACAGAGGACTCCTACCTCACACAGACACAGACAGACAGAGGACTCCTACCTCACACAAACACAGACAGACAGAGGACTCCTACCTCATACAGACTCAGACAGACAGAGAACTCCTACCTCACACAAACACAGACAGACAGAGAACTCCTACCTCACACAAACAGACAGACAGAGGACTCCTACCTCACACAGGCAGACAGAAGACTCCTACCTCACACAGACACAGACAGACAGAGGTCTCCTACCTCACACAAACACAGACAGACAGAGGACTTCTACCTCACATAAACACAGACAGACAGATGTCTCCTACCTCACACAAACACAGACAGACAGAGGACTCCTACCTCACACAGGGAGACAGAGGACTCCTACCTCACACAGACACAGACAGACAGAGGACTCCTACCACACACAGACAGACAGAGGACTCCTACCTCACACAAACACACAGACAGACAGAGGTCTCCTACCTCACACAAACACAGACAGACAGAGGACTCCTACCACAAACACAGACAGACAGGACACAGAGGACTCCTACCTCAGACACAGACAGAGGACTCCTACCTCACACAGACACAGACAGACAGAGGACTCAGACAGACAGAGGACTCACACAGACACAGATAGACAGAGGACTCCTCCTACAAACACAGACAGACAGAGGACTCAAACACAGATAGACAGAGGACTCCTACCTCACTCAAACACAGACAGACAGAGGGCTCCTACCTCACACAGACACAGACAGACAGAGGACTCCTTCCTCACACAGACAGACAGAGGACTCCTACCTCACACAGACACAGACAGACAGAGGACTCCTACCTCACACAGGCAAACAGAGGACATCCACCTCACACAAACACAGGCAAACAGAGGACATCCTACCTCACACAAACACAGGCAAACAGACAGGACTCCTACATCACACAAACAGGACAACAGAGGACTCCTACCTCACACAAACACAGACAAACAGAGGACTCCTACCTCACACAAACACAGGCAAACAGAGGACTCCTACATCACACAAACACAGGCAAACAGAGGACTCCTACCTCACAAAAACACAGGCAAACAGAGGACTCCTACATCACACAAACACAGGCAAACAGAGGACTCCTACCTCACACAAACACAGGCAAACAGAGGACTCCTACATCACACAAACACAGGCAAACAGAGGACTCCTACCTCACAAAAACACAGGCAAACAGAGGACTCCTACATCACACAAACACAGGCAAACAGAGGACTCCTACATCACACAAACAGAGGACTCCTATATCACACAAACACAGGCAAACAGAGGACATCCTACCTCACACAAACACAGGCAAACAGAGGACATCCTACCTCACACAAACACAGGCAAACAGAGGACATCCTATCTCACACAAACACAGGCAAACAGAGGACTCCTACATCACACAAACAGGCAAACAGAGGACTCCTACATCACACAAACACAGGCAAACAGAGGACTCCTACATCACACAAACAGGACAACAGAGGACTCCTACATCACACAAACAGGACAACAGAGGACTCCTACATCACACAAACAGGACAACAGAGGACTCCTACATCACACAAACACAGGCAAACAGAGGACTCCTACATCACACAAACAGGACAGCAGAGGACTCCTACATCACACAAACACAGGCAAACAGAGGACTCCTACATCACACAAACACAGGACAACAGAGGACTCCTACATCACACAAACACAGGCAAACAGAGGACTCCTACATCACACAAACAGAGGACTCCTACATCACACAAACACAGGCAAACAGAGGACTCCTACATCACACAAACACAGGCAAACAGAGGACTCCTACATCACACAAACAGAGGACTCCTACATCACACAAACACAGGCAAACAGAGGACTCCTACATCACACAAACACAGGCAAACAGAGGACTCCTACCTCACACAAACACAGGCAAACAGAGGACTCCTACATCACACAAACAGGAAAACAGAGGACTCCTACCTCACGCAGACAGACAGAGGCAACCAGGGAGAAAGCAGGAGAAGCAGGAGAATATGAGAGAGACAGAGAGTCAGTACCAATCATTTATGTCCAGCAGAGCCCTGGACAGTTTATCCATGGACACTACCCAAACACATTCAGTCATATTGCCCTTCAGCAGTAGATGAAATGAAAACACAGACTCTTCCTTCTTCACTATCTACACTACACACCAACACAATATTAAATATTATTCCTGTTGAACGTATCCAAATAATACCAATCACAACTAACATGGGCTGGAGACAGTTTCAAAAACAACACATTCATTATTTCATAGTAGTGTTGTAAAATGTTACAGCCCAGATTTTGAGTTAGTCGGGGGACATATTTTCTTCATGCTGAAATATTTCAAATCGGTTGTGAGACGTTATATGAATTCTGATGATAATTTGATATCCTAAGGAAGTTACTATGGCATTCACACAAATATTCCTAAACTATTCATTTCCTCCACTTTTGTTCTTATGTAGCCTGGCTCTCCATTCTAATATACAGTATATATATACACAGCTGAAGTTGGAAGTTTACATACACCCTCATGATGCCATCTATTTTGTGAAGTGCACCAGTCCCTCCTGCAGCAAAGCACCCCCACAACATGATGCTGCCACCCCCATGCTTCATGGTTGGGATGGTGTTCTTCGGCTTGCAAGACTCCCCCTTTTTCCTCCAAACATAAATATATTTATATTTTTGTTTCATCAGACCGGAGGACATTTCTCCAAAAAGTATGATCTTTGTGCAGTTGCTCCCAAGGATAAACCAGACTTGTGGAAGTCTACACATTTTCTTCTGAGGTCTTGGCTGATTTCTTTTGATTTTCCCATGATGTCAAGCAAAGAGGCACTGAGTTTGAAGGTAGGCCTTGAAATGCATCCACAGGTACACCTCCAATTGACTCAAATGATGTCAATTAACCTATCAGAAACTTCTAAAGCCATATCATCATTTTCTGGAATTTTCCAAGTTGTTTAAAGGCACAGTCAACTTAGTGTATGTAAACTTCTGACCCATTGGAATTGTGATACAGGTAATTATAACTGAAATAATCTGTCTGTAAACAATTGTTGGAAAAATGACTTGTGTCATGCACAAAGTAGATGTCCTAACCGACTTGCCAAAACTATAGTTTGTTTATAAGAAATGTGTGGAGTGGTTGAAAAACGAGTTTTAATGACTCCAACCTAAGTGTATGTAAACTTCCGAATTCAACTGTATAAACACACTTAATTATTCCATTGCTGTCACGACTTCTGCCGAAGTCGTTGCCTCTCCTTGTTCGGGCGGTGCTCGGCGTTCGACGTCACCGGTCTTCTAGCCATCATTGATCCTTTTTTCATTTTCAATTGGTTTTGTCTCGTCTTCCCACACACCTGTTTTCAATCCCATTCATTACCTGTTGTGTATTTAACCCTCTGTTTCCCCTCATGTCTTTGTCAGAGATTGTTTTATTGTCAGTGTAGTGTGATTGTTGTTTAGGTGCGCGTCGGGTCCTCGTACCCATGTTTGTTTGTTTATGTACAGTTAGTGTTATGGAGCATACTCGTTGGACTTTATTAAAAGACTCCATTTTACACTCCATTTGACTCTCCTGCGCCTGACTTCCCTGCCACCTAATTACACCTATGCATGACAATTGCCTTTACTAAGGTATAGCCAAAAGCTTGCATTCTAAGTCACAGGGTAGGTTAGTGCATCCCTGAGAGATCCACTATAGTTGGGTTGCCTCTGGGAGCATATGGCTTATCATCTAAGTGGTATGCCCTCTCTCAGACCAGAAGCATGCAACAATACAATGCAGAGACCATATCACTTTCAGAGTCACCTCAAAACACACCCACCAAACACACTTTAAAGGGGTCATTGGAGTCCTGGGTCATGTTCAAACGTTTTGCAACATAATATGAACAGTTACATTTCTCATTAAACAAGTTTAGGTAATCTCTCCTTGTTTCAGTACATTTTATTCAATTTGGTGCCTAATGAACACAACCCTGTTGTGCTGAGTCAGCTTTGGGGGGTTACAATTAAGGGGGTCCTGAAAAGAGGGAGCATTTACTTGTATTTTCCACCAGTGAGTTGAGTAGGAACCTCATGATGAGATATGTAATGGTATCTCCTCGTTTCTACCTCTACTGCCCAGCAAATTGTGCCAAAACAAAACCACATTGTTCAAAGGCCTGACACATACCTAAATACATGAATGAGATGTGTTACCACACATAGTAGCCACATGCCAATGTGTGCTATATTTCCAGAGTGCACTCCAGAGAGCTGTGAGGTATTGTACATTCTACCCAGGTTGTGTTTCCATGAATGGGTACATTTGTGTTGCTCTTGGAATGACTTGAAAGACTCCTGTCAGTTTATGGGTAAAGGTAAGCAGGATTGACACTTTTACATTTTAAAAGCTTTGAGGTTGAGTTTTCACAGAGTTTGAGAGCTTGGTACAAACCAATGTGTTATGGTTTCAATACATTTTCAATATACAATCAACTGGAAAAATGCATTCCAAATGTGTTTTATGAAACTAAGTCAGAGAACATTTGTTAAAAATACATTGCAACACAATATTAAGACAAATGCATTAATTTAGTGTGTGTGAGCGAGTGTGTGTGTATTTACTACTACTATGTGTGGGTGTGTGTGTATTTACTACTACTATGTGTGGGTGTGTGTGTATTTACTACTACTATGTGTGGGTGTGTGTGTATTTACTAATATGTGTGGGTGTGCTCCTACATGTCTATTTAAGGGAGGAAGAGAGAGGGCAGTAAAGCTAGAAGCGGAGACAGGGAAATAATTACCCCTCTCTCTGACAGATGAGCTGATTTATGCCTCTCCAATTAAACTGTCAGGATATGGAGCAGCAGAGCGGGAGAGACCATTTCATAGGGCCGTAAAGCCTCTTCTCTTCACCCAGAGAGAATTGAGGCAGAAGGGGTCTCCTCTTTATCCAGCCCATCTACAGATGAGAGGAGCAGTAAATTACTCTAATGGCTGTGATGAAGCTGAGAGCACGTCTGCCTCAGACAGAAGGGACGGGCTGCAACTATCTTCATGACATTACATACAGAAATGAGAGACATTATTATCGAGGATGAGAGGAGGGAAACCTTTCCGAATAACAGCCCTCTCTGACACTGTAAACGATGTAGGTAGCTGCAACTCTCTCACACTGAGAACAGGATGCATTCTCTGTGGTGTCATGTAAAACATGTCCGCTCTGTGTAGAGAGGCCAGAGATGATAAAACATTGGTATGCTTCATTTGGAGTTTTCCAAAAATGTCTTGTTGGGAGGATAAATACATTTTCAGTTTAGAGAATTTATCAGGCAATCTGAACTGTCCACCTGTACTTATGACTGTGTCTTTGTTTCACAAGCAGACCGCGCACACACACGCGCATGTGTTTTTTGTTTGCCACACCTAAGTTAAATACATTGAGCGATGGCTAGGGTTACGGGTGATTCCACTAAGCCAAAATGTTCCGTCACACACATCTGCTTTCATGGTATGTGATTCTATACCAGAGAGTTCAGAGTGTAATACAACAAGAACTCTGAGACTACATGGACAATCTATCAGGCTGAGCATGGAATATTCCTCCCTTCAAGTTAGGTCTTACTCATAACACAAATCAAGATTTCTCTGCACTCTTTGGACATTTGCCTTCAGCTTCGCATCAGTCGCTCTGGATAAGAGCGTCTGCTAAATGACTTAAATGTAAATGTAAATGTAACAGATGTTTCTGGCAAAAGTGACTAAGAGAGCTGTATTCGGTGGCCTGTGCGGGAATTGAACCAACAACCCTGGTGTTGCCAGCATCATGCTCTAACCCACTGAGCCAATGAAACCTCCAATTGGTTCCTACTGTGTGAGTACTGCCTGGTGAAACAGTATAGTTGGGAAGTCATTATCATAGCTACAGGCTCTAACTAATTAGCTCCAATAAACAACTAATTGGAGATGATAAAAGATGTGAGGCAGAGAGCTGACCTTGTCTTGCTCCCTCAGTGTGTATCCAACATTGATATGGTATTGAACCCCCACCAGCTTGAGTACAGGCACTCCATAGCGCTCTGGTCAAAAGTAGTGCAAGTATACACTGAGGATACAAAACATTAGGAACACATGATCTTTCCATGATACAGACCGACCAGGTGAAAGCTACAATCCCTTATTGTGGTCGTTTGTTAAATCCACTTCAAATCAGTGTAGATGAAGGGGCGGAGACAGGTTAAAGAAGGATTGTTAAGTCTTGAGATGTGGAAACATAGATGGTGTATGTGTGCCGTTCAGTGAATGGGCAAGACAAAAGACATCCAAGCCAACATGATACAACTGTGGAAAGCATTGGAGTCAACATGGGCCAGCATCCCTGTGGAATGCTTGACACCTTGTAGAGTCCATTCCCCGACAACTTGAAACTGTTCCGAGGGCAAAAAGGGGGGGAAACGCAATATCAGGAAGGTGTTCTTAATGTTTTGTACACTCAGTGTATAGAGAATAGCATGCCATTTCGGACAGCATATGTACCTCTGACAAATACTACCCAAATTGCACACGACATTCCAATCAACGGACTGAAGCTTATTGCAAACCCTCTCCTCAATTACCAAGGGAATGACGGGCATGATAACGAGGCAGGAGTGTATGAGTAGTGGGCGCCTGAACGAGCTAATGATGGATTGATTTGCGTGTTGTACGTGTTATGAGAGGTATAATCAGGACATATTGTTTTCTCTGTTGGTGCAGCTGCTCTGGTTTTGCATATCTCTCCCTCCATCTGTGCACACAGCACATAGTTAAGGCCGCCGCTGCCACTTAGCCATGAAAGACTGCAATAACAACAGCAGAAAACGTGAATAGTGGGGTCAGTAATAACCTACCAGGCAGCGAGAGGGGGGACTCTGATCTGAAAATCACCGTGTGTTAGATTAATAGACTGGCCGTTGCCACCCTGGACGGGGAGAGAGAGAGAGAGAGAGAGAGAGAGAGAGAGAGAGAGAGAGAGAGAGAGAGAGAGAGAGAGAGAGAGAGAGAGAGAGAGAGAGAGAGAGAGAGAGAGAGAGAGAGAGAGTAGGAGAGAGAGAGAGAGAGAGAGAGAGAGAGAGAGAGAGAGAGAGAGAGAGAGAGAGGAGAGAGAGAGAGAGAGAGAGAGAGAGAGAGAGAGAGAGAGAGAGAGAGAGAGAGAGAGAGAGAGAGAGAGAGAGAGAGAGAGAGAGAGAGAGAGAGAGAGAGAGAGAGAGAGAGAGAGAGAGAGAGAGAGAGAGAGAGAGAGAGAGAGAGAGAGAGAGAGAGTAGGAGAGAGAGAGAGAGAGAGAGGAGAGAGAGAGAGAGAGAGAGAGAGAGAGTAGGAGAGAGAGAGAGAGAGAGAGAGAGAGAGAGAGAGAGAGAGAGATAGGAGAGAGAGAGAGAGAGAGAGAGAGAGAGAGAGAGAGAGATAGAGAGAGAGAGAGAGAGAGAGAGAGAGAGAGAGAGAGAGGAGAGAAAGAGAGAGAGAGAGGAATTCAGCTGGAGTCACAGTCGGTGTTGAAACAGCTTGAGGTAGAACTCCTCAGACACTCGTCTTTGAAAGCGTTCCCCTCAGACGGTGTTGAAGAATTCCATTACTGTAGTACAGTTGTAGTTTTGGCGGAATCAGCGCAGCCGAGACTACTTCTTCAGTCTAATGTAGAATGACTTGGCACTTGAGGGAAACAGAGGGAGATTTTTCTACAAACGAGAGCATTTCCATATCTAAAGGACATCATCTCACAGTGGAGGCTGGACGGAAGGTCCAGAAATAACAGCCTATAGAGAAAGGAGAGGAGGAACTCAATTAACTAAGTGACTCATAATACCCAGACAGACTCATAATAGCGAGTCTGTGTGAAAAGGAACGATTACTTCTAAACTAGCTTCTGGCTGACGTCTGTTTGACCCCAGACTACATGAATCCTACAAAGTAAATTCAACCCAGAACACTGTTCATAATATCTCCACACCTGATCCTATTATGAATCGCATACCTTCGAGGTCGCCCAATGAAGACTAAGGCAGCCAGGGCGCGAGGAAATGAAGACATCATCAGGTGTCTAATAATAGCGCTGCTTCTCACCATTAGTTCTGCCAACACAGTCTCATACATTACAGCTCCCAGAAAGTCCCACAGGAAGGGCCAGAGTTAGATTATGGGATCAATCAACTGTTATACTACCTCCACTTTCCTACTACTCTCCTCTTCCTTCCCTGAGGTGCACTGTACAAGTCAACTTTAATCTCAACTGGTCTTCCTGTTGTTTATGACATGTATATACCACACCTGGGTTCAAAGACTACTTGAAATACTTTGTAAATACTTACACTAGGCTTGAATGAGCTTTCCTGGCCAATAGAGTAGTCACAATAGTGCAAACCCTGACCATCTGGCACTCCAGGTAGGCTAGAAAAAACACTAAAAGAATTTGAAAGATTTCAAATAGTATCTGAACCCAGGTCTGGTATACAGCAGCGTGAACTGTTTGGAGAACCCCACCCCTCACCCCCTGCCACTGAATAATATTGTCTGTCACAGTGCCAAACACCTCAGCAAGGGGTACAGCATAATAATATCATATGTTCCCTCGCAGGTTTAATCTTCTCAATTACATCTCTCTAGCTCAGGCCTTAACTTCAATAGGAAAAGCATATTGGAGTTGAGTTATAAGATTTATACCACTTCCTGTAGTTTTGTCTAGCCATGGTCTGTGATAAAGGGTACAGTTACAGTTACTAGCAGAGATAATTCTGACCTTCCTATCCAGGGATCTATGGCATATCATTTCAATTTCATGTATTTTGGAGGGTGACAATGGTACCTTAAGTCATGATGAGAACAGTTATCAGGAAAAGGTCCAATTTAAAGGACCAATGTCCCATGTACACTGTAATAATTGCCTCCTCCAATGATTCATAATAGCGAATGGACGAGTCTATTTCTTTCTGTCCACGTTTCAGCTGCTCAAAGTGCTCCATTAACATTGAGAAGCCACAGACATCTGTGTAGCATTACTCAGTGGATGTTACCAGCTACTAAATAAGTTATTCAAATGATGAGAGAGCGAGCGAGAGAGAGAGACACAGAGAGAGACACCGAGAGGGAACGAGAGAAAGAGACATGGGGCTGAGGGACAAAAAGACTCACCGATAGGCAGACACCACAGTAGGTTTAACCTCATGACCAGAGCTCTGCTTCTCATTCTCTTCCATTATCATAGCTTCCTCTATGCTTGTCAAGTACATGGTTATGGGTCATTACCCTCCCATAAAGCACCATTCAATTTCATTACAATGACTTCTGCCTTCTACTGGATTTGATTACATTTCATCCCTCATTTCACATCACTGATATTGTGTTCATTTCATTCTCCTCATCTCCCATCAGACGACAAGCACTACCGATGAAGAGTTCTCGTACTGATGGAGAGTTCTAGTACTGATGGAGAGTTCTAGTACTGATGGAGAGTTCTAGTACTGATGGAGAGTTCTAGTACTGATGGAGAGTTCTAGTACTGATGGAGAGTTCTAGTACTGATGGAGAGTTCTCGTACTGATGGAGAGTTCTAGTACTGATGGAGAGTTCTCGTACTGATGGAGAGTTCTAGTACTGATGGAGAGTTCTAGTACTGATGGAGAGTTCTCCTACTGATGGAGAGTTCTAGTACTGATGGAGAGTTCTAGTACTGATGGAGAGTTCTAGTACTGATGGAGAGTTCTAGTACTGGTGGAGAGTTCTAGTACTGATGGAGAGTTCTAGTACTGATGGAGAGTTCTAGTACTGGTGGAGAGTTCTAGTACTGATGGAGAGTTCTAGTACTGATGGAGAGTTCTAGTACCACTGAGGAAGTACAGTTCCCGCTCAGCCCAGTCAAAACTGTTCGCTGCTCTGGCCCCCCAATGGTGGAACAAACTCCCTCACGACGCCAGGACAGCGGAGTCAATCACCACCTTCCGGAGACACCTGAAACCCCACCTCTTTAAGGAATACCTAGGATAGGATAAGTAATCCTTCTCACCCCCCCCCCCTTTAAGATTTAGATGCACTATTGTAAAGTGACTGTTCTACTGGATGTCATAAGGTGAATGCACCAATTTGTAAGTCGCTCTGGATAAGAGCGTCTGCTAAATGACTTAAATGTAAATGTAGTACTGATGGAGAATTCTAGTACTGATGGAGAGTTCTACTGCCTTTGTGGTGGAAAATTGAAACAATATCAAAGCAAGTGGCCAAAGGAGGTAAAATACCACAGTATGAACAGATCAGAACAGCCAGCTGAGCTCATACTCCTGGAATAGGAATAACACCTGAAAACACTCTCCTTCAATCCAGAGTGTATCAGTTCCCAGGATCTAACATGGAGCACAAAACGCGACTCCTGTCTGGAACTCATGTGACCCTGCCGACAGTTTCTACTGGGACAGAAAACAAGTGAACACACAGGACGTAGTTTGACCTTCCTTTTGACAGGCGGAGGACTTATTAACTCTTCCTACTCAGAGAGGTTACAGATGGATACTAGTTTAAAAACACATAACCGAAGCCTCGGAAAGAAAGCAACCGTATTCGTGCCGACACGCCCGGTAAGTTGGAAGCTGAAAATCTGGTATGAAAAGCAGCTTTCCATCTTTCGGGGGATTGTTGCTTTAACCGCAATGTAGACTAAATTCTCCTATCAGCAATGTGCTAATGATTTGGGTGGTGGGTCAAAAGCTTTTGATAATGCCTCTGATTACTTTGACACTGAACACCCCTAAAGACGGACACTGATGAGTTACTAGAGAACCAATCAGAGCCTAGAGAACCTTTAGAAAACAACATTCCACACAGACCGATCAATCATAATCTACTTGGCTGTAGCTGACAGTTTAACATGGGGGTGAAGGCAGAAGGTTCCTTTAGGGCGTTTTTAGTTCTGCTTTATCTTCTGCATCTAGACTCCTGTAATTTGACTGTCATTTTGGATCATGTGGATCATCACCGGGATCATCAGCTGTTCATTGGGATCCTCTGCCGGAATTTTAATCAGCTCGTGTCGATGTAGAAAAATTCTTAACGGGACATTCCTTCTTCAACCAGGTCAAGGCGGGGGCGAATCGCTCAATAGTCGTTCTGCTCAAAGCAGCAGATGCCAATCAGTATTCTATGGCCATTCTTCCCTGAGCAGATCATGTCAATGTCAACTGGGAATGGTCATGCTTCTCCGATTGAGTCTCCGTCACAATCCAAGTGTCAATCAGAGGAATGACCTTTCTGACCGCTGAGGAAATAGAGAGAATGCCTGATTCACTACATATGCCTCCACGTTCATCTCTACCCATTCAACACAAAATCGCTGTCAATGGTCTGTCTGGCAGCCCAAAGTCTAAGCCCAGTTTGTGTATGTGGAAGTCCAAGCCTCTCGCTACGTCAATGGTAACAATAAGGTATAATGTACACAAAGTCTCAGAGCAAGGGAAAGTAAGTGCCATCCATCTTGGAACATATAAACGCCTCACGTTCCCCAAAGACTCAAATTCACAATAGCTTTCAACACGGATGGAGACCTGAATGGCCCACAGATGAACAACCTCAACGTTATTTGAAATGTCTATCTAGATAGAAAAATTAATCAAAATATATAAATAAATGTTGAGTTTAGCCTGACTTTCAACTCAACCAAAGCAGTTTGAGTTTCATAGAAAGTTCAAAGTTGAAGAAAAACTGCTGCATTAGATAAGGTAAACCTCTTAGGATAGGCAACATAAATCAACGAGGGTCAGGCTATCCCAGAGCTTACAACTCCAACTGCCATCCATTTCCATACACCAACAGACTGCTATGGATGCACAGAAGCCTCGGCCCAGTGGCCCCACATGCTGCCTGCCTCTGAACAGATGTGCTGGGAGCTGCCACCCCCTGATCCAACGATGCGTGACGAATGGCTGGATTTCTCTAGAGGTCAGGGTTCAAGCCATATCCCTTACCGGTCTGGGCATTAAACACAGATGCATAACGTTAGTTTCCATGCCGATGATGCCTTGGGAGACCCACGGTGCAAGCTGTGACCGCGGCCCTCCCCACGGACCGGCTACCCCGGCAACCACTCACAATAAACTCAAACTAACTAGCCCCATGTACCCAGCCCTATTTCATCCATCCCTATGGAGCTATGTAGACCTACAACCCTATATCCACTCAAGGTTACCCCAGACCGCCCCCCAGATACCCACTAAAGCCACTCACCTGTGGATGTAGACAGACTGAACACAGAGTGTAGGGGAAGGTCAGCATGTTCCCTAGGCCTAGGTCAGGGATTCAATTTTCAATCTGCCGTGGCCTTAAGTCTTTCCCAACCCAGATGTCTCTCTTCCTGGGAGATAAACACGATTCAGCAAAGGCCCGACCAATGTTTCCCTGGCTAAATCATCTGCACAATATTATCAGGCATTGTTACGGTCCGCTATCTGGAGCAGTATTGGATAATCATTGGTTTTATGGAGCTGGTGTAGAATTTGAAAGCAAACAAGACCCAATTCGGAACAAAAGTGTGTTGCCAAATGCTTCACTATTTCCAGAAATCTGATGTTTTAGATCTGATTTTCCACATCAGAGTGACGTTTTGTTTACTAGAAGATACCATTCCTGGAACCCCAGTCACCAGGAATAATGTTTTTAACCTCTAACATCCAGCAAAACTTGACAAAATGTAACCCACTCCCTAATCAAAACAAATGGAATTGCATTGTGACCATGCTTTCCCTTTACCAACGAGTGCCTTATCTAGAAATCACATGATCAATAAAGCTATACATTTTCATTTAACCTAGTGACTTCATTCTCCATGAGTAACTGCAGGCAGGGGGCCCTGTGTATTGTGGTCCCTCCCTCCACATGCTGTATAAATTAGGTAGAAACAAAGACAAATTTATCTGATTAGAGTGGACTGGCAGGCTAGCACAGAGAAGGGAGGGGAGGGGATATTGGCCACTGTGTCTCGCAGCACTTATGAATTGGCCTTGTGCAAACATCCTGCTGTTTTATATGCTTCCTGGGGCCAGGGGTCAACAGGCGTGCATGACCAATCACAGCCACAAATCAGGATCTGAACGCATTCTGTCATCAGCACACTGGAATTCAATTAGGTTGAATTCATTTTAAAGACCTGCTATCAGCCTCATTGTTACTCATTGTTGATGAATGTTTTTTTGAACAGGCGAAGGCTATGCTAGGATTGCACGCCTCCTCGTGTCAAAAGGAACTGCAGCGAGTGCATTAATGGAAAGAGGAGAAAAGTGACACTTGATTTCCGCTTACCAGTTGCATTCCAGAAGCTCTTTTGGTCTATGCCAGCAGACCATTATTTATGTTGGGTCCACAATTCAATCAGGAGGTCCCCTCAGACCAGACCAATCAGCAGCAAAGAGCCTCAGACATGTTAATCAATAACTGCATTATTGGTGGGTGGACAGGTTTCTGATTAGTGTCTGCATTTTGAACAGGAAGTGAGTTCTCTTGTCTATCCATTGTTTAGTCTTTTCAGATTAGGTTTAACATATTCCAGTCTTAAGATTTTGAATTAGAAAGGCATTGCCTTAGCCTAAACTCATATTTCAGATAACTGAAAGAAAAATGGCCCTATAGCTATTTTATTCTGGGCATTTAAAAATAGCTTAGTAACAAAAAAAACTGCACCGAAAGCCACTGATCAAGCAGATACAGCTAAATGAAGAGATAAGTGACCAATTAAACCGACCCATTCCTTTCATTCCAGGATTTTGTCAAATGGAAACGTCATCTGTAAAGTATGACAATAACAAGTAGTAGGAGTACATAGGTATTTACTGCATATAACAATGTCCTACAATTTCTGGTATTCAATAAGTGTTACCATCAATCATATACACATACACAAATACACATGAATTTACTGATACCGTATGTGGATACACTGTAAATCGCTAGACAACTTGCAACGTTTTACAATTTCCACAAGCGTTTTTGCCAGTACATCTTGACGATCTTATACTTTCCGTATAGCCCGCTGATTGCAATGTCTTCCTGACCATATCCTGGAATCACTTACAGGTTGCTTTTTTGGTTCTTTATGTTGGAAGCTCAGATATGAACTCATTCTCTGAGGGAGGGTTGCTGCAGTGTTAAGGCCAGCTCTGCATCATAAGAAACACGCTCATTACACCAAACCATCAGGCAGTCAGCAGGCTGGATTAGTAACACATGTGGACAACATGAGGCAAGGCTGGGAGCAAGGTGACGATAAGACATACATATTGGGTAAATAGAAAACAAACAAGAAACACACTCACAGACCGTTCTCCCACCACAAGCTACGGGTGTGAAGGTGAAACGTTGGCACAAAATAAACAAGTAACACTATGAAAGTGCTGTGTGCTGGGAGCTTTCTTTCTTTCCATCAAGCCATCCTTACCCCCTCGTCTTCCCATTCACATTCACTCAATTGAAGAGGCCTATTTTGAGTATGCTTCTCATTCTTTTACTACCACGTCCAACAATTGAATTGCACCCAGGTATCTGACCTAACAGTACCAATCAGTTATATTACTCTAACAGTGTGACCGCCCTATTGAGTCCCTCATGTTTTAAAGGGGATTACTTCAGACCAGATCAATATCGCCCAATCCACAGGGACGGATGGGATGCCCACCCCTGTATTCTAATGCCAGAGGTGTGTGTGTGTGTGTCAGTGTGAGTGTGAGTGTGAGTGTGAGTGTGAGTGTGAGTGTGAGTGTGTGTGTGTGTGTGTGTGTGTGTGTGTGTGTGTGTGTGTGTGTGTGTGTGTGTGTGTGTGTGTGTGTGTGTGTGTGTGTGTGTGTGTGTGTGTGTGTGTGTGTGTACGTATGGCTGTATTAATACCAGCTATTTAATTGGCCCAGCCTCAGAGCGCTGAGGGAGCTGTATCCAAGCCCCTCTCCCTCTGTAGATGAATAGTACTTTGCTAATTACGTGAATGGATGACCTGGGGACCCGGGCAGGACAGGCTTAGGTAACTCTACTTAGGCTCTGATTGATTCTGTCAACATTAACCTGTGGTTCATATTCCTCCAGCACGCTATGGGCCCTCTTCCTCATTACAGCCCCAGAGAGGACCAAGGTTCATCTGCCATGTGTCCAGCGCTGCGCCAGAGGTCACTTCTTCCATTGCTGCATCTGCAAATGTATGAGAGGTTCCCTGCATGGCATGTGTTGAGTCATGGACACTAGAACCTGTTATTAGTGTTTAAAAGAGTTAGGGTTTAGTAAGAAGTAACAGTGAGTTTTGATTCTCTGTATTTCCAGATGAATGGCTCCATGTCAGGCAGTACCGACTGCATTAATGCACTCATGGACTCCATGCTTCAAGCCATATACTGGACCAGATTCATGAACACATTTACTGTTCTGCATAATCAGCATATATGTCCTTGAGAGTCACCGCAAAGCTGTAAAGCAATGACTTGAATGTGATAAAGAGAAAGCCTCTTATCTAATCATGATGTGTTTAGGGTTCCATGCTGATTCCATGTCTGGACTATGAGACTGAACACGCTGCAGGAGAATCAAAGCCAACGCTCAGGACAAAGAGCAGATGTTCGCTAGATAACCTCTCTCTGGGCAATCTTGGCACCCTAACCAGACAAGGATTTCCTGGGTAAACTTCAAGTCGGCTGTGTTGGGAGGGAATCACAAAGGCCGGGCTGAAGTTGAGCTTTGTGCATATGGACATACACTATGTCTCCCACATATATATCGGTGGGATCAGGAACAGTAAAAGCTCATTCCTAGAGCTTTATGTGTACCTTAGTTGACTGCACATCAATCAGAAAGGAGCAAACATGATCATAACTGTGAAGTCTGTCAGTGATACCAAGATATAAGAAGACACATTTCAGTTGACACATGGACACATTCAGTTGAAGGCATTCAGTTGTACAACTGACTAGGTATCCCCCTTTCCCTTTACCTTCTCTCTCTCTCTACATGAATCCTCAAGTGGACACATTGATCACCACATCATTTCCCTCCTACTGTGTGTTATGTATTCTCTAGGACACGAATGCTTCAACTCCTCAACCCAGAGCATCTGCAGAGTCCTTATGTGACTCAGTCAACACATCTGTTCCCCTGAAAAACACCATTAACAAGAAAGGAGGGGAAAGGGGGATTCACCAAGCCAACAGCTTTTTACTTTCTACTATCTGATCCAAGTAAACATACTTTCCCCATTGTGGAATAAAGCCTGGGGTGTGTTAGGCCAAGCAATGTCTGTCATATGGACACCGCTTAAAACTCCCATAAGACACCACCACCCAGCGGTGACGACTAAGGGATGATCTAGGGAGGTTATGCTACATGTGTCTCTTACTGATGAGGTCATCAATTGGAGACTGTCATACCCCTAAGGTCGGATGGCGTGTTGAAATGGAAGGATGAGCAGTTTGACTAAACGGCTCACAGGGTCAGGTTGGCTCCCCGAGGGCCACACACGTCTTCACAGCTAGTTTCACACTGAACACACTCACACACACACACACACATAATGGCCCTGCTGCCTCTGGTGACTGGCAGCTCAGGGGTGGGTTGGAGCGCATCTGAGGGGAACACACACAAAGACGAATGCACGTACGTGCACACGCACGCAAGCACACAGGTACTGTATGTGCACACTGACGCACATGCACCTAATTTCACGGTTTACTCTGTGAGAAATAAACACTTTAATTCCCCATACGTCGAGGACTAACACTGGGCTTCCTGTATGTGTTGACACAACAGCACGATGCACATTAAAACCATACGAAGATGGCTACAGAGAAAACAGAGCCTGCTGACCACAGATACTACAGTCACTTAAAGGCGCAATCTGCAGCTGATACATTCATTTTTGGACGTATACATTAATGATGAATTAATTGATTCTTGAAGAATATAACTTATAAATGCCTTATGAGCTTAGTTACTCCAATGTTTGTAAACAAAGTAAATATAAACAAACACTATGCAGCCTCAAAACAAAGTTTAAACTGTCATTTTATGTCATGGACGTTCAGTCCTTGCATCCATAGCGCTGTCTATGAATTTGAGAGTGGTTACATTTCTCCAGCCCAATCTCACAGCTAAATGTATTACTGAAACAGGGGCTGGGATTAACTTTGTTATCGTTTCATCTGCGGATTACCCTTTTAATGATTATTTCTTAAGTAAACAGAGAAAATGATAGGATGGAAATCTGCCAAGAACCAAACAGTTTGGAGTTCATTTACAGTCAAGTGTTTGACTGTTTCAGTCCCACCTTCGGTTTCTGGGTCAGTAACCGTTGGCCTTAAACCTCAGTGCAGGAAAGTGCAGTGCTTATTCTAAAGGTGTTTTCCAGCAGTCAGCACACCTCATGCAGCCAGTTGTTTACTCATTACTCACAGTTGTCTTCGTATGTTCTCCAAGACAATCACACAAGAGTTTCTCCTTGGACGACAACAAATAGAAAAAACAGTTGTGTGATAACTGCCTCCACAAAGTTGCCAAGCAACAACGGGAGAGAAACCCAAGCCTGTGATTGGCAGATACATATGCACAATGTCCAAAGTGAGAGAGTCTATTAAAAACAGACTGCTGTAACCACATAGCTAATACACTGAGTCTATTGTGGGGACTGGGCAGTAAGGGGCAGTGTGGGCGCGTGATAAGGCTGTTGCTCCTCTGGCATTAACTGCTGGGTGGTGTTCAGGAGAGAGAACATGTTGGTGTAGAGAGAAACGTGGAGGTATACTACCAAACTTGTCCAGTAAGAACACAGATTTAATCTTTTTCAGTAGAAAAACGTCCCTGGCGGGCTGAATGGTTGTAGGTCTCGGTTGGCCTCATGCCAAAGTGATCAGGGGTCTCTGGGTCCCCCCTGACCCCCTCTTTTCCTTCCTTCTTTACTTCTACTGTTTAATCAGTGGGTCATGACAACAGCTATTTGACAGAGTCAACAGACCCTCACCAGAGAGTGCAGCTAAAAACTCCCTGAGGGATACAGCCACCGGCACTCACCCCCTGACCCCCAACACACCCCCTGACCCCCAACACACTCCCCGACTCCCCCAATACACTCCCCAACTCAGCCCCTAACCCCACCAACACACCGCCTGACCCCCAACACACGCCTTGACCCCCTACACAGCCAACACGCCTTAACCCCCAGCACACCTCCAGATCCCCCAACACCCCCCGACCCCCCAACACACCCAACACCCCCAACACGCCTTGACCCCTCCAACACACCCCTGACCAGCCAACACACCCCCTGACCCCCCCAACACACCCCCTGAACCCCCCAACACACGTCTTGACACGCACAATGTGATTGAGAACTCTGACTCATCTGGAACACATTTCAATTAGAACGAGCCCTGCTTGAAACATTCCTTTTTATGTTTATATTGCCTGCATCAATCCCATGTGTCATCAAATAAATGACGACGACGCAAAAAAAACAAATGCTGGATATGAGATGGAAAATGCTGTTTGTCACAGCCTACATTACAGTGACAGTGATGAGTTCAGATGTGATTTAACTGCAGCGTGCGCCGGTCTCATTTGGGTCCCTGCCAGGGCAGATTATCTTTACCTGATGGAAGAAATGGAGTGATTCACATGTAAGCAACTATATCTGAAGCAACCACATCTGAGCTGTTCATGATCTCCTCTCCAGCCTTTTGGAAGTCAATCAGTACCTATAAAACACCTGTGATCCCATGTTTATTGGACCAATTGGATTGGTCCAATAAACATGGGATCAAATGCTGAGGTGTAACAAAAACAGACCCAGCAGGCATCCAGTATCCGCAAATTCCAACGGTTACCACAACGGAATCGTTTCTAGATATGACCTAGATTTAGTGTTGCCTGAATTCTTAGTTGGGCGTACCCAAGTAGTTAAATCACATGATCAAAAGAAAAAAGTACACTGAACAAAAATATAAACACTACATGTAAAGTGTTCAATGAGCTGAAATAAAATATCCCAGACATGTTCCATACTCACAAAAAGCTTATTTCTCTCAAATATTTTGCACAAATATGTTTACATCCCTGTTAATGAGCATTTCTCATTTTTTCAAGGTAATCCATCCACCTGACAGGTGTGGTATATCAAGAAGCTGATTAAACAGCATGATCATCATTACACATGTGCACCTTGTACTGGGGACAATAAAAGGCCACTCTAAAATGTGCAGTTTTGTCATACAGCACAATGCCACAGATGTCTCAAGTTTTGAGGGAGCTGTTGCCAGAGAATTTCATGTTCATTTCTCTACCATAAGCCACCTCCGATGTTGTTTTAGAGAATTTGGCAGTAAGTATGAACGACCACAAAACAGCAGACCACCTATATGGCATTATGTGGGTGAGCTATGCTGATGTCAACGTTGTGAACAGAGTACCCCACGGTGGCGGTGGGGTTATGGTGTGGGCAGGCATAAGCTTCGGACAACAAACACAATTGCATTTTATTGATGACAATTTGAAAGCTACTGTGATGAGATCCGGAGTCCCGTTATCATGCGATTCATCCTAAAACGTCACCTCATGTTTCAGCATGATACTGCACGGCCCCATGTCGCAAGGATCTGTACACAATTCCTGGAAGCTGAAAATGTCCCAATTCTTCCATGGTCTGCCTACTCACCAGACATGTCACCAATTGAGCATGTTTGGGATGCACTGGGTTAACGTGTATGACAGCGTGTTCAAGTTCCCGCCAATATCCAGCAACTTTCCACAGCCATTGAAGAGGAGAGGGACAACATTCCACAGGTCACAGTCAACAGCGTGATGAACTCTATGCAAAATAGATGTGTCGCGCTGCATGAAACAAATGGTGGTCAAACTAGATAGTTTTTTTAAAGGTACCAACAGATGCATATCTGTATTCCCAGTCATGTGACATCCATAGATTAGGCCCTAATGCATTTATTTACATTGACTGATTTCCTCATATGAACTGTAACTCAGTAAAATCCCTGAAATTGTTGCACGCTGCAATTATACTTTTGTTCAGTATAAATATGTAAATGCTCATATATCAAATTTCAGATGGATCGAAAGAAATGGTCAGAAACAAATTGATCTCATCTGTATCATATTGGCATTATAACTGTCATGGGTCTATTGCGACCTCTGTATCTACCATTGCTTTTCGAACTAAACTGAGAAACATAAAATGGGGAAGAAAAATTATTAAATGACACACACACACACGCACGCACGCACGCACGCACGCACGCACGCACGCACGCACGCACGCACGCACGCACGCACGCACGCACGCACGCACGCACGCACGCACGCACGCACGCACGCACGCACGCACGCACGCACGCACGCACGCACGCACGCACGCACGCACGCACGCACGCACGCACACACACACACACACACACACACACACACACACACACACACACACACACACACACACACACACACAATGAACATTTCCCCTTGGGAAGCAAGCACCTGTGGTAGGATTACACCGGGACAAATTGAGTTAAAGGCCCTTGCAGTGGGTTGTGTTGAAACAGAGCATACCAAAAGTCCCATGAGAACCCAGCACCCCTACATAACAATACCATAACTCTCATGAGAACCCAGCACCCCTACATAACAATACCATAACTCTCATGAGAACCCAGCACCCCTACATAACAATACCAGAACTCTCATGAGAACCCAGCACCCCTACATAACAATACCATAACTCTCATGAGAACCCAGCAGCCCTACATAACAATACCAGAACTCTCATGAGAACCCAGCACCCCTACATAACAATACCAGAACTCTCATGAGAACCCAGCACCCCTACATAACAATACCAGAACTCTCATGAGAACCCAGCACCTCTACATAACAATACTAGATAAGAGCTGTAGGGGGGAGTAGGAGAACCACCTCATGCCTAAGCCTCATCACTCCCTCCTTGACAACTATCTCCCATCGCTTATCGACTGTGTCAGGGGCGCTATGCACAACAAATTCATTTTGTGGGAACATGGAGCAGAATGCCAGAATTCCAAGAGCTGTGATAAATGTGGCCGCTTCGGTTACTGAGCATTATGGGGTTTTGGAGGAGAAGCCTTCCCCAAGAAACCACATCAAAGCGGGCAAGTGCTTGGCAAGAAGTAGATTGACAGTCTATGCTGTGAAATTCACCTTTGATTGCAAAAACAGCGACAGAAGGATATATTAACCCAATCAAATGAACGCATGGCATGCGTAAATGTACTAAACAGCTTATATTTATTTGATCTGTCTTGAGACGTAGTTATAACTATTCTTGGTGACATGATTCAACGTATTGGTAGTGTGTTTATTTAATTTCAGGCTGATCTCATGAGCTCATGCAGGCTGTTAATGTAGGTTGTTATGGGTTGGACTCTACCCCCCTCATACTGTGTAATTGGCTGTTGGATACACTGAGGTATCCCAATCCCTGACTAACACATAGGAAACTAACACACACACAAGCGGAGACGCACATGCTGTTGGCATCATCCCCCCTCTCCCATCTCACTGTCAAAGCCAGGCTCCATATCCATTCTACATGCTATATCAGTCTGTCAAAACTCTGGATGGACAGGGACATATTTCAACCCTCCCTTCCACCTCTGTACTAAAAGTGGGTGGGGTCACATTTCTAAAATCCTACCTCACTATCAGCCCCTGGGGAGTAGGGATTCTAGTGTTCTGTGGGCTGCCCACGTAACATGGCATGGACCCTATCCAGAGTTACAGGGTTTGTACATTGCCATGGTCACTAGGTGGCATCATTATCTGGGTAATAGCATCACACTGTGCTTGGCTCTATAGCTCATAAATCAGAACATCTGAACCAAACCAGAACCATCTAAACCCCTCCACTCCGCCCTCTTTTCTACCGCCGCCATGTGTGACAATGATTAATGCAAATGTTTTCTTTTAAAATCGCTTTAATCTATTATTCCTCTTTTTTCGGCTCACAACATGAACATATTCTTTCAATGGAGTTTCAAAAGTAGGAATTTGGCCCATTTTGGCCGTGCTGAGGGGCTGCCAGTGGAATGTTTTTCATGGCGGGGCCGGAGAGTGTGTCTGATGCATGGGATACAGGCGCTGGATTACTTCCTCATAATAATAGGGGGGAAGAGGGGGGGATGCCAAGTCACACCACAAGGCTGCTGAGTCTGTAAAGGTTTAACAGCACGGTGGGTTGCCAGATGGGGTATTTTTCCTTCATCACTAGACAAGGCCTTAGTTTAATGGCATGGCAGGTTGCCAGATTGGGAACTTATCCTTCATCACTAGACAAGGCATTGGTTTAGTAGCCTACGTAGTCCCAGATCTGTTTGTGCATGATTGTTTGGGATGATAATGACCATAGGAGCAACACAGCACAAGCAGATCCAGACCAGGCTATTGGTTTAATATACAGTATGTGCAGCACATGGAGATGTTTAGGCCATCGGTCCCCTTTGCCAGAATGGAATCTGAAGTGAGAATATATGGGTGACATCTAAAAAATCAAAAAGTATGCAGTTGATGAGAGTTAAAAGGCAGCGGTGTTCATTCTCTTCAACTCAGCTGATATTAATGACACGTCATGTTACCTCACAGGAGTTTGGAATCCAAACCAGGTTGGCTAGAAGACCGCAACTCAACCGTGACCGAGCAGCCAAGGTCTGATCCAAGGTCTTTAAACAGAAAGGGTTCCCTATAAGGACTTTGATGAAAGGCCGATGTCGACCATCTCCTCTTCTTCCTCCTTGTCAGGACATTGACTACTATGACAACTACAAGCAGCAGACCAGTCATTTAAGAGACTGTGCAATGCTGCCACCTGGTGAGTAAAAACAAATCCAACCAATATTGTCTCTACTTCATTTCAAGACAGATAATGAAGCTGGAGAAGCGACGACTATAATGGAGATAGTCCAGGAGGATCTCACAGCTCTGAGGGGACAGAGGGGTCCTGTCTTTGGTACAGGTTCTTCTGAAGGAACTCCAGGAGCCTCCTCCATTTGGGCTGCTCTCTCCACAACATTATCACTGCAACAGCACAATACAGTTTTACAGTAGGGTAAAAATACTAATGAAAAACAATCCCTTTCAGACACTTGTAATGTAATGTCGAGTGATACAATCGACTGTGTCCTTGATCTAGCCTTACAGTAAGTCGGAGCAGATGAGAGATGCTCTGTAAAATCCCTCACCTTTGCCCCTGTTCTTGGGAGTTGCTGGAGCGGAAGTGAGGAGAGTAGAAAGGTTTGATCAGGTGACCAGCCCCAGGGTAAGACACAGGTTCCCTGCCCTCTCCCACATACTGTACTGTGCATCTGTGCATAGAGGTCAGAGGTCAGGTGATATCTGGGATAGGCCTTTTAGTGTTCCAAATTGTATGCATTATCAGGTAGTGGTAGCCTAGGAGTTAAAAGTGTGGGGCCATAAACTGAAAGGTTGCTGGTTTGAATCCCCGAACTGACTAACACTAATTGCTAATGTATGTGGCTCTGGACAAATGTCTACTAAATAACTTAAATGTACAGTACTTACATCCTGGACAGATTCTGTAGTGGCACAGTTCTGGTCAGCTTCTCCAATGACCATCAGTAACGGACACTTTAACCTCCTGACCTATGGTGCCAAAAAAGAGGTCCACGCACATGTCAGTTCCTCACTGTACAAATACATACAGTATAGTGTGCATACAATGCAGTCTGAAAGATACCATCACCTCTACTTTAGGGCCACTCTCAGTGATGGGCTGGATCGTGTCTCTCCAGATCAAATGGTTGTTCTCATCAAAGTGCATATTTCTAGGGATTTGAGCAAAATACAACTATAATTTCAGTGCACTCCAAATGAGGTCATTTCCCATTGCTTTAGAATAGGTTAAAACACACTCACGTGTTGTACTTGTCAGCTATTGACACAAGCGACAATCTGAAAGGGAAAACATGGCTGCCACGTATACACACCATACATCTGGGCTGGAAGAGAGGGGAATTATCAACAAATATGTTGGGAAATAGGAGAGGGGTGTGTCTACAGAGCACCTGTGAAATAATTGTTTACAGTATTTGCGTTCACTAATTAACTGGTTATCAATCAAACAAGTCAATTTCAAAGAGGAAGGTGTGGAATAATCATGTTAATGACATCAGAGTAAATGGCCAGGGATAAGGACTCCCAGTGAGAAGCCAAACATAGCCTCTATCACTGGCCACCTGAGGATGGTCTCAGCATAGTGAAGGCTGTCTGAAGTAGGGGCGGCAGGTTCACAACAAACTCCAGAGCACACACACTTCAGGCCTCTTGCATCTTTTTTTTTTTCAAAGTACTTGCATCCTATGGCAACCGTTGTAGAGACGTCCGTGGGGTACTGCAGCACTGAGGAGACGTAGCTGTCGGATGCTAATAGGGAGGAGCGATGCTCAAACAGACCCCCTCCTCCCCCAGATAGCTCCAGCTCAGCATATACAGTCAAATAGTTACACTTGCATCCAATATTTAACAGTCCGTCACACTTCAAGGTCAACATTCTGGTCTAATGATATATACCGTAATGCGTTTTAGGATATTTAATCGCGTACAAAATATCTTGTTTAGTCACCTGCTGGTATAAAAAGGGTTCCCTGGATTCCGTCCTTGAAGATGTCTATCTTTTGGACTACGGGGGCCATACACCAGCGCTCTACGACTGTACAGGCTACAGCAGCCTGCTCACTGAAGTCCTGGCTGATGTGGCCACTGTACACAGAGATCTGAACCAGCAGTGGAGTATGGATATCCTTCTTCCTCAACCTGACACGGAGAAAAGAAACAGTCAACTATGTAGGGAGAGCTAACTGAAAATAATTCAGAATTCATACTGGAGCAGAGGCATATCTTATGTAATTTGGTGTGTGTGTGTGGTATGTGTGTGTGTGTGTGTGTGTGTGTGTGTGTGTACCTGGGTCATGTTTCACATAAAAACACCAAAATGGATGTCCTCGGCAACTTCACACACGGTACGTGACAATAACACAACTCAGTTGCTTTACTATAGCAATTTGTACAGTTGATAAACGAGTGAAAATATTGTCATTTTTAATTTTGCATGAAGTATCACAAACATAGATAGTAACACCTGGCAAAGTATGAACACAAGCCCAAAACCATACCTCTTCTTACCTTTGACCATCCCCGTTTCATCACTGGCATAATGGCCGAACGCCTCCCATCCTCAGAGCGCTGAAAGGAACGAAGGGTGATCTTCTTTTTTGGGGAAAAACGTTCTTCACCACAATCTGCAGTTTCTCATCAATGAGGGCTCTAGTGGGCATGGACTCACCCGTGCCTTGATGTGTGACTACCAGGAGAGCTAGACCAGTTCTATCACCATCCGGAAACAATAGCAACTGGACACAGAAAAAGAGAGGAGTTTTCCATGCAAAATGGCCGCCACCCTGAACCTGTCGTCTGTAGGCAGTGGAAGAGTGAGAAACATTGTAGGCAACAGTATGTCAATGGAAAGTCTGTTCTAGCAGCGGGGGACTATGTCGCCAACAGGACACAGATTAGGCACTCGTCTTTCTTTGAAGCCATTGAAGAGCTGGGGAATGTGTAGATCTGGGGGATGTGTAGATCTGGGGAATGTGTAGATCTGGGGGATGTGTAGATCTGGGGGATGTGTAGATCTGGGGAATGTGTAGATCTGGGGAATGTGTAGATCTGGGGAATGTGTAGATCTGGGGGATGTGTAGATCTGGGGGATGTGTAGATCTGGGGGATGTGTAGATCTGGGGGATGTGTAGATCTGGGGGATGTGTAGATCTGGGGGATGTGTAGAAAGCCTGAGGCCCCATGTTTAGCTTGGTTCATAACATGGCCATAACCATGTTACAGTTCAAATATATATATATTGATCATTATTTTATTATAATATCAATTGCAGAGAAATAAGCTGAGTAAATTGACACCCCTGTCTTCAATGTTACAGTTCAATACAATATTTCTGCACCTCATGGGACTATTTTTTTTTTCATGAAGCACCTTTTCGCAACAGGACAGTGCTGGGAAAAGATTGTGATTGTGATAAACAGTTGAGAAGATTATGACAGAAGATTTGATAAAGACCTGTAATGAATCATGACAGAGTGACTGATAAAATATTTAAAATGTTTGTTTACATCTGAAGTCCTGGAACAAGGCGAAGTCCGATAGATAGAACATGAACAGGATATTGTTCACATCCCTCCTTTTCCCACATCCTCCTTTCAATATGATTAGATCATGTCATCATTTGATCATAACCAAACACATTACATTATCAGAACAGTCATGTTGATTATACAATACAACTCAATAGAAAACATCCTTTAAATTTTCTGCCAAAAAGTGACTTGTGTTACAATATAAAATTATCAGTATATTACAGTATCTAAAAGAATGTGTCCACGTGTCCATAACACTAGTTGTGCTGAGGTGTTCTGGATAGGGGCGTCAGATCTTCTTCAATGGCCCTGAACAGCTGCAGCAGGGCGTCTCCCCACAGCTCCTTCTGGTGTTGGGAAGTGGTATGAGCTAGAGTCTGGGCAGTGTACACCATAGTGAGCACTGTGCGCTCAAAGTCCTCCCTGCTTAGGGCACCTCTGCGCTGGGACAGGTGGGAGGTCAGACGTCTGATCTCGGATAGTCTCTTGGGCAGGACGTCCTCACAGATGACCTCCAGCTTTTGGACCCTCCTCAGAGACGACAGCTCCTTGTCTGGGATCACGAAGGGCTTGTCCTCACCCTCGATCTGCAGGCCTGCCAGCAGGATCTAGAAGACAGACACAGTTGTATCAGATTCTTTACAGGTTCTGTCAGATCCACTTTTCATATGTAACCTGACTCCCATTGGCATGCATTCATGGATGCCAAGGGAAGTCAGGCTTCCCCCCAAAAATTGTCCAAGAAAAAAAGTTTAAAATAAATGTATCTTTCGTGTCAGTTTTTCAGAGGCGGAATGCATCTCACCAGAGAAAACATTAAAGCGAGTGAAATTGTACCCCTTTGTCTCTGTATGTGTAGGCCATCTATCTGATGATGTCTGGTCAAAAATAGTTTGGCATTTGTCCTCCCTTGATATAAAAAAAGCATAAAATACAGTTTTTCTCAGTCGCTTTGGTGCATTTCTTAGATCAAATGTGCAATTCTTGAAACTACTTGTACAAATTCCAAATCATCTAGTCACTTGTGCACATCATTAAAGCAAGTTCTTATTCCTTTGAACAAATTGCAATTGATAATGTACAAGTGTCAGCTTTTTTCCACATTATCAATTGCTCATGTCATGTTGATCAAAATATAGTAGATGGTTCTCTGTTGAGTCTTACCCCTCGAAACATCTAGGCATTAGTTCCTTGCATAAGCCATTACATGCAAAATTGTTGAACTATTTGTCATAAACTGTCAAGCATAGTTTTACACATTTATATTAGACCTTTTGTACAAAAACGTGAATTGATGAATCGTGCAGGTGAAATTGACCCTCACTCATGAAGGAATGTAAAGTGTTAGTTCAACCAACAATCAACCAGTTGTCTAAATTTCTCAAAGGTGTATCTCATGAAGAATCAATTGCCAAGCATATATAGACAGACCAAAAACACAGAGTTGCAATTTTCCAATAATGGATGGACCAGGAAATGAACAGGGTCAACAGCCAAGAGGAGGAGGAAGAAGAGGAGCAAGGATGCCTGGTGGAAAGGCAAAACAGAGGAAGAGGCAGAAGAGGACATAGGCTCCACCCGGCACAGCCAGAAGAGGACTGGCCACCCCACATAGCCTGGTTCCTCTCCACCCGGCACAGCCAGAAGAGGACTGGCCACCCCACATAGCCTGGTTCCTCTCTAGGTTTATAATCTCCACCCGGCACAGCCAGAAGAGGACTGGCCACCCCTCATAGCCTGGTTCCTCTCTAGGTTTATAATCTCCACCCGGCACAGCCAGAAGAGGACTGGCCACCCCTCATAGCCTGGTTCCTCTCTAGGTTTATAATCTCCACCCGGCACAGCCAGAAGAGGACTGGCCACCCCACATAGCCTGGTTCCTCTCTAGGTTTATAATCTCCACCCCTCATAGCCTGGTTCCTCTCTAGGTTTATAATCTCCACCCGGCACAGCCAGAAGAGGACTGGCCACCCCTCATAGCCTGGTTCCTCTCTAGGTTTATAATCTCCACCCGGCACAGCCAGAAGAAGACTGGCCATCCCTCATAGCCTGGTTCCTCTCTAGGTTTATAATCTCCACCCGGCACAGCCAGAAGAGGACTGGCCACCCCACATAGCCTGGTTCCTCTCTAGGTTTATAATCTCCACCCGGCACAGCCAGAAGAGGACTGGCCATCCCTCATAGCCTGGTTCCTCTCTAGGTTTATAATCTCCACCCGGCACAGCCAGAAGAGGACTGGTCACCCCACATAGCCTGGTTCCTCTCTCGGTTTATAATCTCCACCCGGCACAGCCAGAAGAGGACTGGCCATCCCTCATAGCCTGGTTCCTCTCTAGGTTTATAATCTCCACCCGGCACAGCCAGAAGAGGACTGGCCACCCCCCATAGCCTGGTTCCTCTCTAGGTTTATAATCTCCACCCGGCACAGCCAGAAGAGGACTGGCCATCCCTCATAGCCTGGTTCCTCTCTAGGTTTATAATCTCCACCCGGCACAGCCAGAAGAGGACTGGCCACCCCCCATAGCCTGGTTCCTCTCTAGGTTTCTTCCTAGGTTTTGGCCTTTCTAGGGAGTTTTTCCTAGCCACCGTGCTTCTACACCTGCATTGCTTGCTGTTTGGGGTTTTAGGCTGGGTTTCTGTACAGCACTTTGAGATATCAGCTGATGTACGAAGGGCTATATAAATACATTTGATTTGATTTGATTTAGGCGCATATCTGATGACATAAGGGCCACTATTGTAGACCATGTTGTCAATCATGGCCTTACAATGGCTGAGGCGGGTCGAAGGGTGCAGTCGAATATTGGGAGATCAACCGTGTCCTCAATAGTTCAAACGTTTTGAAGAGAGAACAGGTATGTCCACCAATGTACAGTGCACTGTTACTGTATATAAGCAGTATACTGTATACTTCCTACAGTGCTTCATATTACAGTAGTCCACTTGTATTTCACAGCATACAGAAATATACTCTATACAGATACATACTGCACCTTACATGCACCCACCTGTATGTTTTACAGTAAAATGTGTGTTTGCATAGTTTTTGATGTCGATGTGAAAGTGTGCGATGCATCACTGTATTTTTCCCCACATAGGACTGCAAGATTACCTCAAACCGGTGGCAGAGGACGCCTTTTCACACCTCAACAGGAGGAGGCTATTTGCACCATAGTCCGAGTAAACAATGCCATGAGACTCAGGGAAATACAAAGGACCATTAGGACCATTATAGAAGACAACAATGTCTTTGAAAACATCCATACGGTTAGCATCTCAACCATCGACAGGGTGCTGCATAGAAACCAGATGAGTATGAAACAGCTGTACCGTGTACCATTCCAAAGGAATGAGGACAGAGTTAAGGAGCTACGGTACCAGTATGTACAGGTAAAACATAGATCTATGTAACTACTTTACAGCAACATTCTATAGTGATACATAGTACAGTAAGCATAAACTGCACACATGTCCATTGCTGTGGAAGGAACATGCAATATATGTACATGTTACGTCACTCTTCCTTACCAAAACAAATTCATCTGTGTGTTCTGTGATATAGCGTATAATGGAGTTGGAATCAAGTTAACCCTCCCAAATGCAGAAGGCGGGTGTCGGAATATCATCGGTCACAGAGCTACTGTGGATTTGCCAGGCCAAAGGGGAGGAAATATCACCATGTGTGCTGCTATTTCGGAGCATGGTGTCCTAACCCATATCCCCCTTATAGGGCCATACAACACCCAGCATCTACTCAACATTTTAAAGACTCTCTACAGGGCTCTCATCCCTGATGATGAGAGGGGTCTTTTTAGAGAGGATTTGCCAAAGTATGTGGTCATTTGTGATAATGTGAGTTTCCATCGATCAAACATAAGGCAATGGTTTGTGACCCACCCGAGGATGCTCATAAAATTCCTCCCACCTTATTCACCATTCCTTAAGCCAATTGAGGAGTTATTTTCAGCATGGAGGTGGAAGGTGTACGATCGTCAGCCACACACATAGATGACAGTGCAATGGATGCAGCATGTGAGGACATCACAGTAGACGCCTGCAGAGGATGGATAAGGCATTCCAAAAGATTCTTTCCACGTTGCATTGGAAGGGAAAATATCCGGTGTGATGTGGATGAGAATATGTGGGTCGACAGACAGGAACGTCTGGATGTGTAGAGACAGCACAACAGTGCTGCGGGCAAAGTTGTGCCTTAGGGGTGGTTTCCGGTGTTTCTTTCTAATTTTTTTTTTTTTTTTCCTTTGTGCCTCTTGGGTTGTCCAGTCTCTTTCAATCAATAACCCACATACAGTAATAAGTAAATAGCACTGTTAAAATTGATATATGCCATAGAAGTGCAGCCTAGTGCATTTTCAGTAGCTGTCATCCAAACTGTAGCCTAAGTTTACATCAAATCAAATCAAATGTATTTATATAGCCCTTCATACATCAGCTGATATCTTAAAGTGCTGTACAGAAACCCAGCCTAAAACCCCAAACAGCAAGCAATGCAGATGTAGAAGCACAGTGGCTAGGAAAAACTCCCTACGGTAATACTGTCAAAGTACACAGTTACATTGACAACATGCCTAAACATTTTGACGACCTTGTTCGTGAACAATGACTCAATGACTTATCATTCTGATGACACTGACATGATCATTGGCATGAATATTTACTTTTGAGAGATGTACTAATGATTTTTAGTGACTGACTAGCTTTAGAAACATATCTATTGCATATATTGCAATTTGTACAAATTGTTCTGAGAAATGCACTTATTATTTTGCACATGTTAGGGATGATGTGAAAAATGAACCAAAGCGACTGAGAAAAACTGTAATAGCCAATCAGTGTTGAGCTAAATTGTTAATGGTCCTGGCTCACCAAAAAAGTGTCAAGGGAAGCCAGTTTGGATTTGGCTTCACTCCTATCACATCGAGACCCAAACGTCATTGACAAAAACAACTTGAATTGTTGCATTTCGTTGTATTGTTGTCCTTTGGTGGCTAGCTAGCTAGCTAAAATTGTCCCTTTCCTAAATTATCCATCGGTGGAGATAGGGATTTGGACTTGCGGTTTTACTTAATTCACCATACTGGCAAATTATTATAACTTTGATTCTGATCCGAGGATAAATTCATACATTGGCCTGAGAGGATGGAAGGTCAATATGTAGCTAGATGTAGAAGGCTAATGTTAACTAGCTAATGTTTCCAATGAAAGGAAGTTAGTCTTGCGAGCAAACATTTTAGCCAGGTAGTCTAGGACAACAAAAAATAAAAGCATGTACTGTATAACAGAGTCATAGACCGTTTCGTCAACATGAAAGAGAGGACAACGGCATTGGCATTTCTCTACAAGTAGGGTGAGTGAACGTGTTTTTTCTACTTGTACACACACAAAAAAAACACACACACAGAGAGAGAGAGACAGAGAGAGAGACAGACAGAGACACAGGGACACAGAGAGACAGAGAGACAGAGACAGAGAGAGACAGAGAGAGAGAGAGAGAGAGAGAGAGAGAGAGAGAGAGAGAGAGAGAGAGAGAGAGAGAGAGAAATCAGAACCACGGAAAGCCACATCATATTTAGCTCACGTTGATTGGACTAAATCATTTTTGGTGTCTTTTAGTTGTGACTGTATTAGACTAAGCATAGGTGGTTTGATAATGTTGAAATGTCGAAGATGAAATAGTGCTGGAATTGTGGAGGCCGCTCCTGTTTCTTTGCGACTTGCGGTACCTCTCCATGGTTCTAAATCAATAGCTGTTAAGTAGTCCAAAAATTTCAGAAACATTCATTTGCTTGCCCATGCTGTAGTTCATGTAACTGTTGGTTACATTCAATATGCTTTGTGGACTTCACTGGACAGAGGTTGCTCTCTGGTTTTGTAATGATGAAACAAAGGCCTGGTTGAGTTTATTCTGCCAGTGTTTTCTTGTTGTCTCGTCCGTAGGTCTATATATCATGGTGTCAAGACGTATGAACTAACAGGTTATAGAGCAAACAACGCAATTATCACAACACATAGGTTGTAATATGTTTTTTAAAATCCTGTCTTGGTTTCCCCAGTGATTTTACCCACACACTACGACTGATGACGACTGCTGACTGAGGCTTCAGCTTCCCTTTCCCAGTGGGTCAAAACTACGTTCCTGCTCCAACCATGACTCTCATTGTCCAAGTTCAACTGTATGAAATTCAGAAAGTTTGAACCCATGAGCACTGTTTGCCTACAGCTTCTCTGTCTCTGTCCTTCCCACCTTCGATCTCCATGTCCCTGCTGCACGACGAGCGATGGTACCCACAGGATTCACATCAAACAGGAAAGTTTCAGCTCTTCAATTAGTAGGAGAAGAGGAGTCAAACATTTAATACGTCTTTAACTTTCACTTCTCTCTCTGAATGGAACTCTGAGGAGATACACACACCTACACACATAGGCCCACTGCTAAAGACAAGAGCTCTCCAACTTTGCTTACTGCACACGTACCTCTTGGTTTCCGTTGTTTGCTCAGCTATGTTCTGAGTTCTGTCATAACAAATAGTAGAAATGTAGCCTCTTCCCATACTGTAATGCCCAATTCCAAATCAGCCCTTAGACTCTATGCGCTCTCAGATCTCCATAAGGGTCTATGGGCCAATTTGATATTTGGCACTGACAAGGACTGATAGAAGAGTTTACTACAGCATGGAGAAAGGGGTCCCTACGGGACCTACAACTCGTTGAGGTAACTAACAGAGTCTCTGAAAGTCAAGAATTCTTCCCAAAAGCACAAGAGATGAGCTATCAGGTATTTTTGACTTGTTAAGCCTAAGATATTTTATTTGGAAGCAATGGTGAATATAAAAGCTTGAGTAGCATTGATTCTGATGCAACATGTTTTGCTGCTACCCCACAAGATTCACAAACCTTGAATAACCTATAACCTCTGTGTCCATGTTTTCCACTCAAACATCAGAGCGGTGGATGGTTGAGCAGTATATTTCCAGACATAATGTTTGCTTCTTGGGCTCCAACATACCAAATGTAGTATGTGTGGATGAATCTGGGTTGTGCCCACAGTGGATATGGTCTGGCTCAACAACGAGAAGAAGCAGGGACCTCTGGGATATGGAGTTCAATGTCAGAACATTATTTAGTAATAAAGTCAAAACTATCTGAGAGGAGGGTCTCTAGATGATCCATTGTGGGTCGGAGAGAAGAGCCAGACTGTTACAGACTGAGAGCATGCAATACAACTTTACATTTGTGGAAGATTTAACTTTATTTGACAACAATCTTCTTGTTTCCATGTAACATTCACAATGAGTTAAATCCCCTTTAAACCCATTAATGTAATTTAAGCAGAGATGGCTATTGTCGACTCACCTCAAACAGCAGGTTAACATCTTCCACAGAGTTCTGGAAGGTGGGGTTGACCAATGAGTGTGCGCCACGCTTCACTCTAAAGGCTGATGGGTAAAGGGCTAAATAGAAAGGGGAGAGAAAGTGAGAAGAGGAGAGATAGCATTGTGAGTAGTTGAATGACTCATTAAACCAATGGCAACCCATTGAGCGGGTGAATATGGTTGCTGTTATTGTGACCAGGAGGTCAGTCAAACTCAGCACACGTTGCAGTATTTACGCAGTGGCATACAGTATACAATATAGTCAAATACATTGACACAGTGGCTCTTGGTCATGTAAAATCCTACACTTACTGCATACTGTAAACATGTCTACGTAGGTTAAACTATCGAGCCGCAGGTTTGTGGGAGACAACTAGGGTGCAAACTGCAGCAGACGTTCCTATGTGAAACCGGGTGAAAACCTTTTAACCTCTGACACCGGTAATCGCAAGTATGTCCCACGTTATAGATGTCCCCTCTTTTCAAAGAGCCAGGTGTGTCTATAGGGCATAGGCTATAGGGTAGGACGGTCAGATTTCAAAGTGTCAGGGCATATGTGCCGCAGCAGGCCTGAGAGTTCAGGATCTGTGGTCTGCTCTTCATAAAAGCCCTCTCTCTCAGCCTTCAGAACCGCGGACTAAGGCAGCTCTGTCATTTATAAGGGGAGCTAACCAGGAGCAGAAGCAGAGAAACACCTGGACACAAGCTTACCAACTGGGTTCCAACCTTGGTCTCTTGCATACCACAGGACTGCTGAGCTAAAGGCAGCTCCTGAGCTAAATGCAGCTAAGTCAGGTATTCTGATCTCAGATGAGACCATTCACTGAACCACCTCCTTCACACCTATTCTTTGACCTGTACGGGAGATGTAGTAGTTATTATATCTACAAACTCGCCTGTTTTCTCAAAAATGACCTAGGCCTGATTAACATTAAGTGAGATAATGAGACTTTGAGCGGCTTCATTCAACAGTGTTTCCTCTGTATTACTCTGAGCTGCTTCTTAACAGTGAGGGGATGATTTGAGGCAGGAGTCACAGTAGTGACATGATAATACCCTTCACCTGTTTGAGAGACAGCTACAGTACATAGGGACATTCTTGTGGTCAAGTATTTGACCTCAACAGAAAAATATGACACGTTGAGAAATGTTGTTAACATGACCTAGAGATGACCCAGCCCAACCCAAAGAAAGTCTGGTGCAACAGCATCTCTCCCTCAATACCTTATTTGCTTTCTTTTCCATTACAGCCCTGAATACCTGGCAGGGACTGTTTTGAAAGTACAGGGCCATGTGCTTTTGGGTTGAAGGGTCAGGTACAGACAGACAAGGTCCAAATAAGAAGCTTGATTGGAAGTCGGAGCATGTATGAAGTGGACACAAACAGACCATCGATCATGCAGTGCCTCAGTCTGTCTGAGGAATGCCTGGGCCCTGGACAGAACAGAAAGGTCATGGTAGGAACACAGCGTGACTAGGGGTAAATTACGTTTTCCTCTCAACAGTCAAGAGTTCAACGCGGTTGTGACTGAGCTTTATAAAACATAACATGCAGGGAACTGTTTGTCCATACTTTACTCTCATTCTCTCATAGAATGTCACTCTCTGGTAGGTGTTGTGTCTATCTGAGCTTGGATAGATTCCCTACTACTGTAGAACGTGCTCTTGTTACTAATCTAAGCCAGATATCCAATCACTGTACAGTAATCTGCTGTTTGAGCCAAGAGAAATATAGGCTCACTGAGCTTAATGAGGGTCATAGTTTAACATTGTCCCACTCAATGGAAACTGATCAGGAATAAGCTCCTGGTCAACTGACACCCAGCACAATTCCACTCACTGTTTTCCGACTGTACTCCTTATGGAATCTGATCCAAGACCAGCTCTTGCTACTCCCAGTCCCCCTCCACTGAACTTCTAACTGTCCCGCCACCAAGGTCTCACATTCTCGACAGGACAACACTTGCCACATTCTCCCCATTCAGAAACATGGTTAAAGAAGCAGCGTGGGAATGTATAAGCATACAGAACACACCCATTGGGACAACAACTTTTATTGGCACAGAGCCCGTGTGAACAGTGAGGTTATGAGGTCTATGAGGTTCATTTCCATGCTTCGTTTTCCATTAATCGTTTGATGTTAAGGCGATGCTGTACCTCTGTGGAGATATTAGCTCCAAAATGGCTGCTCCAACCAGCCAGCAATTTTTATGGGTTTCACCAGTAGTTGCTCAGGCGCCATACATACAGCAGCTGCGAGGAATGCCAGACATTGCCGTCATCATTTTCACCCAGATTTGGGCTGATATGTGCTACTGTGCATCCAAGTGTGATAATGATTCAGTATGTACTGGAAAGCCTAAGCCCCAATGTTGACTTTCATCCAGTAGCACATCCTTTCCTGATGCTTTCCAGTGTGTATCTATAAGTGGAGGAAGGTGGAGCTGGAATTCCACACACACAGATGATACGTTGAGTTCATTGTGTTGAGCTCGAGTCAGAAGTGAAGAACAGGAGGGAACCTTCTTTTCACCTCAGCAGAACAACAGCAACACAAAGAAACATCTATGTTCAATGCCCATGTGATGTGTAACCTTGCCTGAGACCTGAAGACTTGTGTAATGCCTAGGCTTTAGCTCAGCGGGCCAACACAGTCGTCTGATACACAGTAGCCTCGGTCTCCAAATCTAGCCGGTCACATATGGAATAAGTGGTTGCTGGTTTAAAGTGGATGATCCACCTCTGCAAGCAGATCTCAGTTTTCAAAGCTCTGAGCTAGAAGAAACCAATCATCGCGTTTGCTAGACTAAATAACCAGTGTTTGCTAGACTAAAAAAACAGTGTTTGCTAGACTAAATAACCAGTGTTTGCTAGACTAAATAACCAGTGTTTGCTAGACTAAATAACCAGTGTTTGCTAGACTAAATAATCAGTGTTTGCTAGACTAAATAATCAGTGTTTGCTAGACTAAATAACCAGTGTTTGCTAGACTAAATAACCAGTGTTTGCTAGACTAAATAATCAGTGTTTGCTAGACTAAATAACCAGTGCTTGCTAGACTAAATAATCAGTGTTTGCTAGACTAAATAATCAGTGTTTGCTAGACTAAATAATCAGTGTTTGCTAGACTAAATAACCAGTGTTTGCTAGACTAAATAACCAGTGTTTGCTAGACTAAATAATCAGTGTTTGCTAGACTAAATAATCAGTGTTTGCTAGACTAAATAATCAGTGTTTGCTTGGACACTGTCCGTGTCCTCACAAACAAGCAGGGAACTTGTAATCTCCCTCTAAGCACATGCAATGAGCCAGGGGATTACACAAAGCCATTCATTACAATCAGTGCTAAATGGTCTTGGCTGGGGCCTCCCGGGTCGCGCAGTGGTTAAGGGCGCTGTACTGCAGCTCCAACTGTGCCATCAGAGTCCCTGGGTTCACGCCCAGGCTCTGTTGTAACCGGCCGCGACCGGGAGGTCCGTGGGGCGACGCACAATTGGCCTAGCGTCGTCCGGGTTAGGGAGGGATTGGTCGGTAGGGATGTCCTTGTCTCATCGCGCACCAGCGACTCCTGTGGCGCTGTGTTAAGAAGCAGTACGGCTGGCTGGGTTGTGTATCGGAGGACGCATGACTTTCAACCTTCGTCTCTCCCGAGCCCGTACGGGAGTTGTAGCGATGAGACAAGATAGTAGCTACTACAACAATTGGATACCACGAAATTGGGGAGAAAAAGGTGTAAAATAATAAATAAATAAATAAATGGTCTTGGCTGGAATTGTGTCTTGATTTGAGAAAAGCAGCAAAAACAGAGGTCACTGGCATCCAGGTTTACAGTAATGGTTATTTGGATTAAAGTCAGAGCCAAAACCAAAGTCAGGAACATTTCCCATACTACAACTGATGAATGATGTTTTCTTAACCAGTTTACACATTTCTAAACTGATATTTTCCACAGAATAGACACACTACGGAGCAAGCTAAGTATATGTCCTAATTAGAACATTCCCAGTGGGCCGAAGACCTGAGAGCTCCAAATATGGGACAAGATATGTCACAATATTGAAGGGATAACAATACATCAAGTCAGACATGCAGATGTTTTTCCAAGCTGCTGCAGTCGAAACAGCTGGGGAAGAATGTGGCAGCAGTCAGAGGGACACAGTGGGCCAGAGACAGTCACATGGGCTACACTTACAGTTTGTCCCCTATTCTAAATCACAGTCTGCATGTCCCCTCTATCAAATCATAAATATTCAGATGTGGTCTTTAGGGGCGATCTGACATTCAATAGCCATACAGTAGATAAGCTTAGTACTAGTATGACATGGATGTAATGATGTAATAATATATTCAGAATGGATACTGAGACACATTGACTGATTGACAGACCAGTTTCCCCTCTGGGACTAATAAAGTTTGTATTATTTTATCTGATCATGTCAGGCTCGTATCCACACAGACACATCATGCATATGACTGGATCTCATCTGCCAGCAAAGATCTGAGCTAAGTCGCATTTCCTGAAGCATGTTCAACATCATGTGACTGATTCAGTGATTGAAATCCACCCTCCTACATTCCTTAATTTGGAGGGATCTATTTTTGGCCGTCGACATTTCTAAGGAAGCAAACATTGACGTGTGAGGGAGGGAGGGAGGGAGGGAGGGAGGGAGCGAAAATGTATGAATGTGGATCCAAATGTTTGGACCCAATTACAAGAAGGCACGTGAAGTTGTTTTTCGCTGGGAACTTTGTTGTAAAATATTCTGAAAATATATTCTCTCTCCTTCTCGTCAACACAATCATATACATACAGGAGACTAACACCCACAGCCTTGCCAAAGCAAACAAAACATTTGTCTTTTCTTCAAAAAACATAAAATATCATAAAAGTCTGCAAACACATCCGAACAAAAGTCTGCATACATTTGTTTTTGCCTAGTTAACTCCATCTAAATAATCTATTTGGCAGCTAAATGTTCAGTTATAATAACACACAACGGTACTTAATACATAACCATATTGTATATGTTTTCCTTTGATTCCAAAATGCAGTTCATTACATCTTATTGCTCTTAGTTCTGAAAACGTCTACACAACAACCATGAACTTTCTATGAACGTGTCTGTGTTGACCCCTCAAACTGACCTGAAGTCAGCCTAAACTCTATGAGGTGCTCAGGTGTCCTACCTTTCCTCCAGTGTTGAGCAGCAGCCAGGAACAGCTGGCAGTAGAACACAGTGATGAGTAGACCCCACCGATGCATCATGCTGACTCTTGGCCCAGCGCACACACACTGACACTGCCCTGTCGTCTGTCTGTCTCAATGGGATCTGAATGTGGATCAGTCACCAGCTAATCAAGGCAGCCAGCCAGGCCCCAGCTGGAGAGAGCTGTGTACAAACAACCCTCAGGAGAATGAGGTAAGAACGCTGACTGGAGCACTGCTAAACCACTTCACATGCAACTGCTTCATCCTTTCCTCTCCACCACTCTGTCTGTCTGTTTCTCTCTCTCCTCCCCTTCCCTATCTCTGCCTCCCCCCTCTCTCTCTGTCTGTGACTGAGTGCTGAGTTCCCTCTGGCCAGGCTGTCTGGGATGTCATCTGGAAGTCATCAAGACCCAGGGAATGGCTGCTCTGTTAGTGGCTGGCCTGCCGCTCACCGTGCTACTGGCTGAGGCAGAGCTGACACCAGACTGGCTGCAGTTAGTCTAGAACCTGTAAAACCTGTCCAGTATCATCATCATCATCCTCGTGGTCTCCGTCTTTTCCAATATGGCCCATTTGCATAATGGTCATCATGGTCATATCGTAACCTCGTTCCCAGGCTTATTGCTACCTCACACAGAGACAACGATGGTGGCTGAGACTATCACTACTGTGAGGAATACCACGTCTCCATCATCGTCTTCATCTTCATTATCATCATACTCTGTCTTAGAATCCACCTGCAGCTGTGTCTGACAGCTTCATCACAGACAAGAGTAAAACACCAATATCTGCCCACTTCAAATACATCCACTCCACATACAACAGACTACAGTGCAGTATAGCATTTCAGGGTTCTCTTCGTCTCTCCATTGTCCTCTCAACAGTTTCTGTTCTCTTTGTAGTCACATGATGTCAGTTACAATAACATTCAGAACTCTCGCTACCAGGGCCAAGGAGCATAGTGGTTTGCTCAGGAATCCAGGGGCTTTGCTTTGGTTGGCCTGTCCTCTGAGATGAAGGCAGGGAATAAAGGAAAATAACTGGAGAAACCAAGGGATTTCAGAAACGAGTCTGCTATTATTAAATAGAATTACACCATTCTACCTCAGCTTACTGACTGCGGATGACAAATGTTTTTGCAGTATGTATTTCAGAGCTCAACCAATATCTGCTATATCAGTACTCTACTGCTGAGAACTAATGGTCTATGTATAAATTATCATTTGGGTTAAATGTTTTGTTTTACAATTACTGCTTCTATATTATCAGCTCATGATCATAAAAAATATGACCGATGACTGATATGAAATCTAAATGAAAATCTAAAATTCCCAGCGGTTTTAATTACCCACTTCACATCACTATTGACACCACCTTGATTAGGTAACTTCAAACATTTCACTGATATACCAGGCAATGCTGGAGGCCATGATTAATTGAGTGCCCGCTAAAGTTATTTGCTTTACGAACACAATATGTTGAATTGAAACGTTCTCCTCTAAAACCAGATGGGCACCTGAGGTATTCTACCCTTCCGTGTCTCACTGAAGGAACAGTATGTTCAAATAAAGGATGATGAGAGAAGGTGATGATATTCCCAGTGAACAAGTTTTAACACCTGTCTCTCAGTACATTACACAATCAACTCATAAGGTAATAACAGATGGTGTTCCTGAGTCGGAGAGAACAATGTCCAGCAGGTAAAGAAAACCTCACCACAGCCGGTCTCTCGTCTCCTTACTGGAAGGGTCATGGTAGAGAGGAACTCCAGTCTTTTTGTTGACCTACCCAGCACCTTTACTCTTAGAAGAAAGACCGTAGTAAATCAGCCTGTTGAAATGGATGAGGAGGTGACACTGTGACACAGGACCATGTCCACAGCCAGGATTTACTCCTAGTAAGGTCAAATGGTCGAATTAAACATATCCCAGAGGTCACATGGTCAAGTCAAGCATATCCCTAACTGTAGGCTAAAAAATAAAATGAGGTCCACAGGAGCTCCTGGATACATGAGCAGGAAAAAGTCCCGTCTCTAATCATTTCTACTGACGTGTAGTTCTCCATTTACCAGCAGGGGGAAGGCTAAGAACATTCTGTATGTTTCTTGTTTTCCCCATCACTCCAGCACCCATCAGACTGATGCTGTTTTCAAACTATTTTGGTGATGCTGCGTGAATTTGAGAATGAATTCTATTAAGATAAATGCTCACGATATGAAGCACTTGAGAGAGATGTAAGGGTTGTTTGGGTTCAGGTCCAGGTGGGGACCCTTGAGAAATCGCTCAAGTGCTTAATTGCCCAAGTCGTGCTGTAAAGCTCGGTAATGCATAAAATATGCAAATGAATAGGAGGGCATTAGAAGTCTGTAAAAGCTTCAATAGTCAAATTACCTTTAGACAAGACAAGTGCAGCTGCAGTCCCCACAGGAGAACTACAAAAGAAAAGCATATTAATGTATACACTTCAGACTCTAAATGTCACATGACTGTAAATACCAGCAATCAGGATGGGGCAGAATATACAGAATAGTTATTTGAGCTGTAGCAAAAGGTTTAATGGACAATATCAATTCTTGGCAGGGTCAGCACCAGTGCCTATCTGATACGTCTTCCACCACACAATTCCGAGTCATCCAATATCAAGATTGAACTCAATTTCCCTAAAAACATCCAACATAAGAGACCCATTATGAATAGACAAAACATTACTGTAGAAACATATCCTAAACCCTGTCAGGAGGATATTAGTTCAGAGCTAAATTGTCTGGACACAGACAGCGGCTCAGCTGCGTGATCCATCTCCACTGTGTCTTAACTGCAAATGGAGCTGATGTCTCCTGGCCCTCTCCCATGACAGCTCCTCTTATTATGGTTGGCCAGAGGGCACACACACACCATCCAGGCTCTCTTAGAGAGATTCCACTGCTGCTGCTGTTGATTTTGCCTCTCCCCAAGACCAGCGGAGCCTGCAGAACTAACCAGCCAAATCACAACACCCAACACCAGCCTTAATACTTAGACATAGAAACAATTACAATGCAATAACGACTCACTATGGACATCATGCTTCGTAATTGCTCTGAAATTAATGACCTTTGGGTTTTTCTGTTGCACCACCACTTTTTGACCAGTCCAGCACTTCAGTAATGAGAAGGAAAAACTTGATTGGTGTCTAAAACTTCAACAGAAGGTGATATTTGCTCCTTCACTTTGCGACAGCAGTGTTTCAGTCATTAGTCTTAGTCATTGCAGTTCCAGTTGCAGGTATTCTGAAGCTTGTCAGTGTCTCTGTGCTGAGGCAGTATCGCATGTCTTTGCTGAATTCCTCAGTGCTGCAGGTTGTTGTTGGTGTGTCGTGGGCAGTGACACATTTGCCCTGGATAACAGATGTTCCTGTGACTTTTCTGTGGTGAGTGAGAGGTGTTGATGATGGTGAGACGCTGAGAGCTTCCTGCCTTGTTACATGTGGGCAGAGGGATTATTTCTGACACAGTGATTAGGAAGGTACACAGGCGTCTCAGGTCATGCTGTAGCAATTAATAATTATAGCACAGTATTAGAAATGTATACAATGAAGGTATGTTTGCTGACCAGAGAGCCATCACACCTCTATCTCCTGCCCTCCTCTCCCTCCCCCTGTCCCCCTCCTCTCCCTACCCCCTCTCAACAGTCAACAGTATTGGTTGAGGAGGACAGACAGTGCATTCGGAAAGTATTCAGTCCCCTTCCCTTTTTCCATATTTTGATACGTTACAGCCTTATTCTAAAATGGATGACATATTTTTCCCCCCTCATCAATCTACACACAATACCCCATAATATACAAGAAAAAAACAGATCAAATACCATATTTACATAAGTATTCAGACCCTTTGCTATGAGACTCAAAATTGAGCTCAGGTGCATCATGTTTTCATTGATCATCCGTGAGGTGTTTTTACAACTTGATTGGAGTCCACCTGTGGTAAATTCAATTAAGGTCCCACATTTGACAGTACATGTCACAGCAAAAAACAAGACATGAGGTCAAAGAATTGTCCGTAGAGCTCCTAGACAGGATTGTGTTGAGGCACAGATCTGGGGAAGGGTACCAAAAACATTCTGCAGCATTGAAGGTCCACAAGAACACAGAGGCCTTCATCATTTTTAAATGGAAGAAGTTTGGAACCACCAAGACTCTTCCTAGAGCTGGCCGCCCAGCCAAACTGAGCGCTCAGGACCTTCCAACAGAACAACGACCCTAAGCACACAGCCAAGACAACACAGGAGTGGCTTCGGAACAAGTCTCTGAATGTCCTTGAGTGGCCCAGCCAGAGCCCGGACTTGAACCCGATCCAACATCTCTGGAGAGACCTGAAAATAGTTGTGCAGTGAAGCTCTCCATCCAACCTGACAAAGCTTGAGAGGATCTTCAGAGAAGAATCAGAGAAACTCCCCAAATACAGGTGTGCCAAGCTTGCCAATACCCAAGAAGACTCGAGGCTGTAATCGCTGCCAAAGGTGCTTCAACAAAGTACTGAGTAAAGGGTCTGACCACTTATGTAAATGTGATATTTCTGTTAAAAACCTGTTTTTGCTTTGTCATTATGGGATGTTGTTTGTAGATTGATGAGGGGAAAAAACTATAGAATTAACTAAATGTGGAAAAATTCTAGGGGTCTAAATACTTTCCTAATGCACTGTAGGTGTCGTATCAGAGTAGCCAGCACGCTTATGTTGGTTTACAGAGGTCCATAAACCCACAGGAGAAGAAGAGGATATTGTAACTGTTGGCTGCAGTATATACAGTATGTTGTTTTGTGGACCTTCTGTAGCTCAGTTGGTAGAGCATGGCGCTTGTAACGCCAGGGTAGTGGGTTCGATTCCCGGGACCACCCATACGTAGAATGTATGCACACATGACTGTAAGTCGCTTTGGATAAAAGCGTCTGCTAAATGGCATATATTATTATTATTATTTGTTTTAACCCCTAATGCATTATACCGTATATACTGTAAACATACTACAAATGCAACATGCAACAATTTCAAAGATTTTACTAAGTTACAGTTTATGTAAGTAAATCAGTCAATTTAAATCAATTCATTAGGCATTAATCTATGGATTTCACATGACTTGGAATGCAGATATGCATCTGTTGGTCACAGACACCTTTAAAAGAAATGGGCCTCACAATGGGTCTCAGGATCTCATCAACATATTTTTGTGCATTTAAATTGACAATGATAAAATGCAATTGTGTTCGTTGTCCACAGCTTATGCCTGCCCACACCATAACCCCATCACCACCATGGGGCACTCTGTTCACAACATCGATATCAGCAAACCGCTTGCCCACACAAGGCCATTACACATGGTCTGCGGTTGTAAGGTCGGTTGGATGTTGGAGGCGGCTTATGGTGAAGAAATTAACATTATATTCTCTGGCAACAGCTCTGGTAGACATGCCTGAAGTCAGCATTCCAATTTCACTCTCCCTCAAAACTTGAGACATCTGTGGCATCGTGTTGTGTGACAAAACTGCACATTTTAGATTGGCCTTTTAATGTCCCCAGCAAAAGGTGCACCTGTGTAATAATGATCATGCTGTTTAATCAGCTTCTTGATATACCACACCTGTCAGTTGGATGGATTGTCTTGGCAAAGGAGCAATGCTCACCAACAGGGATGTAAACAAATGTGTGTAAAACATTTGAGAGAAATAAGCTTTTTGTGCTTATGGAACATTTCTGAGATGTTTTATTTCAGCTCATGAAACATGGGAACTTTACATGTTGTGTTTATATTTTTGTTCAGTGTAATATATGATGACTGTGGTTATGTCACTCACCTCTGATAATCTCCAATAACAGCGTTAGGGTAATAAGCTCCCACAAAGCAGAACCATTATGTGATGATTCCACTAACCTCCCTTGAGACAGTGATGCAGCTTGAAATAATATAAAATATTATGTTTGGCATTGAGAAGATGAACATTTCTCTCCCATTCTCTACTCTCATTGATTGCCTTGTTGCTATGCAGTGTAATCATTTCCCTAACTACAGAGTTCTATGTAAAAAAAAAACGAAAGGTGATCTTAGCTACATTTATGACCTTACCCTCTGGGCAAAAACTGATTGAATCAACATTGTTTCCAAGTCGTTTCAACCCCCCAAAAATCTGTGAGGATGTTGGAATCAACGTAGAAAAATAATTGTATTTGCAAAAAGTCATCAACGTGAGGGCTTTTAGTCTTTTCTCACCCACATTTCAACATAAATCCAATGACATTGCAATTTTTTTGCTGTTGATTTCACGTTAGTTGTCAACTCAACCAAATGTAAATCTAAACTAGACGTTGAACTGACGTCTGTGCCCAGTGGGTACCTGTACTGCATGTAAATGAGACTGTGACATCAAGCTGATGTAAAGAACTAACATTCATATTCAATAACATGTCAATCTTGTCAATGAAAGTGATGAAAGCAAAATGATTGGCTGGATGTACTGTAAGGTTAGTGTAACGGACATACAGTATGAAAGAATAAACGAAAGCAAATTCATTAGATAACCCAATGCACATTTCTTTCTATCTTTAGCAGAAAGAGAAGCATCTTCATATGACGAGCTAATTCCACAGCTTTAGCTAAATTTGAGGCATTTTTTTATGTTACACAGTGGCAGTTCAGGGCTTTGGATTCCTATATACAATTTGAAATAGACGCACAGCATTTGAGTGGGTGGGACTCAGCTTGAAGCACATCTTTTTGTTTTACTCCTTTGCAACCTTTTCTCTGCTCAACGCTTGCCAAATCAAATCTTCTCCTTTTTAAAATCTCACTCCTCCTCTTCTGAAATCCCCTTAAAGCTGTCTACCGCAGAGCAAAATGCCTCGTTAGATCAGAGGCAGAGCTGCCGACTATATTCCAGACCGAGACATTTCCAAATGCAACAATGGCTCTTACATGTAACAATCAGCCCATACCATAAAAATATTGTTGCACTACAAAGCCCCACACAAAAAGACACCTGCACATCCCCCTGCACACATATAGACATACAAAAAGACACCTGCACATCCCCCTGCACACATATAGACATAGAAAAAGACACCTGCACATCCCCCTGCACACATATAGACATACAAAAAGACACCTGCACATTCCTCTACACACATAGAGATACAAAAAGACACCTGCACATTCCTCTACACACATAGAGATACAAAAAGACACCTGCACATTCCTCTACACACATATGGACAAACAAAAAGACACCTGCACATTCCTCTACAAACATATAGACAAACAAAAAGACACCTGCACATTCCTCTACAAACATATAGACAAACAAAAAGACACCTGCACATTCCTCTACACACATATAGAGATACAAAAAGACACTTGCACATTCCTCTACACACATAGAGATACAAAAAGACACCTGCACATTCCTCTACAAACATATAGACAAACAAAAAGACACCTGCACATTCCTCTACAAACATATAGACAAACAAAAAGACACATGCACATTCCTCTACAAACATATAGACAAACAAAAAGACACCTGCACATTCCTCTACAAACATATAGACAAACAAAAAGACACCTGCACATTCCTCTACAAACATATAGACAAACAAAAAGACACCTGCACATTCCTCTACAAACATATAGACAAACAAAAAGACACCTGCACATTCCTCTACAAACATATAGACAAACAAAAAGACACCTGCACATTCCTCTACAAACATATAGACAAACAAAAAGACACCTGCACATTCCTCTACAAACATACAAACAAACAAGAAGACACCTGCACATTCCTCTACAAACATATAGACAAACAAAAAGACACCTGCACATTCTCCTATATAAATATAAACAAACAAAAAGACACCTGCACATTCTCCTACATACATATAGACAAACAAAAAGACACCTGCACATTCCTCTACAAACATATAGACAAACAAAAAGACACCTGTACATTCGTCTACAAACATATAGACAAACAAAAAGACACCTGCACATTCCTCTACAAACATATAGACAAACAAAAAGACACCTGCACATTCCTCTACAAACATATAGACAAACAAAAAGACACCTGCACATTCCTCTACAAACATATAGACAAACAAAAAGACACCTGCACATTCCTCTACAAACATATAGACAAACAAAAAGACACCTGCACATTCCTCTACAAACATATAGACAAACAAAAAGACACCTGCACATTCCTCTACAAACATACAAACAAACAAAAAGACACCTACACATTCCTCTACAAACATATAGACAAACAAAAAGACACCTGCGCATTCCTCTACAAACATATAGACAAACAAAAAGACACCTGCACATTCCTCTACAAACATATAGACAAACAAAAAGACACCTGCACATTCCTCTACAAACATATAGACAAACAAAAAGACACCTGCACATTCCTCTACAAACATATAGACAAACAAAAAGACACCTGCACATTCCTCTACAAACATATAGACAAACAAAAAGACACCTGCACATTCCTCTACAAACATATAGACAAACAAAAAGACACCTGCACATTCCTCTACAAACATATAGACAAACAAAAAGACACCTGCACATTCCTCTACAAACATATAGACAAACAAAAAGACACCTGCACATTCCTCTACAAACATATAGACAAACAAAAAGACACCTGCACATTCCTCTACAAACATATAGACAAACAAAAAGACACCTGCACATTCCTCTACAAACATATAGACAAACAAAAAGACACTTGCACATTCCTCTACAAACATATAGACGAACAAAAGACACCTGCACATTCCTCTACAAACATATAGACAAACAAAAAGACACCTGCACATTCCTCTACAAACATATAGACAAACAAAAAGACACCTGCACATTCCTCTACAAACATATAGACAAACAAAAAGACACTTGCACATTCCTCTACAAACATATAGACAAACAAAAAGACACCTGCACATTCCTCTACAAACATATAGACAAACAAAAAGACACCTGCACATTCCTCTACAAACATATAGACAAACAAAAAGACACCTGCACATTCCTCTACAAACATATAGACAAACAAAAAGACACCTGCACATTCCTCTACAAACATATAGACAAACAAAAAGACACCTGCACATTCCTCTACAAACATATAGACAAACAAAAGACACCTGCACATTCCTCTACAAACATATAGACAAACAAAAAGACACCTGCACATTCCTCTACAAACATATAGACAAACAAAAAGACACCTGCACATTCTCCTACATACATATAGACAAACAAAAAGACACCTGCACATTCCTCTACAAACATATAGACAAACAAAAAGACACCTGCACATTCTCCTACATACATATAGACAAACAAAAAGACACCTGCACATTCTCCTACATACATATAGACAAACAAAAAGACACCTGCACATTCTCCTACATACATATAGACAAACAAAAAGATACCTGCACATTCCTCTACAAACATATAGACAAACAAAAAGACACCTGCACATTCCTCTACAAACATATAGACAAACAAAAAGATACCTGCACATTCCTCTACAAACATATAGACAAACAAAAAGACACCTGCACATTCCTCTACAAACATATAGACAAACAAAAAGACACCTGCACATTCCTCTACAAACATATAGACAAACAAAAAGACACCTGCACATTCCTCTACAAACATATAGACAAACAAAAAGACACCTGCACATTCCTCTACAAACATATAGACAAACAAAAAGACACCTGCACATTCCTCTACAAACATATAGACAAACAAAAAGACACCTGCACATTCCTCTACAAACATATAGACAAACAAAAAGACACCTGCACATTCCTCTACAAACATATAGACAAACAAAAAGACACCTGCACATTCCTCTACAAACATATAGACAAACAAAAAGACACCTGCACATTCTCCTACATACATATAGACTAACAAAAAGACACCTGCACATTCCTCTACAAACATATAGACAAACAAAAAGACACCTGCACATTCTCCTACATACATATAGACAAACAAAAAGACACCTGCACATTCTCCTACATACATATAGACAAACAAAAAGACACCTGCACATTCTCCTACATACATATAGACAAACAAAAAGATACCTGCACATTCCTCTACAAACATATAGACAAACAAAAGACACCTGCACATTCCTCTACAAACATATAGACAAACAAAAAGATACCTGCACATTCCTCTACAAACATATAGACAAACAAAAAGACACCTGCACATTCCTCTACAAACATATAGACAAACAAAAAGACACCTGCACATTCCTCTACAAACATATAGACAAACAAAAAGACACCTGCACATTCCTCTACAAACATATAGACAAACAAAAAGACACCTGCACATTCCTCTACAAACATATAGACAAACAAAAAGACACCTGCACATTCCTCTACAAACATATAGACAAACAAAAGACACCTGCACATTCCTCTACAAACATATAGACAAACAAAAAGACACCTGCACATTCCTCTACAAACATATAGACAAACAAAAAGACACCTGCACATTCCTCTACAAACATATAGACAAACAAAAAGACACCTGCACATTCCCCTACAAACATATAGACTAACAAAAAGACACCTGCACATTCCTCTACAAACATATAGACAAACAAAAAGACACCTGCACATTCCTCTACAAACATATAGACAAACAAAAAGATACCTGCACATTCCTCTACAAACATACAAACAAACAAAAAGACACCTGCACATTCTCCTACATACATATAGACTAACAAAAAGACACCTGCACATTCTCCTACATACATATAGACAAACAAAAAGACACCTGCACATTCCTCTACAAACATATAGACAAACAAAAAGACACCTGCACATTCCTCTACAAACATATAGACAAACAAAAAGACACCTGCACATTCCTCTACAAACATATAGACAAACAAAAAGACACCTGCACATTCTCCTACATACATATAGACTAACAAAAAGACACCTGCACATTCCTCTACAAATATATAGACAAACAAAAAGACACCTGCACATTCCTCTACAAATATATAGACAAACAAAAAGACACCTGCACATTCCTCTACAAATATATAGACAAACAAAAAGACACCTGCACATTCCTCTACAAACATATAGACAAACAAAAAGACACCTGCACATTCCTCTACAAACATATAGACAAACAAAAAGACACCTGCACATTCCTCTACAAACATATAGACAAACAAAAAGATACCTGCACATTCCTCTACAAACATACAAACAAACAAAAAGACACCTGCACATTCTCCTACATACATATAGACTAACAAAAAGACACCTGCACATTCTCCTACATCCATATTGACAAACAAAAAGACACCTGCACATTCCTCTACCTACAGTGGGGCAAAAAAGTATTTAGTCAGCCACCAATTGTGCAAGTTCTCCGACTTGAAAAGATGAGAGCGGCCTGTAATTTTCATTATAGGTACACTTCAACTATGACAGACAAAATGAGAAGGAAAAAAATCCAGAAAATCACATTGTAGGATTTTTAATGAATTTATTTTCAAATTATGGTGGAAAATAAGTATTTGGTCAATAATAAAAGTTTATATCAATACTTTGTTATATACCCTTTGTTGGCAATGACAGAGGTCAAACGTTTTCTGTAAGTCTTCACAAGGTTTTCACACACTGTTGCTGGTATTTTGGCCCATTCCTCCAAGCAGATCTCCTCTAGAGCAGTGATGTTTTGGGACTGTTGCTGGGCAACACGGACTTTCAACTCCCTCCAAAGATTTTCTATGGGGTTGAGATCTGGAAACTGGCTAGGCCACTCTAGGACCTTGAAATGCTTCTTACGAAGCCACTCCTTCGTTGCCCGGTGCGGTGTGTTTGGGATCATTGTCATGCTGAAAGACCCAGCCACGTTTCATCTTCAATGCCCTTGCTGATGGAAGGAGGTTTTCACTCAAAATCTCACGATACATGGCCCCATTCATTCTTTCCTTTACACCGACCAGTCGTCCTGGTCCCTTTGCAGAAAAACAGTCCCAAAGCATGATGTTTCCACCCCCATGCTTCACAGTAGGTATGGTGTTCTTTGGATGCAACTCAGCATTCTTTGTCCTCCAAAAAGTTACCAAAAAGTTATATTTTGGTTTCATCTGACCATATGACATTCTCCCAATCGTCTTCTTGATCATCCAAATGCTCTCTAGCAAACTTCAGACGGGCCTGGACATGTACTGGCTTAAGCAGGGGGACACGTCTGGCACCTAAGGATTTGAGTCCCTGGCGGCGTAGTGTGTTACTGATGCTATGCTTTGTTACTTTGGTCCCAGCTCTCTGCAGGTCCCCCCATGTGGTTCTGGGATTTTTGCTCACCGTTCTTGTGATCATTTTGACCCCACGGGGTGAGATCTTGCGTGGAGCCCCAGATCGAGGGAGATTATCAGTGGTCTTGTATGTCTTCCATTTCCTAATAATTGCTCCCACAGTTGATTTCTTCAAACAAAGCTGCTTACCTATTGCAGATTCAGTCTTCCCAGCCTGGTGCAGGTCTACAATTTTGTTTCTGGTGTCCTTTGAAAGCCCTTTGGTCTTGGCCATAGTGGAGTTTGGAGTGTGACTGTTTGAGGTTGTGGACAGGTGTCTTTTATACTGATAACAAGTTCAAACAGGTGCCATTAATACAGGTAACGAGTGGAGGACAGAGGAGCCTCTTAAAGATGAAGTTACAGGTCTGTGAGAGCCAGAAATCTTGCTTGTTTGTAGGTGACCAAATACTTATTTTCCACCACAATTTGCAAATAAATTCATTAAAAATCCTACAATGTGATTTTCTGGATTTTTTTCTCTCATTTTGTCTGTCATAGGCCTCTCTCATCTTTTTAAGTGGGAGAACATGCACAATTGGTGGCTGACTAAATACTTTTTTGCCCCACAGTACATATAGACATACAAAAATAATTCTATAGCCTGTAGTCCGTACACACTTTTATGAATTAATTCAAGCACACTCATACACTGATGAGGACAGAAAGAACATTAGTGAGGTGTCAGACAATCGATGTGTATGTATCCACAGGCCCTCCCTCTGTGTTGTTTACTGTGAGTGGACGTGATCCCCCCCTCCTCCGGTCCCCCTGCTGTGTCTCATTCATTCCCCTCATTAGATATCTATACCCCCTCTAAAAGCCTCTCTCATTACACTCTTTCCTCTGCAGCAGCAGACCCACTCTGGTGACCCTCTTCTCTAACACCTCTTTCAGGACAAAGGGGACCAGCCAGCAAATAGCCCACAATGTGCTTTGCCTCACAGATACTGTAAATCCCTGCTAAACTTCTTAACCCATCTAAAGGTTCTCGTTGAGCCTTGTTGGAGACAGAGACATTGTATGAATTCCTCAACGCTGTACCCCCCTTAGAGGACTAAGAACTTGTTTTATCATCACTATCATATACATAAATATCTATCCAAACTATCTAAAAATGCCTTTTCAGTTACTGCTTTGCCTGCTGGGCTCTTCTGCCGAGTGAAAATGCAAAGGGCAGGGAGGGAGGGATGAAGGGAGGGAGGGAGGGATGAAGGGAGGGAGGGAGGGATGAAGGGAGGGAGGGAGTGAGGGAAGGAAAGAGGGACAGAGAAAAGTGTGTGCCCTCTACGATGTTCTCTCTCCTCTCTCTGCAGAGGTCAGAATGTTAACCAACAAGGATACTCAAAGGTACAATCTCCTGTCTGAGCCTCTCGATTGAGGTCAGTTTCCATCTCTCCATCTCTCCCTCCCCTCTCCACCTCCACCTCCACCTCTCTCTCCCCTTTGTTTCCATCTCTCCATCTCTCCCTCCCCTCTCCACCTCCACCTCCACCTCTCTCTCCCCTTTGTTTCCATCTCTCCATCTCTCCCTCCCCTCTCCACCTCCACCTCTCTCTCTCCCCTTTGTTTCCATCTCTCCATCTCTCCCTCCTTCTCTCTCCACCTCTCGCTCTCCCCCTCAGTTTTCTGAACCCTTTCGGAACACTTGTAGTTACAGTGTTCATGCTTTGTCCACATTCCCTGACAGTAGCTCTCTATCTCCCCATCTCTCTGTCCCTCTGTGTGTGTCTGTGTGTCTCTTTGACTACTCTTTGAGTAGTCTGGTCATTTGTTTACTGGCAGATTTTGGACAGGTACAGAGTTAACTTATTTATGAATATGCAGAAATGTAATGAGAGTTGAGTTGTAAAAACAATCAATCATAAATAAGATAGATGCAATTGTCTGCATGGCTATTATACTAGGCCAGTAAATCAGCCTTTGAAAATGTAATGGGTGCACCTCCGCAATGCTCAAGGTCCTAAACGATATCATAACTACCATCGATAAGAGACAATACTGTGCAGCTGTATTCATAGACCTGGCCAAGGCTTTCGACTCTGTCAATCACCACATTCTGATCGGCAGACTCAACAGCCTTGGTTTCTCAAATGACTGCCTGGTTCACCAACTACTTCTCAGACAGAGTTCAGTATGTCAAATCGGAGGGCCTGTTGTCCGGACCTCTGGTGGTCTCTATGGGGGTGCCAAAGGGTTCAATTCTTGGGCCGACTATTTTCTCTGTATACATCAATGATGTCGCTCTTGCTGCTGGTGATTCTCTGATCCACCTCTACGCAGACGACACCATTCTGTATACTTCTGGCCCCTCTTTGGACACTGTGTTAACTAACCTCCAGACGAACTTCAACGCCATACAACTCTCCTTCCGTGGCCTCCAACTGCTCTTAAATGCAAGTAAAACTAAATGCATGCTCTTCAACCGATCGCTACCAGCACCTGCCCGCCCGTCCAGCATCACTACTCTGGACGGTTCTGACTTAGAATATGTGGACAACTACCAATACCTAGGTGTCTGGTTAGACTGTAAACTCTCCTTCCAGACTCTCCAATCCAAAATTACATCTAGAATCGGCTTCCTATTTCGCAACAAAGCATCATTCACTCATGCTGCCAAACATACCTTCGTAAAACTGACTATCCTACCGATCCTTGACTTCGGCGATGTAATTTACAAAATAGCCTCCAACACTCTACTCAGCAAATTGGATGCAGTCTATCACAGTGCCATCCATTTTGTCACAGCCCCATATACTACCCACCACTGCGACCTGTATATTCTGGATGGCTGGCCCTCGCTTCATATTCATCGCCAAACCCACTGGCTCCAGATCATCTATAAGTCTTTGGTAGGTGTTCCCCGCCGTATCTCAACTCACTGGTCACCATAGCAGCACCTACCCATAGCACACGCTCCTGCAGGTATATTTCACTGATCATCCCCAAAGCCAATTCCTCTTTGGCCGCCTTTCCTTCCAGTTCTCTGCTGCCAATGACTGGAAAGAATCGCAAAAATCTCCCTCACTTATATCTCCCTCACTACCTTTAAGCACCAGCTGTCAGAGCAGAGATCTGCACCTGTACATAGCCCATCTTGTAAATAGCCCATCCAACTACCTCATCCCCATACTGTTATATTTGTTTTGCTCCTTTGCACCCCAGTATCTCTACTTGCATATTAATGTTCTGCACATTGTCGTGGAAGGATCAGAATTTGTTGGTAACATTTGTCATTTGTAAGATGTTTAATATTGATCAAATGTGTGTAAGTTACTTCTCATAAGAATGTATTTTGTTGTACTATAGTGGTGGCCATTGGCAGTTATCTGTTCTATGTCAGGACTAAGTTGCATGGGCCACAGAGAGGGGAGAGGTCAAAGTGTCATCATGTGTAAACATATATTTTACTCCCTACCTTTCCCATTCTGGGGAAAGAAGGGTTGCAGTGTCTGGAATCATTCTATGCTCCCTCTAATGTTGTTTCTATCTTAACCTATAGCCTCATTCTCCTCTCCGTGAGTTTGTCCAGGAGTTTGTATTTAGAGTGGGTTGTATCTAAATGACAATTTGATATATGCCTGTTGATATGGAGGATTTGGTTTATGGTTCTGGGGTTTGGGAAAGGAGACAAAGCTGAACGATGAATTATGTCTATGCTGTCTGACTATGTGTGTCTTTGCTATTAAAAGGAACTCAGTTGCATTGTAAGGGGGCTCTCAGAGAATTCACTGAGAGACACTGAATTTATCTGAGAGTCACAGGTTGATAGAGCTCATATAATTAAAGATGGACTTTTATAACTAACTCTGATGTGTGTGTGTGGTTTGCTCCCATGATTTGGTAGATAGAGGAAATTTCCACGACAACATCTATCACTCCAGTGTTTAAATTATAAATTGTAATTATTTTGCCATCATTATGGCCTATTTATTGCCTTACCTCCCTTATCTTACCTCATTTGCACACACTGTTTTTCTGTTGTATTATTGACTTTATGTTTGTTTATTCCATGTGTAACTCTGTGTTGTTTGTGACACACTGCTTTGCTTTATCTTGGCCAGGTCACAGTTGTAAATGAGAACTTGTTTCTCAACTAGCCTACCTGTTTAAATAAAGTTTAAATAAAAAAATAAAAAATGAGCCTTTGTGGAAGTGTTAACTTGCTTTTGGCAATAGTTTATGATGCCGAGTCCTAGATTAAATTAGGATGTTAATAACTACAGTAACTAAATTCTGCACAAGTCACACATTTATATCAATCGGGCATTTACACAGTTTGAGTACCTTGTGCGTATCTCAAATTCACATTCAACCTATTGTGACCAAGGAGGAAGAGTTCACAGAACTAGAAAGTACAGTGCAGTAAGTGATTGGTAAGTACGAGATTGTGAAAAGTCATGATCATGACACTGCAATGTTCATATCAACTCATTAAGAACTTGAGCTCCCTAAATCAATACCACTGATTGCTTCCTCTTCAGTGAGGAAAGATATCCCAGAAACTAACATCTGAAGGGTCCCTGTATAGAAACCACTCGGGGACTCTGTGGCTCAATAGCCAATCAGCTGAGAGCTCTCCATAACAGCATTAACCACAATACACCATTAAGGAGCTCTGAAGTCAAGTTGAACAATCAGACCTGGCCCTGAGTAAAGTTGCTGCTGGAGCCAAATCAAAATGTTGTCAGAAAGGGCTCCTGAGGCAACAATGAATAAAACAAACAAGTTGCTAACACAATTTCTCTGCACAGTAAAACAAAGAAATGTTCCGGTAAATTGGAACTATTAAGAGGTGCAAGGTAATTATTCTGATCAATAGCAAAAGAGACACATCAACGTTTACCAGACAGAACTCCTATTTTGCTGTCCAGTTCATCTCAATTCACAGCAGTTAATCTAGTCTCCTGATGCCCTCTCCTGTTTTCCTCATCTAAAGGGCTTTCATATCCTGCCCTCTCACTGTTCTCTTTCTCCCTCCTTCTCCACGTCATTCTCCTCCTCCTTGACCACCTACTCCTTCCCATCCTCCTCTTGCTCCTACGCGTCCTCTTCTCCTCTACCTCCTCCAGTGGCCTGCCCCCTCCTCCACCCCTCCCCTCTTTTCCGGACTCGTCCTAAGCCCCCTCCTGTAATCCCTGTTCACCCATGACTGTGTGGCCACGCACATCTCCAACTCAATCATCGAGTTTGCTGAAGACACAGAAGTGGTAGGCCTGATTGATTGCCAACAATGACGATACAGCCTACAGGGAGGAGGTGTGAGCCCTGGCGGAGTGGTGAAAACGGCATAAGGCATAGGAACTGCAATTTGAGTCCTCAGTCAATGGATACTGTAATGGCATTGAATAGAAAAATAAAAAAATAAAAAATAAAAAAAACTGCTTCCTGAATGGATCTTTCTCAGGTTTTCACCTGCCAAATCAGTTCTGTTATACTCACAGACACTATTTTAACGGTTTTGGAAACTTTAAAGTGTTTTCTATCCATATCTACCAGTTATTTGCATATCATATATTCTGGGTCCGATTAGCAGGCCGTTTAATTTGGGCATGCTTTTCATCCAAAATTCCGAATGCTGCCCCCTACCCTAGAGAAGTTAATAACTGATGATCAGCTTTCCAATGACTTTATAATCTCTCTCTTAGGCCAGCTCCTCTAGCACCAGGACTAATGCTGCCTCCCCCCTCTGTCTCTCCCCTCTGTCTCTACTTCTCCCTCTGTCTCTACTTCTCCCTCTGTCTCTGTCCCCACCTTTGTACTCTGGACCCAAAGCCATTAAAGATGATATCAGCCGGGGCCACAACCTATGCGTCCTGCCTCCTCCTCAGTCAGTATGGCTACCTTTAATATGATGATATGGTATGTTGGGAGAACCTACGGCTGATGAACACAGTACAATCTAAAGGGTAGCAAGACTGTTACAGTAAGACTATACAGTAAAAATATCACCAGGGATGCAGACGAGGATAAACACTAGTCTCCTCCTACCCGTCATCTTGACAGGTGTGGAGAGTTTACTTGTTCTGCTACTACATCCCTGAACACAACACTGCACCTAGTACAAGGGTAAAAGCCTTGGTTTCATCATAACATTTGGATTTTCTACCGTACTTTGCATTACATGTTCATGTTTTTCTTTTCAGGTAAAGGATAGCCCCAAGATGGAAAACTACACAGGTCTGTAAACTGAGGGAAATTAATAACACTCCAAAACCCAACATCACACATTTGTAGATCAAAACCTGGAAGACCTGTACGGATGGGGGAGGAGAGGGTCCTCCGGTCAGGATAGAAACAGATGTCAATTAGACTTCCAACACTCCTACCTGTCAGTGAATCTTTTAAGGACCCAACCTTGATTTCTTTATAGGAAACTTCTTATTACCTCGAGATATTTTTTTTCTTAAATTGAAAGCAGGACGATCTGTCTGTTCCCCCCCAAAATAACACACTTAAAAGCATAATAAAAAGAAATACAAATGGCCAAAGAGGAGGCCAAATAATGACTTATTTAAAAATTAAAATTAATACCTTTCCTCTCGCCCAAAGAAAGAGACACGGATAGAGGGGGCAGGGAGCAAAATCAAGGTAATTCTCCAAATGAATAATTTCCAAACCTGTGAACGTCGCCCACCCTGCTTTAAGGGACTCTTGGGATGCACAATCTCCAAATCTCCATCTAATTGTCATTCTATTTCTGTCCATCCTCCCTCCTCCCTATTTTGTAGGCCATCCCGTCTTTATCAAACATATTAAGCAGTGATAGAGAGGTGGTTAACCTCCAATGAAGGATTATTTGGCCAATGAAACGACTAGGAGGAATATAGCTCTCCCTCACACTCCTTGAAATTAAAAGTCAAACATTGCAATCATCTGCCTCTCGACGGACATCCCACTATCCCATCCGTCTGAAGCCATGTGGAAAAGTCGTTTCAGTTTGTTTGTGTTCCCATGAGAGGAGAGATAAGGGAACTAAATGTCCCCATTATGTTGATGGCTGAAGAGGAACATAGGCCTCTAGCTATATGAAAGGAGGCTGGTGGGAGGAGCTATGGGAGGACAGGCTCATTATGATAGCTCTATCTCGTTATGATAGAGTCAAACGTGGTTTTCATATGTTTGAAGTGTTTGATACCGTTCAATTAATTCCATTCCAGCCATTACATCGAGCCCATCCTTCCATAGCTCCTCCCACAAGCTCCTCTATTTTTTATAATACTATACTAATATCATCTATAATATGTTATCTAAAGGCCTCGTAAACCCAACATCAGTCTTCAGGATAAGACGAAAGGCTGACCAAGCTTTGGTCTGTACGGCTACCCCCATCATAATCATATACAGTACCTCATATTTGTTGAGGAAATTGAGTCATTAGGAGAAACATGGATAATCACACCATCATCTTAAAACTAGCTGCTTGATGTATTTACAGTACTTGTCCATCACTAAAGTTTTCTTCAATACACATAGTACAGTATATGATTCCTCAGACTGTGGGTTGGTGCTGGAAACATGGATTTACCATAGAAGAGAAGTAAAGAATCTGCTGTCCATTCTGTCTTTACTGAGGTACTGTAATAGACAGATGGCTGAGAACTATTAGGAATTCCTGTGAAGCTGGGCTTGAAAAACAACACGCTGAAAGAGTATGTGCCAGTGAGTATAGAGAGAGGGAAATATCGCCTCAGACCTTCTGTTGAAGAGGGTTTCAGTGGAGAATTAGAATCAACACTTAGGCAAGAGATTGAAGCCTCAATCAAGTGTTTAACCAGAATATACAGCATCATTCATTTAACAACATGGAGACAAGTGGGGACAGAAAAGACTCAAGACTCCTTTAAATGAATGGAGATAATCAGCTACTGTACTGCCCGACTCGCAGGTCAGGAAAATGACTTAAAAATAATCCACTAAAACTTCCGATCCTAAAGAGCCAAGCACAAAAACAACTTCTTGCCAATCACCTAACTTGTTCAAACTAGCTCGAGAACGACTTGTCTTTTTGGTGTCTTTTTAAGTCAGGGAACTTTCCGTCACCCCACACCCCCAACCATCCAATCAAAGATCAACAGAGATGTTACATAGGTGTTAAGCCTTGTCCTGTCCGTCTCTGGTTAATGGCCCTGGATGACAAGGCTCTACAGCGGGAGATGGAATTAATTGGCTTTTTTGGGAGAAGACACACAGTCATTGCACACGCTCATGCTTAATTGCATGCACGCACACTCGAATGTGCGCGCACACATACATTACTTATAGGGCTGGTTGCTGCTTGTGAAGTGCATTTAACTGGTGCTGAACATTTCAAAGGAAATCATAAGGAAAATGTATAGTGTCTAAAGGTCTACAATTCACTCCAAATGCACACATCTTCTAATCTAGACGATTCACTTTTAGAAGACAGTTGTTTTTATTCCCCATGGAATGTAGCTCATCTTTAATAAGACATAGGCAACACTCTTACATTATTAGCATTACACATGGTGAAACAATCTGCCCGCAATGGAACAGAAATTGGACAATGAAAGAAGCATAAAACAAAAAGAGATATGACCAGCTGAACAGCTTACCCAAACGGCCAGCAATACAGTGAAACACAGTCAATTTAGTTTCACTATTTCCCTTTGAAAGGCCAAAAATCACATGTCCACCATCCTCCACCACCAGCTTCCCTCTCGTATAATCCAGGCTGCAATGTCTTGCAGATATGAATGGAATATACCTGTTGTTTTGACATCAGCTCTTTGGCATATATTGTCTTGATGTCTCGCTGTATCTCTCTCCCAGAAGGAGTACTGCAGGATATTACTATTATGAACTTTGTGTTTGTTTGGAAACTCCACTCGACTGGTGTCGGATGCTTCGACCAATGACTGTTTGAGACATGAGCAACATTTTGATATATACTGAGTGTACAAAACATGAGGAACACCTTCCTAATTTTGAGTTGCACCCCCTTTTGCCCTCAGAACAGCCTCAATTTGTCGGGAGATGGACTCTACAAGGTGTAAAAAGCGTTCCACAGAGATGCTGGCCCATGTTGACTCCAATGCTTCCCACAGTTGTGTCAAGCTGGATGGTGGACCATTCTTGAAACACACAGGAACCTGTTGAGTGTGAAAAACCCAGTAGCGTTACAGTTCTTGACACACTCAATCCATGTCTCAATTGTCTCAAGGCTTAAAAATCATTCTTTAACCTGTGTCCTCCCCTTCATCTACACTGATTGAAGTGGATTTAACAGGTGACATCAATAAGGGATCATAGCTTTCACCTGGATTCACCTGGTCAATCTACGTCATGGAAATAGCAAGTGTTCCTAATGTATTGTGCACTCAGTGATACACGTTAGACAATCCTGCTCTGCCAGCCTGGTCTCATACACTAGATGTAACACAGTAAATGTAAATCCTAGACACTCGTGTTATTATGATATGTTACGTTTGGTATGGATACATAAAACAGAGGTTTTCTTAAGGCAAAGCTAAAGTAGGGTGGTTCGTATAACGTGAACCTCTAGCAACCCAAAGGTTGTCTGTTTGATTCTCATCACGGACAACTTTAGCATTTTAGCTAATTAGCAACTTGCAACTACTTAGCATGTTAGTTAACCCTTCCCCTAACCCTAACCCTGACCTGAACCCTTAACCTAACTCTTAACCCTAACCGTAAACCTTAACCCTAACCGTAATCTAGCTAACATTAGGCACCTAGCTAACATTAGCATTAGCCACCTAGCCACCTCGCTAATGTTAGCCACAACAAATTGGAATTCGTAATATATCATACGTTTTTCAAATTTGAAACATATTGTACAAATTGCAGATTATAACAAATACGAATTGCAATTCGTAACATATCATATGAAATGGATGATGGACATCCACAAATGAATACACACCATACAAGACATAACATATCATACTAATTGTCTATCCCTGGGTCCAGGTTGACTCTGCTCAAATTCTCCTCATGGAGAAAAGGGCTGAGGCAGAAGGGAGAGGACACTAAAACACTATTGATATTCACACAGCCGCCTAGCTGGGAAGCAGTGAAAAGGTTAATAGAGTGCACATAATCTATTCTCTTCAAAGATTACAGTTAAATTACCCCTGATGCTCTGATAAACGATTCAAGTTAATAGGCAAATTAACAGAAATTGAATGGGAGCAGGTATTTGCTCTGCATAACGACCAGTGGAGCGAATATCAATATCAACTCCCAATTCCAACACTCAGTTGGATGACACAGTACATTTTTGACCTGTGGTTGGTCTACGGTGCACCCTGACCCCAGATACATCCACAATTGCAAATGAAATCTAAGACATGCAAACAAGCTTAACCATTCGCCCAGTAAAGCTCCTGCTGATGGTTTTGAACCAGCAGCTCTATGGCGGTCAGAGACATTAGCCACCAGCTAGCGCAGGGGAGGGACGCCCAGGAAGACGCCCAAGAAGACTGAGACACCATTTGGGCCAGTTTCATAATTGAACCTGTGTCACCTAAGCTAACACCCCCCAGTCTAAAGACATCTATGAATCTCCACAACTGAGCAGGGAATCACACAGCGCCAGTCTCCAGTTCACAGAATCTCAACTAAGGAGCATCGGAATTGGGTCTGAGATACGATGTGGTAAATATACCTACGGGGAATTGGCTTTAGCCTCTTTAATATCAGTGCAGATGAAAGGGAGGAGACAAGCCACTTCACACTATTGACATGCCCCCAGAGTATCTGATGCAGCAAACGCTGATCTGGAGACAGTCGCTAAAGAACTTGATTTATTGCCTTTGCAGAAACACGACAACAAGTCACAGATATAAACCACACCACACACTCCATTAGAATAAAGTCCATGGGGAAACACTAAACAGTTTACAAAGTATTTGCTCTCCCTGTGGTTGGCCAATCTAATAGGAAGCAACGTGTTTTACACCTGGTACAGCATGGTACCGTAGACTCTAACCATTCAAATCGTCACACTTTCTTAACAGGATACATGGCCACACTGTCCAACACTGACCGGTTAATGGAGAGATTGATGCACTGACATACAGCCTTTTTCAACAGTACTACTGTACATCTCCTGCTCTGCATAATGTTAATTAAAAACCACATAATCAATGAGCACACATCAAGTGTCGCCCTGAGGAGTAGCATGGGCTAGGGTCTGGGAGGGGAGGTGCAGTGGAGACAGGAGAGACGGCCAGTTGGCTAACTCTATTATATCAGCATCTTGAGTGATTCATCACAATATCCATGGGTCTCTGTTTCTATGTTTTTCAATGAACCACCATTGTCAGGGCCTGTATTGACCCTGTTATGAGGGCGTGAGTGAAGTAGACGTCTCAAGGAAATCAAATGTGCTTACTTTACAGGCTTTTAATAGGCCACTTCTTACCAGCCCTGCACACACTATGCACCATGGCAAAGGACCACAACATCACAGAGCGACGACTGAGGCAGCACATCCCCAAAGAGCTCTCCCTCCATAATGTCTGCTCTGTGCTATTATCGTCCTTATCATTTAAAAACGTGCAGAGCAAAGACATGAAAAAATAAAGAGCCGTATTTGTCAACTCAGCAAAAAAATGAAACGTCCTCTCACTGTCAACTGGGTTTATTTTCAGCAAACTAAACATGATTAAATATTTGTGTGAACATAACAAGATTCAACAACTGAGACATAAACTGAACAAGTTCCACAGACATGTGACTAACAGAAATGGAACAATGTGTCCCTGAACAATGGGGGGGTCAAAATCAAAAGTAACAGTCAGTATCTGGTGTGGCCACCAGCTGCATTAAGTACTGCAGTGCATCTCCTCATAGACTGCACCAGATTTGCCAGTTCTTGCTGTGAGATGGTACCCCACTCTTCCACCAAGGCACCTGCAACTTCCACCAAGGCCCTAGCCCTCACCCTCCAATCCAACAGGTCCCAGACGTGCTCAAGGGGATTGAGATCCGGGCTCCTCACTGACAGAAGACTGACATTCCTGTCTTGCAGGAAATCACACACAGAACAAGCAGTATGGCTGGTGGCATTGTCATGCTGGAGGGTCATGTCAGGATGAGTCTGCAGGAAGGGTACCTATATGAGAGAGAAGGATGTCTTCCCTGTAACGCACAGTGTTGAGATTGCCAGCAATGACAACAAGCTCAGTCCAATGATGCTGTGACACACCACCTCAGACCATGATAGACCCTCCACCTCCACATCAATCCCGCTCCAGAGTACAGACCTCGGTGCAATGCTCATTCCTTCGACGATAAACGCAAATCTGACCATCACCCCTGGTGAGACAAAACCGCGACTCGTCCGTGAAGAGCACTTTTTGCCAGTTCTGTCTGGTCCAGCGATGGTGGGTTTGTGACCATAGGCGACTCTGTTGCCGGTGATGTCTGGTGAGGATCTGCCTTACAACAGGGCTACAAGCCCTCAGTCCAGCCTCTCTCAGCCTATTGCGGACAGTCTGAGCACTGATGAAGGGATTGTGTGTTCCTGGTGTAACTCGGGCAGTTGTTGTTGTCATCCTGTACCTGTCCTGCAGGTGTGATGTTCAGATGTACCGATCCTGTGCAGGTGTGATGTTCGGATGTACTGATCCTGTGCAGGTGTTGTTACACGTGGTCTGCCACTGCGAGGACGACCAGCTGTCAGTCCTGTCTCCCTGTAGCACCTTTTTGGGCGTCTCACAGTACAGACATTTTGCAATTTATTGCCCTGGCCACATCTGCAGTCCTCATGCCTCCTTGCAGTATGCCTAAAGCACGTTCACGCAGATGAGCAGGGACCCTGGGCATCTTTCTTTTGGTGTTTTTCAGAGTCAGTCAAAAAGCCTCTTTAGTGTCCTATGTTTTCATAATTGTGACCTTAATTGCCTACTGTCTGTAAACTGTTAGTGTCTTAAGGACCGTTCCACAGGTGCATGTTCAAGCAGTGTTTAAACCCTGTAAAATGAAGATCTGGGAAGTGATTTGTATTTTTAGGAATTATCTTTGAAAGACAGGGTCCTGAAAAAGGGACATTTTTGCTAAGTTTATTTATTGATTAAAGTCAGCAGCTGAAGGAGTTTGTGAATAATAACAAGCAGCGACTGGCGCAAAGGAGATATTATAATTGTACTCAGATTCCTGAGTTTGAAAGTATGGAAGACCTTGATACTGAGTAGAATGGCAGATAGAGTTTTGATGTATTCTGCAGGAGATGCCATTACTCAAATGGTGACAGCAGGAGTGAAGACATCATTGCTGTCATAATGGACTCTGTCAGCCCCGAGTGCCAGCGATTCTATTACTCAGTCCTATCTATCTATCTCTCTGGCAGGAAGGAACACATACTGCCTAAAGAACATAAATAAATCAATAGACGAGACAATAGAAGATGTTTCAAGATTTCACAGCATCATACTGTCATGGTGTGAATGAGTTTTGACGGCAAAGATCCTCCTCGTGTATTTGATAGATTGAGAAGAGATAGCTTGATCTTAATGGAATCATTCTTGACACGTCTGAAAAGGATTTGCTCTGGTCTATCTGCACTGTAAGTACTCAGAATTTGAAATATGGCTAATTTGAGTAAACAGGTAAAAGGATTTTGGCAAAAGACTTGAAAAAGGGGTTCCGTCCTACTCACCATATTATTGATTGTGATGTGTTGATGGATCAATAACATAATCACCAGGTGCGTATACATTACGCATTCGGTTGCAAAACGTTTATTTGTAAATGGAAGCAAACGGAGCGAAATGGGGAGGGACGTACCTGAATTTGTCCAAAATAAACTCTTATTTTGCTTACATTTGGTTCATAAACCTTAAACAGTTTCCATAATGAATACACCCCCTGTTTTGCAACAGAAACCGTTTACTCCAAACGGAAAAACATTTTACAACAAAAGTATTAGTTTCTATATGACAAAGTCAGGTACAGTAGGTCCCTCCCTGTATCTTTCAGTTTGCTTCCGTTTAGTTCCTAGTGAATAAACCCTGTTTCAAAATCAAGACGACCACACTTTAAAGCACTCCCCTTTGTGAAGAAATATGTCCACCCCCAAAAGTTAAATCTACACTTAGTAGTCGTTGACTCTACAATATGAAACAGTTCTCGAGTCAAACCCTCTATTTGATCAGGGCTAAAAGTTCGAACTCATATCTAAACGTGGGCACAGTTTGTACATCATCAAACCACTAGTGGAATGGAATCTGCTGAAGAACATGCTGAATCGATTCCATAGACCAGCGAGGAGGGGCAGCTGCCTGACAACTGAATTTAATTTCGCTGCTCTATCGATCGCTGTCATCCTGGAGAAGAAATGTCAGTTTGGCCACAGAGATGTGGATGGGTAGCCAGGCAACAGGGGTAGTTCAGGGGTCCATTGGTTTGGTGTTTACCTGTAGATAGGTCATGCTAAAAGAGCATTAGGAGGATATGTGTTGAATAGGAGACAGCTCATTGTGGATTCAACTCAGGTGAACACAAAGGCTGGATGGGAACACAGACTGTCCTGCACAGCAACAGGAGGTCTCGTCCAGAGTGCACATGCTCTGTGGTGGGAGATGTAACACAGACACAAAGAGCATCTCTCTGACCAAGTTTGGCTAATAGGGGTCACACAGCCAAGGCGGTGGGAGGGAAGATTGCGGTAAGGGGTAGATGTCAGGTTTAACAACAAACGTAGTGAGGCCGAAGGTGAACAAACACTTCCCACTACTAATACCTGGCAGCCTATAGGGAGGAGGTCAAACACCTGGCAGTGTGGTGTCAGGACAACATCTCCCTCAATGTAGGCAAGACAAAGAGCTATCATAGATTACAAGAAATGGAGAGCCAATTGCGCCCATTCACATCGACTGGGCTGTAGTGGAGCGGTTTGAGAGCTTCAAGTTCCTCGGGATTCACATCGTTAAGACATAACATGGTCCAAACACACCAAGACAGTAGTGAAGAGGGCACGACAAGAGCCTCTTCTCCCTCAAGAGGCTGAAAAGATTTGGCATGGGCTCTCAGATCCTCAAAACATTCTATAGCTGCACCATTGAGAGCATCTTGACTACCTGAAAGACAGCTTGGTATGGAAACTGGTTGGCATCCAACTGCAAGGCGCTACAGAGGGTTGTATGCAGAGGTGTGGACTTGAGTCACATGACTTGGACTCGAGTCAGACTCAAGTCACAAATATGATGAATTGCAACTCGACTTTGACTTTAACAACAATGACTCGTGACTTGACTTAGACTTGAGCCTTATGACTCGACCTGACTTGATACCCTCCCCAAGCCCAAATATAAAAAGTGTGCAGCGCATCAACTCTTCATTTAACAGATTACAGTTTGAATTGGACAGCAGCCAATCAAATTGTGCCAGCTGAGAAAAAGTTGTGCATGGCAGTGCAGAGGAACGTCGGCGGGTGAATTCAAATGGAGCCCTTGGAAAGATGATACCCCAAATTATTATTTTCGGATATAAAGACGACACTGTACCCCCAAAAAAACAGATTGCAACTTGCAAAACATGCGGGAAGAAAATTACAGACAGAGGCGCAACAATTTCCAACTTTTTCGACATTTGAAGCTGCACAAAGAACGGTAAGTCGTGGCTAATTATTTTATTACTTTACTAGTGTATCATGTAGGCTAACGTAACGTTAAATCAATGAGCATCCACATTGTCAGTCAGTGCGGGAACGTGATCATTGCACCCAAGATTGAGCTACAACTGGCTAGGCATTTGGTAGCCTAAATCCTGCCTGATGTTACTGCTGTTCCTAAAACCACTGACAACCATTGACAGCCTACCGTAACCACACAGAAAGAGAGTGTGTGTGTGTTAAGGTTGGGCGATTGTACTTATGATGAAAATTACAGGCCTCTCATCTTTTTAATTGGGAGAACTTGCACAATTGGTGGCTGACTAAATACTTTTTTGCCCCACTGTATATATATATATACATACATATTGTCACACCCTGACCTTAGAGAGCCGTTTTACTTCTGTATTTGGTTAGGTCAGGGTGTGATGTGGGGTGGGCATTCTATGTTTTGTTTTCTATGTTTCTTTATTTCTATGTTTTGGTCAGCTATGGTTCTCAATCAGGGACAGCTGTCTAAGGCTGTAACATAAATTTTTTGGGAAAATGTCAAGGGATCTGAATACTTTCCGAATACACTGTACTTACACTGACACTCCAACACATATCACGTACACAGACACACATTTGCCACACACACACTTCCACACTCACCACACACTCCGATAATGTTTATTATCGATCCTGTTGCCGAGTCATTTTACCCCTTCCTAAATGTACATATCTACCTCAGTTTCCTCGTACATTGACTCAGTACTGGTACCCCATGTATATAGCCAAGCTATCATTGCTCATTGAGTATTTATACCTTGTGTTAATATATATATAATTTTCAATTATTAATATTATTATTAATATTTTGTTTCATTTTGTATTGTATTCTGTATTGTTGGGAAGGGCCAGTGAGCAAGCTTTTCACTGGTAGTTTGGCTACCTGTTGTTTACAAAGCATGTGACAAACATGTTCTTTTATTTGGCCTGGAACATTCTGTCTCATGATTCTCCCTCCAGGCCTATCTATTGTTTAAATGCCACCAGCTGTTGTACTCACAGTAGTTGTTATCAGCTAAGTGCACATACAGTACACCCCCCCTTTTAAATAGTCTGTTGAAGAAGACTGATGCTAGTGTTCACTTTCTAACTCTAGCTGTGCAGGAGGAGAGATTGGGGAGAGAGAGGAGGCAGAGTTTCACCAAAGTCACTGAGGCAGCCTTAGCCCCTCCAACATATTACCCAGCCTGCCCTGATGTTGTTCAGTAGCCCACACCTCCATAGCTGGTAACCTCGCTGCACCCGGGGTGCTCCGTCATAACAGCAATCATAAATCTCATTTTATTCCAAATTAAAATGTTCCTAATGGCGTTCCAGCCGCCATTGATTTCTCTACAAATGATTATCCAGCTGAGAAAGGCTGGGGCTCTGTGCGCATTAGCTGCGAGTACAAATAAAGTGGTATTGATAAGTAAATAGCCCATAAGAGATTTATAGGAAGCAACTACCACTACTTCCCTTCATGATAAAAATGCCATACCTAAAATGACCTGCCTTTACCTGTAGACAACTCTCCAGTCCAGTCCCCTCTACCCCCCACCTCCCTGCTCAAACATCATGTCCAGGGGCAATAACTGATAGAAAGACACATTATTATCACTATTATACTGCATGGATTCGCAGTAGCAACAGGAAGGAGAGAGGATAGTGTGTGTGTGTGAATGTGTGTGTGTGAATGTGTGTGTCCATGCTCTCACACACTAATTACTGCATCTGGCAATTATGTCTGTAATACAGGACACTTAGCAATCAATTTGCTTCTACTATTCCCTGCACTATGTAGTGTAGACCATGAATGTTGGTGAAAAAACGGGAGAGAGGGAGAGGATCATCCAGAGACAATCATAGATAGAAATCATTACTATTATAATGACTGGGATTTGTTACTTCATTTGGCAGCATTTTGACCTGGTTAATCTCGAGCTCCACTCTAAATGGAATCTCTGTAGAAAAAATGGAGTAGAGAGGATGGTGTGTGTGTGAATGTGTGTGTCCATGCGTGCACACACTAATTACTGCATCTGGCAAATATGTCTGTGAGACAGGACACTTAGTAATCAATCTGCTACTACTATTCCCTACATTATCAGGTTTAGACCATTCACTTTGGTGAAACAAAATCATGAACAAAACAGTGTTCTTTGTGAATTGGTATTTCACAAGTATGATATCTATTTGAGTCTAAATGCACGCATGTGGTTGCATAATCATTTATGGAAGAAAAAAACCTAGAGTTGGTGCAGTTCTCTTTTCCATACAGAAGGTGGGAGTAGAGTTCAAGGGAACAGAAAGAAACCCATTGATCTTTATCATGTCTGACATGTATGTAAAATAGCTTTTTCTTTTCACTTCATTAATATATGAAACATTAGACCAACTCTCTGATAGGAAGCGCTAGTTCAAACATCAGTTTTGATGTCTATTTGACCTGGTTCAAACATCAGTTTTGATGTCTATTTGACCTGGTTCAAACATCAGTTTTGATGTCTATTTGACCTGGTTCAAACATCAGTTTTGATGTCTATTTGACCTGGTTCAAACATCAGTTTTGATGTCTATTTGACCTGGTTCAAACATCGGTTTTGATGTCTATTTGACCTGGTTCAAACATCAGTTTTGATGTCTATTTGACCTGGTTCAAACATCAGTTTTGATGTCTATTTGACCTGGTTCAAACATCGGTTTTGATGTCTATTTGACCTGGTTCAAACATCGGTTTTGATGTCTATTTGACCTGGTTCAAACATCAGTTTTGATGTCTATTTGACCTGGTTCAAACATCGGTTTTGATGTCTATTTGACCTGGTTCAAACATCAGTTTTGATGTCTATTTGACCTGGTTCAAACATCGGTTTTGATGTCTATTTGACCTGGTTCAAACATCGGTTTTGATGTCTATTTGACCTGGTTCAAACATCAGTTTTGATGTCTATTTGACCTGGTTCAAACGTCAGTTTTGATGTCTATTTGACCTGGTTCAAACATCAGTTTTGATGTCTATTTGACCTGGTTCAAACATCAGTTTTGATGTCTATTTGACCTGGTTCAAACATCAGTTTTGATGTCTATTTGACCTGGTTCAAACATCAGTGTTGATGTCTATTTGACCTGGTTCAAACATCGGTTTTGATGTCTATTTGACCTGGTTCAAACATCGGTTTTGATGTCTATTTGACCTGGTTCAAACATCGGTTTTGATGTCTATTTGACCTGGTTCAAACATCAGTTTTGATGTCTATTTGACCTGGTTCAAACATCAGTTTTGATGTCTATTTGACCTGGTTCAAACATCGGTTTTGATGTCTATTTGACCTGGTTCAAACATCGGTTTTGATGTCTATTTGACCTGGTTCAAACATCAGTTTTGATGTCTATTTGACCTGGTTCAAACATCGGTTTTGATGTCTATTTGACCTGGTTCAAACATCAGTTTTGATGTCTATTTGACCTGGTTCAAACATCGGTTTTGATGTCTATTTGACCTGGTTCAAACATCAGTTTTGATGTCTATTTGACCTGGTTCAAACATCGGTTTTGATGTCTATTTGACCTGGTTCAAACGTCAGTTTTGATGTCTATTTGACCTGGTTCAAACATCAGTTTTGATGTCTATTTGACCTGGTTCAAACATCAGTTTTGATGTCTATTTGACCTGGTTCAAACATCAGTTTTGATGTCTATTTGACCTGGTTCAAACATCAGTTTTGATGTCTATTTGACCTGGTTCAAACATCAGTTTTGATGTCTATTTGACCTGGTTCAAACATCAGTTTTGATGTCTATTTGACCTGGTTCAAACATCAGTTTTGATGTCTATTTGACCTGGTTCAAACGTCAGTTTTGATGTCTATTTGACCTGGTTCAAACGTCAGTTTTGATGTCTATTTGACCTGGTTCAAACATTAGTTTTGATGTCTATTTGACCTGGTTCAAACATCAGTTTTGATGTCTATTTGACCTGGTTCAAACATCGGTTTTGATGTCTATTTGACCTGGTTCAAACATCAGTTTTGATGTCTATTTGACCTGGTTCAAACATTGGTTTTGATGTCTATTTGACCTGGTTCAAACATCAGTTTTGATGTCTATTTGACCTGGTTCAAACATCAGTGTTGATGTCTATTTGACCCGGTTCAAACATCAGTTTTGATGTCTATTTGACCTGGTTCAAACATTGGTTTTGATGTCTATTTGACCTGGTTCAAACATCAGTTTTGATGTCTATTTGACCTGGTTCAAACATCGGTTTTGATGTCTATTTGACCAGGTTCAAACATAAGTTTTGATGTCTATTTGACCTGATTCAAACATCAGTTTTGATGTCTATTTGACCTGGTTCAAACATCAGTTTTGATGTCTATTTGACCTGGTTCAAACATCAGTTTTGATGTCTATTTGACCTGATTCAAACATCAGTTTTGATGTCTATTTGACCTGGTTCAAACATCGGTTTTGATGTCTATTTGACCTGATTCAAACATCAGTTTTGATGTCTATTTGACCCAGTCTAACTATCACATATAGAATAGTCTTCCGTTAAGCAGCACAACAAATAGTTGACCTCCTAGGGAGAATCTCATTCCATACTCCTCGCGTCTTCACTCCTCTCTCCTCACCTCCTTCTCAAAACACATTGGATTGGATGAGAAAGCCAGAGGTCACACCCCTCTGACCTTCTCCTCCAATGGGTTTTTAGAAGGATGCGAGGAGGGAGGACGTGAGCAGTATGGAATTGAGATTCTCTCCTAGACTACCCACAGTATCTAGACTACTGGGGACGGCTTCCATTTTGAAGCAAATTATTATGGTTTGATTATAAAACAGGGTCTCCCTCCCTGGTCTAGGCAGATAAAGCTCAGTTGAAAGTGCCGGAACTGCCTGAGAGCACGTCTGCAGGCCTGTGGAGAGGCAATTTATAGGCTAAATGACAATACGGAGGCAATGAATCAATTGTTATTTATCATCAGCCTAAATCATAGGTTTTTCTCGCCACATATGAAGAGTACTTGCTGCCTCTGCATTGCAAAGACAGAAGGAAATGAAGTGCTTTGTAGTCCCAAGCAGAATTTCCTTGCCAATCAAGAATGGACGGACAGACCTCCATTTTATTTCCAAATGGATTTCTAACCATTTGAATCATGTAGGCGCCCAGTCAGAGAAGAGACAAGGACTGAACAAAAACTCAGACTGCAAGTTATCTCGATGTTTCACGGCTCTGGAGTAATTGATTTCTCCTTTATTCTCGGGGAGACGGGCAGGGGAAGGCTTTAGACATGGGCGGGGGAAAGAGAGGCTGTCTGATTAACAGAACACCTAACGCCAACACTTCACAGGCCTGCCACTACACTCATCCAGTTTCGCTCTGTTCTCTCTCTCCCCTGCTCTCTTCTCTCCAGCTGCCTTTAGTATTTACAGACTAAAGAATACACATTATGGTGACTGTTGTCTATCAGCCGCAGGATAAGCTGGGTGAAATGTCTTTCTTTCACCTTCTACTGAATGCTTTTGTTTATGTTTTGTGTAGCAGGGTTCCATCATAGACTCTAGTCAAGCTTCAGTGGCACAGCAGGAAACATGTTGCAGCCAACTGTTGCCTCACCATTTGAAATGGTTGGGTACTTTTAGTGTGCGCCCCAGGGTTCACTGCTCTTAGTGTGGTGCAGAACAGTGCAGTTGATCATCTCCAGTAATGCCTTTTAGAGAAGGAAAAGCCTCTATAACAGAAGCACCATTGGATATCAGCCAGCCCCCCCACTTCTATAACAGAAGCACCATTGGATATCAGCTAGCCCGCCCACTTCTATAACAGAAGCACCATTGGATATCAGCCAGCCTGCCCACTTCTATAACAGAAGCACCATTGGATATCAGCCAGCCCACCCACTTCTATAACAGAAGCACCATTGGATATCAGCCAGCCCACCCACTTCTATAACAGAAGCACCATTGGATATCAGCCAGCCCGCCCACTTCTATAACAGAAGCACCATTGGATATCAGCTAGCCCGCCCACTTCTATAACAGAAGCACCATTGGATATCAGCCAGCCCGCCCACTTCTATAACAGAAGCACCATTGGATATCAGCCAGCCCGCCCACTTCTATAACAGAAGCACCATTGGATATCAGCTAGCCCGCCCACTTCTATAACAGAAGCACCATTGGATATCAGCCAGCCTGCCCACTTCTATAACAGAAGCACCATTGGATATCAGCTAGCCCCCCCACTTCTATATCAGAAGCACCATTGGATATCAGCTAGCCCGGCCACTTCTATAACAGAAGCACCATTGGATATCAGCCAGCCCGCCCACTTCTATAACAGAAGCACCATTGGATATCAGCCAGCCCGTACACTTCTATAAAAAAGCACCATTGGATATCAGCCAGCCCGCCCACTTCTATAACAGAAGCACCATTGGATATCAGCCAGCCCGCCCACTTCTATAAAAGAAGCACCGTTGGATATCAGCCAGCCCGCCCACTTCTATAACAGAAGCACCATTGGATATCAACCAGCCCACCCACTTCTATATCAGAAGCACCATTGGATATCAGCCAGCCCGCCCACTTCTATAACAGAAGCACCATTGGATATCAGCCAGCCCGCCCACTTCTATAACAGAAGCACCATTGGATATCAGCCAGCCCACCCACTTCTATAACAGAAGCACCATTGGATATCAGCCAGCCCGCCCACTTCTATAACAGAAACACCATTGGATATCAGCTAGCCTGCCCACTTCTATAACAGAAGCACCATTGGATATCAGCAAGCCTGCCCACTTCTATAACAGAAGCACCATTGGATATCAGCCAGCCCGCCCACTTCTATAACAGAAGCACCATTGGATATCAGCCAGCCCGCCCACTTCTATAACAGAAGCACCATTGGATATCAGCTAGCCCGCCCACTTCTATAACAGAAGCACCATTGGATATCAGCCAGCCCGCCCACTTCTATAACAGAAGCACCATTGGATATCAGCTAGCCCGCCCACTTCTATATCAGAAGCACCATTGGATATCAGCCAGCCCGGCCACTTCTATAACAGAAGCACCATTGGATATCAGCCAGCCCGCCCACTTCTATAACAGAAGCACCATTGGATATCAGCCAGCCCGCCCACTTCTATAACAGAAGCACCATTGGATATCAGCCAGCCCGCCCACTTCTATAAAAGAAGCACCATTGGATATCAGCCAGCCCGCCCACTTCTATAACAGAAGCACCATTGGATATCAGCTAGCCCGCCCACTTCTATAACAGAAGCACCATTGGATATCAGCCAGCCCGCCCACTTCTATAACAGAAGCACCATTGGATATCAGCCAGCCCGCCCACTTCTATAAAAGAAGCACCGTTGGATATCAGCCAGCCCGCCCACTTCTATAACAGAAGCACCATTGGATATCAGCCAGCCCACCCACTTCTATAAAAGAAGCACCATTGGATATCAGCCAGCCCACCCACTTCTATAACAGAAGCACCATTGGATATCAGCCAGCCCGCCCACTTCTATAACAGAAGCACCATTGGATATCAGCCAGCCCGCCCACTTCTATAACAGAAGCACCATTGGATATCAGCCAGCCCGCCCACTTCTATAACAGAAGCACCATTGGATATCAGCCAGCCCGCCCACTTCTATAACAGAAGCACCATTGGATATCAGCCAGCCCGCCCACTTCTATAACAGAAGCACCATTGGATATCAGCCAGCCCGCCCACTTCTATAACAGAAGCACCATTGGATATCAGCTAGCCCGCCCACTTCTATAACAGAAGCACCATTGGATATCAGCCAGCCCGCCCACTTCTATAACAGAAGCACCATTGGATATCAGCCAGCCCGCCCACTTCTATAAAAGAAGCACCGTTGGATATCAGCTAGCCCGCCCACTTCTATAACAGAAGCACCATTGGATATCAGCCAGCCCACCCACTTCTATATCAGAAGCACCATTGGATATCAGCCAGCCCGGCCACTTCTATAACAGAAGCACCATTGGATATCAGCCAGCCCGCCCACTTCTATAACAGAAGCACCATTGGATATCAGCTAGCCCGCCCACTTCTATATCAGAAGCACCATTGGATATCAGCCAGCCCGTCCACTTCTATAACAGAAGCACCATTGGATATCAGCCAGCCCGGCCACTTCTATAACAGAAGCACCGTTGGATATCAGCCAGCCCGTCCACTTCTATAAAAGAAGCACCGTTGGATATCAGCCAGCCCGCCCACTTCTATAAAAGAAGCACCGTTGGATATCAGCCAGCCCACCCACTTCTATAACAGAAGCACCATTGGATATCAGCCAGCCCGCCCACTTCTATAACAGAAGCACCATTGGATATCAGCCAGCCCGCCCATTTCTATAACAGAAGCACCATTGGATATCAGCCAGCCCACCCACTTCTATATCAGAAGCACCATTGGATATCAGCCAGCCCGGCCACTTCTATAACAGAAGCACCATTGGATATCAGCCAGCCCGCCCACTTCTATAACAGAAGCACCATTGGATATCAGCCAGCCCGCCCACTTCTATAACAGAAGCACCATTGGATATCAGCCAGCCCGCCCACTTCTATAACAGAAGCACCATTGGATATCAGCCAGCCCGCCCACTTCTATAAAAGAAGCACCATTGGATATCAGCCAGCCCGCCCACTTCTATAACAGAAGCACCATTGGATATCAGCCAGCCCGCCCACTTCTATAACAGAAGCACCATTGGATATCAGCCAGCCCGCCCACTTCTATAACAGAAGCACCATTGGATATCAGCCAGCCCGCCCACTTCTATATCAGAAGCACCATTGGATATCAGCCAGCCCGCCCACTTCTATAAAAGAAGCACCGTTGGATATCAGCCAGCCCACCCACTTCTATAACAGAAGCACCATTGGATATCAGCCAGCCCGCCCACTTCTATAACAGAAGCACCGTTGGATATCAGCCAGCCCGCCCACTTCTATAACAGAAGCACCATTGGATATCAGCCAGCCCACCCACTTCTATATCAGAAGCACCATTGGATATCAGCCAGCCCGCCCACTTCTATAACAGAAGCACCATTGGATATCAGCCAGCCCGCCCACTTCTATAACAGAAGCACCATTGGATATCAGCCAGCCCGCCCACTTCTATAACAGAAGCACCATTGGATATCAGCCAGCCCGGCCACTTCTATAACAGAAGCACCATTGGATATCAGCCAGCCCGGCCACTTCTATAACAGAAGCACCATTGGATATCAGCCAGCCCGCCCACTTCTATAACAGAAGCACCATTGGATATCAGCCAGCCCGGCCACTTCTATAACAGAAGCACCATTGGATATCAGCCAGCCCGCCCACTTCTATAACAGAAGCACCATTGGATATCAGCCAGCCCGCCCACTTCTGTAACAGAAGCACCATTGGATATCAGCTAGCCCGCCCACTTCTATATCAGAAGCACCATTGGATATCAGCCAGCCCGTCCACTTCTATAACAGAAGCACCATTGGATATCAGCCAGCCCGCCCACTTCTATAACAGAAGCACCATTGGATATCAGCCAGCCCGCCCACTTCTATAACAGAAGCACCATTGGATATCAGCCAGCCCGCCCACTTCTATAAAAGAAGCACCATTGGATATCAGCCAGCCCGCCCACTTCTATAACAGAAGCACCATTGGATATCAGCTAGCCCGCCCACTTCTATAACAGAAGCACCATTGGATATCAGCCAGCCCGCCCACTTCTATAACAGAAGCACCATTGGATATCAGCCAGCCCGCCCACTTCTATAAAAGAAGCACCGTTGGATATCAGCCAGCCCGCCCACTTCTATAACAGAAGCACCATTGGATATCAGCCAGCCCACCCACTTCTATAAAAGAAGCACCGTTGGATATCAGCCAGCCCACCCACTTCTATAACAGAAGCACCATTGGATATCAGCCAGCCCGCCCACTTCTATAACAGAAGCACCATTGGATATCAGCCAGCCCGCCCACTTCTATAACAGAAGCACCATTGGATATCAGCCAGCCCGCCCACTTCTATAACAGAAGCACCATTGGATATCAGCCAGCCCGCCCACTTCTATAACAGAAGCACCATTGGATATCAGCCAGCCCGCCCACTTCTATAACAGAAGCACCATTGGATATCAGCCAGCCCGCCCACTTCTATAACAGAAGCACCATTGGATATCAGCTAGCCCGCCCACTTCTATAACAGAAGCACCATTGGATATCAGCCAGCCCGCCCACTTCTATAACAGAAGCACCATTGGATATCAGCCAGCCCGCCCACTTCTATAAAAGAAGCACCGTTGGATATCAGCCAGCCCGCCCACTTCTATAACAGAAGCACCATTGGATATCAGCCAGCCCACCCACTTCTATATCAGAAGCACCATTGGATATCAGCCAGCCCGGCCACTTCTATAACAGAAGCACCATTGGATATCAGCCAGCCCGCCCACTTCTATAACAGAAGCACCATTGGATATCAGCTAGCCCGCCCACTTCTATATCAGAAGCACCATTGGATATCAGCCAGCCCGTCCACTTCTATAACAGAAGCACCATTGGATATCAGCCAGCCCGGCCACTTCTATAACAGAAGCACCGTTGGATATCAGCCAGCCCGTCCACTTCTATAAAAGAAGCACCGTTGGATATCAGCCAGCCCGCCCACTTCTATAAAAGAAGCACCGTTGGATATCAGCCAGCCCACCCACTTCTATAACAGAAGCACCATTGGATATCAGCCAGCCCGCCCACTTCTATAACAGAAGCACCATTGGATATCAGCCAGCCCGCCCATTTCTATAACAGAAGCACCATTGGATATCAGCCAGCCCACCCACTTCTATATCAGAAGCACCATTGGATATCAGCCAGCCCGGCCACTTCTATAACAGAAGCACCATTGGATATCAGCCAGCCCGCCCACTTCTATAACAGAAGCACCATTGGATATCAGCCAGCCCGCCCACTTCTATAACAGAAGCACCATTGGATATCAGCCAGCCCGGCCACTTCTATAACAGAAGCACCATTGGATATCAGCCAGCCCGCCCACTTCTATAAAAGAAGCACCATTGGATATCAGCCAGCCCGCCCACTTCTATAACAGAAGCACCATTGGATATCAGCCAGCCCGCCCACTTCTATAACAGAAGCACCATTGGATATCAGCCAGCCCGCCCACTTCTATAACAGAAGCACCATTGGATATCAGCCAGCCCGCCCACTTCTATATCAGAAGCACCGTTGGATATCAGCCAGCCCGCCCACTTCTATAAAAGAAGCACCGTTGGATATCAGCCAGCCCACCCACTTCTATAACAGAAGCACCATTGGATATCAGCCAGCCCGCCCACTTCTATAACAGAAGCACCATTGGATATCAGCCAGCCCGCCCACTTCTATAACAGAAGCACCATTGGATATCAGCCAGCCCACCCACTTCTATATCAGAAGCACCATTGGATATCAGCCAGCCCGGCCACTTCTATAACAGAAGCACCATTGGATATCAGCCAGCCCGCCCACTTCTATAACAGAAGCACCATTGGATATCAGCCAGCCCGCCCACTTCTATAACAGAAGCACCATTGGATATCAGCCAGCCCGGCCACTTCTATAACAGAAGCACCATTGGATATCAGCCAGCCCGGCCACTTCTATAACAGAAGCACCATTGGATATCAGCCAGCCCGCCCACTTCTATAACAGAAGCACCATTGGATATCAGCCAGCCCGCCCACTTCTATAACAGAAGCACCATTGGATATCAGCCAGCCCGCCCACTTCTACAACAGAAGCACCATTGGATATCAGCTAGCCCGCCCACTTCTATAACAGAAGCACCATTGGATATCAGCTAGCCCGCCCACTTCTATATCAGAAGCACCATTGGATATCAGCTAGCCCGGCCACTTCTATAACAGAAGCACCATTGGATATCAGCCAGCCCGCCCACTTCTATAACAGAAGCACCATTGGATATCAGCCAGCCCGTACACTTCTATAAAAAAGCACCATTGGATATCAGCCAGCCCGCCCACTTCTATAACAGAAGCACCATTGGATATCAGCCAGCCCGCCCACTTCTATAAAAGAAGCACCGTTGGATATCAGCCAGCCCGCCCACTTCTATAACAGAAGCACCATTGGATATCAGCCAGCCCACCCACTTCTATATCAGAAGCACCATTGGATATCAGCCAGCCCACCCACTTCTATAACAGAAGCACCATTGGATATCAGCCAGCCCGCCCACTTCTATAACAGAAGCACCATTGGATATCAGCTAGCCTGCCCACTTCTATAAAAGAAGCACCATTGGATATCAGCCAGCCTGCCCACTTCTATAACAGAAGCACCATTGGATATCAGCCAGCCCGCCCACTTCTATAACAGAAGCACCATTGGATATCAGCCAGCCCGCCCACTTCTATAACAGAAGCACCATTGGATATCAGCTAGCCCGCCCACTTCTATAACAGAAGCACCATTGGATATCAGCCAGCCCGCTCCACTTCTATAACAGAAGCACCATTGGATATCAGCTAGCCCGCCCACTTCTATATCAGAAGCACCATTGGATATCAGCCAGCCCGTCCACTTCTATAACAGAAGCACCATTGGATATCAGCCAGCCCGCCCACTTCTATAACAGAAGCACCATTGGATATCAGCCAGCCCGCCCACTTCTATTATTATAACAGAAGCACCATTGGATATCAGCCAGCCCGCCCACTTCTATAAAAGAAGCACCATTGGATATCAGCCAGCCCGCCCACTTCTATAACAGAAGCACCATTGGATATCAGCTAGCCCGCCCACTTCTATAACAGAAGCACCATTGGATATCAGCCAGCCCGCCCACTTCTATAACAGAAGCACCATTGGATATCAGCCAGCCCGCCCACTTCTATAAAAGAAGCACCGTTGGATATCAGCCAGCCCGCCCACTTCTATAACAGAAGCACCATTGGATATCAGCCAGCCCACACACTTCTATAAAAGAAGCACCGTTGGATATCAGCCAGCCCACCCACTTCTATAACAGAAGCACCATTGGATATCAGCCAGCCCGCCCACTTCTATAACAGAAGCACCATTGGATATCAGCCAGCCCGCCCACTTCTATAACAGAAGCACCATTGGATATCAGCCAGCCCGCCCACTTCTATAACAGAAGCACCATTGGATATCAGCCAGCCCGCCCACTTCTATAACAGAAGCACCATTGGATATCAGCCAGCCCGCCCACTTCTATAAAAGAAGCACCATTGGATATCAGCCAGCCCGCCCACTTCTATAACAGAAGCACCATTGGATATCAGCTAGCCCGCCCACTTCTATAACAGAAGCACCATTGGATATCAGCCAGCCCGCCCACTTCTATAACAGAAGCACCATTGGATATCAGCCAGCCCGCCCACTTCTATAAAAAGAAGCACCGTTGGATATCAGCCAGCCCGCCCACTTCTATAACAGAAGCACCATTGGATATCAGCCAGCCCACCCACTTCTATATCAGAAGCACCATTGGATATCAGCCAGCCCGGCCACTTCTATAACAGAAGCACCATTGGATATCAGCCAGCCCGTCCACTTCTATAACAGAAGCACCATTGGATATCAGCTAGCCCGCCCACTTCTATATCAGAAGCACCATTGGATATCAGCCAGCCCGTCCACTTCTATAACAGAAGCACCATTGGATATCAGCCAGCCCGGCCACTTCTATAACAGAAGCACCATTGGATATCAGCCAGCCCGCCCACTTCTATAACAGAAGCACCGTTGGATATCAGCCAGCCCGCCCACTTCTATAAAAGAAGCACCGTTGGATATCAGCCAGCCCACCCACTTCTATAACAGAAGCACCATTGGATATCAGCCAGCCCGCCCACTTCTATAACAGAAGCACCATTGGATATCAGCCAGCCCGCCCACTTCTATAACAGAAGCACCATTGGATATCAGCCAGCCCACCCACTTCTATATCAGAAGCACCATTGGATATCAGCCAGCCCGGCCACTTCTATAACAGAAGCACCATTGGATATCAGCCAGCCCACCCACTTCTATATCAGAAGCACCATTGGATATCAGCCAGCCCGGCCACTTCTATAACAGAAGCACCATTGGATATCAGCCAGCCCGGCCACTTCTATAACAGAAGCACCATTGGATATCAGCCAGCCCGCCCACTTCTATAACAGAAGCACCATTGGATATCAGCCAGCCCGGCCACTTCTATAACAGAAGCACCATTGGATATCAGCCAGCCCGCCCACTTCTATAACAGAAGCACCATTGGATATCAGCCAGCCCGCCCACTTCTATAACAGAAGCACCATTGGATATCAGCCAGCCCGCCCACTTCTATAACAGAAGCACCATTGGATATCAGCCAGCCCGCCCACTTCTATAACAGAAGCACCATTGGATATCAGCCAGCCCACACACTTCTATAAAAGAAGCACCATTGGATATCAGCCAGCCCGCCCACTTCTATATCAGAAGCACCATTGGATATCAGCCAGCCCGCCCACTTCTATAAAAGAAGCACCGTTGGATATCAGCTATAACAGAAGCCCACCCACTTCTATAACAGAAGCACCATTGGATATCAGCCAGCCCGCCCACTTCTATAACAGAAGCACCATTGGATATCAGCCAGCCCGCCCACTTCTATATCAGAAGCACCATTGGATATCAGCCAGCCCGGCCACTTCTATATCAGAAGCACCATTGGATATCAGCCAGCCCGGCCACTTCTATAACAGAAGCACCATTGGATATCAGCCAGCCCGCCCACTTCTATAACAGAAGCACCATTGGATATCAGCCAGCCCGCCCACTTCTATAACAGAAGCACCATTGGATATCAGCCAGCCCGGCCACTTCTATAACAGAAGCACCATTGGATATCAGCCAGCCCGCCCACTTCTATATCAGAAGCACCATTGGATATCAGCCAGCACCCGCCCACTTCTATAAAAGAAGCACCATTGGATATCAGCCAGCCCGCCCACTTCTATAACAGAAGCACCATTGGATATCAGCCAGAAGATATCAGCCAGCCCGCCCACTTCTATAACAGAAGCACCATTGGATATCAGCCAGCCCGCCCACTTCTATAACAGAAGCACCATTGGATATCAGCCAGCCCGCCCACTTCTATAACAGAAGCACCATTGGATATCAGCCAGCCCGGCCACTTCATCCATACTCAATATACTTCACAAACATGTACATTAGCACTGTTCCAATGTGCAGCTCCTTTCGATAAGACCATTGTTTTAGATGGGGTTTGTGTCAAGTAATGGCCAATGGGCCAGGATGGGTTCACCGAGCTGGTCCACGGTATTCCATTGATAGTCAGCGATCAGAACATAACATGCAATGTGTAGGGATGAGAAAGCAGATTATGATCTCAGACGGTACAAAACTGGCTCTTCATTTAGCCATGCTTCATTTAGTGAAATATGAAAAAGACCTGGGCCCTGCCGTCACAGCACATTGTTGTATGTTTCAGACTGATGTCATGCTCTCAGCCCTCCTCTGTACAGAGCAATGTGCCTGGTCGGTGACATGTCGACAAGCATCAGGGAAGCAATTCAATGGCCATACTCCCCCATACCATTAAGATTCCTCATTCACCTCCTGAAAGACACAGGCCTATGTGAGTTGAAAAGGGAGACTTTGTTCAGGTCAAGCTCATGAACACGGCCTGATTTATATTGAGAAGCCGAAGGATATGAACAAAAAGACACCAACGAAGGGAAAATCAAATGCCAAGATGTCAAAGAAATTAATCATCCTATAGCCCGGAGAGCAACAGACCTTGGATACAGTGTTCCATTGGCCCTTTAGCCAATGGGAGGCAACTGGCTAGGTGTTAGTCATCAACTAAGCAGAGGCGGGTATTATGCACAGGGAGAGCTAGCTAGTTTACCTGGGACTGAGGGCACTCTAAAAGAGGCAGCATTCAGAGAACAATATGAGCAAGTCATTTTTCCCTGCCAGAGACAATCTCACCACTCCGAGAGCGCAGACAGTATAATGAGGAATCAATAGATGCTGCTTGTTATTCATTCAGGACAACACACTGTGCTCCAGGCTCAGACACAGCTGGAGGAGGGCTTTGCTGCTGACAGTTTGACAAAGACAAGCAATACTCAAGTCATTAAGATGGAGGGCATCTAGTATGGATCGCAGTCTTGCAAGTAAGTGTGCGCCGAGACGTGTATACAAAGGAACTAATATAGATTACAGTTAAGTGTGTTCACCGCTCAGAAGTGTCCGTTCTAAGAGCAGAGTCAATGAGTCTATTTGAAAGACTGCTGGTATTGTCAACTTTTCAGTCAGAAAACATTACCACACGAAGAGAATAATTTTAAGATTTTTTATTTCAGTTTTTACAGCCTTTTCCTCACAACGATGCCAGAGAGAAAGCGTTTTGTATTTTGTTTTCATTGCATTGTAATTATTTGAAAGCAACCAAAAGAGGAAGGCAGCCATTTTTGAGAGCGTAGCAGTAGAAGCAGAGGAAGTTCTGAAATGCAGCAGAGCCGGCAGGTTAATCAAACCCAGAGTGCGAGGACGATCATTTCCCGATCCACAGTTTGAACTCTAAACCCACCCATTCATCTAATAGAAAACAGACAGCGGCAACAAAGGATTGCAGACCAGAACATGTTCAAAACTCACTCAAAGGGAAAAATATTATGCAATTCTAAATTGCATAATGGTCAATGTTGACATAATGCCATCACTACACAGCAATGTTTTAATAAGTAACAGATTTTTAAAAAATTGTACATACATTTTGTAATGCCAACATGGTGATTGGTCAAGGGGGTATTTACGCTATTATTATACGTTAGAGTAACCTTGGTCAATGTTTAGTGTGACATATTATCAGTAGAGGGTTACATAGTGGGTAACCAATATTATTAGCAGCCTAAACAGGACCTACCCTCTCATACAGTACAAACCCTCCTAGTTGACGCGCTGGACAGTTAGGTCTACAGAGAAGAGCTACAGTACACAGCCAGGGGAAAGAGGCGGCCATCTTACTGGGCTAACAGAATATCTTTACAACCGTTCTCCATCTAGCACAACTGATGTTTGGAAGATGAATATAACCAAGTGGTCTTACAATATTGAAAACAGGCCACAAAATTGAACACTATTGAATGTCTCCATTTTGTCTGCCAACATCTTTGTGAAAGGAGTGCACACAGGACTTGAGAGCGATCATATTTAAGCGCTAAGCTCTATTAATTTTTTACATTGCATCCTTGTGTGTTCTGGGAAGGTCCAAGTCTGGGTGCTTTTCCCCTCAGTGTTTGGTCCCTAAGGGAGACATGATTGACAAGTCCATCCAGTCAATGGCTACTGAAGAGGCAAGAGAAAATCCCTACAACTTAAAAAACATAAAACAAAAAGGGAAATCCAAAAAACACAAACAGACAAAGCAGTGCTAAAGACAGAGGTCGGGGGAAGGGGTGTGTCCATCTGGTCTGTCTGGGGGACCACTGCTGCATCCGTCCGTCCCTTCTAGGCTCCCGTCTCACTTGAGGAGAGCCTTGATGGCGTCGGTCTCGGCGGCTTCGAAGGCGCTCTGGCCGTCCGGTCCTTTCCGCTCCTTGTCGGCTCCCTGGGGGGGAAGAGAGAGACATGACAGGGAGACATTATGACCTGAGTGGAGCATCAAGGCCTCAACCTCAGTGTGAACCCACTCTCTCAAAATTAACTACAGGCCAAGGTTAGAATCAGTGTTCACCCTACACCCCCCCATCTAGCCCTCTACCGAAGGCCACAGGTTCAGCCCATCAGTAATGCTCTGTGAGAGTGTGGGCCAACCTGCCTGTCCCCCTCAACCCACTCTGACAATGTCGTGTCTCTCACCCTCCCCAAGTGCATTCAAAAGGACCGGAAAAGCACTGTGTAGAATCACTGATTAACTAATCACCTAGTATCCCAAACATTATAGGTTCAAGATGAGCAAAGCTGTGGAGTGCCCTGCTCTGGCAGATTCACTCTAAGCCAATGTTTCACACACATTTCAGAACAAGACAGTGAAGGTGAATGAGGGTGAAGGGAATGCAGCAAGAGCTGTAAATAACGGACAAAGGGGGATAAAACTGACGAGTGGTCGAGCATTACCAGACCAACGACTTTAATGGCAAACTTTAGCCTCTTAGCGGGGGCTTACGGAGCCCGGGCCGAGAACACGCAATTGAGTGGAAAAGCCTGACCCACTTTGAGTGCCAGGCAGAAAGTGTGTGAGAGATGTATAGATATACACACACATACACGGTTAGTCGGAAGTTTACATACACATAGGTTGGAGTCAATAAAACTAATTTTCAACCACTCCACACATTTCTTGTTAACAATTTAGTTTTGGCAAGTCTGTTAGGACATCTACTTAGTGAGATAAACAATTGTTGGAAAAAGTGTGTGTTTAGACAGATTATTTCACTATCACAATTCCAGTGGGTCAGAAGTTTCCATACACTAAGTTGACTATGCCTTTAAACAGGTTGGGAAATTCCAGAAAATAATGTCATGGCTATAGAAGCTTCTGATAGGCTAATTGACATCATTTGAGTCAATTGGAGGTATACCTGTAGACATATTTCAAGGACTACCTTACATTTACATTTAAGTCATTTAGCAGACGCTCTTATCCAGAGCGACTTACAAATTGGTGCATACACCTTATGACATCCTTCAAACTCAGTGCCTCTGTGACATCATGGGAAAAATCAACAAAAAAACCTGCCAAGACCTGAAGACCTCCACAAGTCTGGTTCATCCTTGGGAGCAAATAAAAAATGCCTGAAGGTACCACGTTCATCTGTACAAACAATAGTGCGCAAGTATAAATACCATGGGACCACACAGCTGTCATACCACTCAGGAAGGAGACTCGTTCTGTCTCCTAGAGATGAATGTACTTAGGTGCGAAAAGTTCAAATCAATCCCAGAACAACAGCAAAGGATCTTGAAGATGTTGGAGGACACGGGTACAAAAGTATATATATCCACAGTAAAACGAGTCCGATAGCGATATAACCTCAAAGGCCGCTCAGCAAGGAAGAAACCACTGCTAAAAAAACAAAAACAAAGCCAGACTACGGTTTGCAACTGCACATGGGGACAAAGATTGTACTTTTTGGAAAAAATGTCCTCTGGTCTGATGAAACAAAAATATAACTAACTGTTTGGCCATAATGACCATCGTTATGTTTGGAGGAAAAATGGGAGGCTTGCAAGCCGAAGGAACACCATCCCAACAGTGAGGCACGGGGGTGACAGCCTCATGTTGTGGGGGTGCATTGCTGCAGGAGGGACTGGTGCACTTCACAAAATACATGGCATCATGAGGAAGGAAAATTACGTGAATATATTGAAGCAACATCTCAAGACATCAGTCAGGAAGTTAAAGCTTGGGTCTTCCAAATGGATAATGACCCAAAGCATACTTCCAAAGTTGTGGCAAAATGGCTTAAGGACAACAATGTCAAGGTGTTGGAGTGGCCATCACAAAGCCCTGACCTCAATCCTATAGAAAATTTGTGGGCAGAACTGAAAAAGTGTGTGCAAGCAAGGAGGCCTGCAACCATGACTCAGTTATACCAGCTCTGTCAGGAGGAATGGGCCAAAATTCACCCAATTTATTTTGGCAAGCTTGTGGGAGGCTCCAAAACATTTGACCAATGTTAAGGCAATGCTACCATTTACTAATTGAGTGCATGTAAACTTCTGACCCACTGGGAATGTGATGAAAGAAGTAAAAGCTGAAATAAATAATTCTGACATTTCACATTCTTAAAATAAAGTGGTGATCCTAACTGACCTAAGACAGGGAATTTTTACTAGGATTAAATGTCAAGAATTGTGAAAAACTGAGTTTACATACACCTTAGCCAAATATATTTAAACTTCAACTATATATATATATATGCGAAAGAGGGTAATTGTGTGTTCATGAGAGAGATGTTGTGTTTGAGTGTGTGTGCTGGCAAAAGGGGCATCGGAGCGGGCACGGGCTACAGAGATTAAACAGGACTGAAGGATACCCTCTTCGATGAGAATCTCTAAATTGGGGGGGGGCTACATTTAAGAGTTTATTTGCATCTAGCAACACAGTTTACATTGTTCTGATGCAACTTTGTGAAGAAAAAAAGTTTTATTTTCAATGACGACCTGTCTTAGTGAGATTGTATGGGTTTCAACTAGAGGTCGACCGATTAACCGGAATGGCCGATTAATTAGGGCCGATTTCAGGTTTTCATAACGATCGGAAATCTGTATTTTTGGACACAGATTTGGCAGTTTTTTTTTTTTACACCTTTGTTTAACTAGGCAAGTCACTTAAAAACACATTCTTACTTTCAATGACGGCCTAGGAACGGTGGGTTAACTGCCTTGTTCAGGGGCAGAACGACAGATTTTTACCTTGTCAGCTCGGGGATTCAATCTTGCAACCTTACGGTTAACTAGTCCAACACTAACCACCTGCCTCATGAGGAGCCCGCCTGTTACGAGAATGCAGTAAGAAGCCAAGGTAAGTTGCTAGCTAGCATTAAACTTATCTTATAAAAAACAACCAATCATGAATTTCTTTTAACTAGGAAAATTGTGTCACTTCTCTTGCAACAGAGTCAGGGTATATGCAGCAGTTTGGGCCGCCTGGCTCGTTGCGAAGTGTGTGAAGACTATTTCTTCCTAGCAAAGACAGCCAACTTCGCCAAACTGGGGTGATTTAACAACAGCACATTTGCGGGAAAAAAGCACTATTGTTGCACGACTGTACCTAACCATAAACATCAATGCCTTAAAATCAATACACAGACGTATATATTTTTAAACCTGCATATTTAGTTAATATTGCCTGCTAACCTGGCTCGTTGGAACTCTGTGAAGACTATTTCTTCCTAACAAAGACAGCCAATTTCGCCAAACGGGGGATGATTTAACTAAAGCACATTTGTGAAAAAAGCACAATCGTTGCACGAATGTACCTAACCATAAACATGCCTTTCTTAAAATCAATTCACAGAAGTATATATTTTTAAACCTGCATATTTTGCTAAAAGAAATCAAGGTTAGCAGGCAATATTAACCAGGTGAAATTGTGTCACTTCTCTTGCGTTCATTGCACGCAGAGAGTCAGTGTATATGCAACAGTTTGGGCCGCCTAATTTGCCAGAATTTTACGTAATTATGACATAACATTGAAGGTTGTGCAATGTAACAGTTCCGTATTTTACTGAAAAAATAAAATGTTTTGTGTGAGATGATAGGTCATTAATATGGTCGAATACGGAAACTAAGACTCGTATTTCTGTCTGTTATGTTATAATTAAGTCTATGATTTGAGCAGTGGTAGGCACCAGCAGCTCTTCGCAATGCTTCAAGCATTACGCCGTTTATGACTTCAAGCCTATCAACTCCCAAGATTAGGCTGGTGTTACCGATGTGAAATGGCTAGCTAGTTAGCGGGGTGCGCGCTAACAGCCTTTCAAATGTCACTCGCTCTGAGACTTGGAGTAGTTGTTCCCCTTGCTCTGCATGGGTAACGCTGCTTCGAGGGTGGCTGTTGTCGATGTGTTCCTGGTTCGAGCCCAGGTAGGAGCGAGGAGAGGAACGGAAGCTATACTGTTACACGGGCAATACTAAAGTGCCTATAAGAACATCCAATAGTCAAAGGTATATGAAATACAAATCGTATAGAGGGAAATAGTCCTATAATTCCTATAATAACTACAACTTAAAACTTCTTACCTGGGAATATTGAAGTCTCATGTTAAAAGGAACCACCAGCTTTCATATGCTCTCATGTTCTGAGCAAGGAATTTAAACATTCGCTTTCTTACATGGCACATAGAGAAGAAAGTAAAAGTGCACTAACACTGTTTTTGCATTATTTAAACCAAATTGAATAGGTTTCATTATTTATTTGAGGCCAAATTGATTTTATTGATGCATTATATTAAGGTAAAATAAGTGTTCATTCAGTATTGTTGTAATTGTCACTATTACAAAAAATAAAAATAAAATAGGCAGATTAATCGGTATTGGCTTTTTTTGTTCCTCCAATGATCGGTATTGATGTTGAAAAATCATAAAATCGGTCAACATTGGTCCTGTTATGAAACTATCACTAAAGAAATGTGACATGGTTAAACAAACCATCAATCTGCAGATACGTAGTAAGAGAGAACGAGCGAAACCTCAACACCTGTAGTTGGATGGTGTGTTCGTGAGGCATCTTGTGACCAAGCCTGGTGTTCTCCATGGTCATCATGTTCTCAGCTCTAGTGGGCTGACGGCAAAGAGAACAAGGAGGAAGAGGAGGCGGAGGCTCTCTAGCTCAGAGGAAGTCATTAGCTAGCAGCTGGTACCGGCAGAGGAGGCCCTCTAGCTCAGGGGAAGTCATTAGCTAGCAGCTGGTACCGGCAGAGGAGGCCCTCTAGCTCAGGGGAAGTCATTAGCTAGCAGCTGGTACCGGCGGAGGAGGCCCTCTAGCTCAGGGGAAGTCATTAGCTAGCAGCTGGTACCGGCAGAGGAGGACGGAGGACCCAGACGTAGCAGTACTCCACAGGCCTCATTTACACAACAGCACCACTTCACCCCCTGATGCTCACCTCAACAAGACTCCTAGTCAACAACCTGGGAGAAGGCTGCTACCTACATACAGGAGCCTTCCAGCACCATCTAATGAGCATTCCCCGACTCATTATTTAACTGGAGCTAGCGAGCTGTATTGTCCAGTGAAGACCAACTCGTATTGTCTTACACCGACACGGCTTCTCCCTCTCCCTGGGCTCTACTAAGAGGGGGGAGAGCCTCCTCCTCCCCATCCCTCAAGTCTACAGTTGTCATCTTATCTACCATGGACATCCACCGGTCTCCACTTAGAATAATGAGCTAGTCTAAAATGGGAATACTGACAGTAAACACTGACGGTCCAAACATCCACCCAGGACGAGATTGAGGCTGGAACACGTTTTTTTATTTAACCTTTAACTAGGCATGTCAGTTAACAACACATTCTTCATTTACAAGTGACGGCCTACCACTGACGACGCTGGGTCAATTGTGCGCCGCACCATGGGACTCCCAATCACAGCCGGACGTGATACAGCCTGAACTAAGCGAGATGTATGCTAGCCCTAATGAATAAGAGTGACCCAGTCAAATAGAGAGCCAAACACCACGGTGTGTGTGACGTGCAGTAAGTAGTAATAGGGGTTTAGGTAAGTCTGCCACTTGGCCAAGGTGTCCATTAAGTCTTCATTATCCCATTAAGTGAAAATGACAGACTGCCCATGCATATTCAGGCCCTCAGACCTCCTCCCCCCAGGATTGGTTATAAAATGTGATGCTTACAGGAGTCCATCGACCCGCCCACTCCAGTCAAGCGGCCAATCACGGGGCATATTTTACATAGCCTTGAACGAGGGAGAAGAGGAAAGAAAGGAGAGATCTGTATGGGGATGGAGAAACAGAATTGTTGGCTGGACTGTGCTCAAAGAAGTGGGAAAAGATAGGACTGCTGTTTGACCAAAACACAAGCAGGGTGCTGATGGCTGAAACAGGACAAGGAGGGGGATGCTGTACTGTAAGACAACAGTGAGGGGGATGCTGTACTGTAACATTTACATGTAACAGGCGCTCTTATCCAGAGCTACTTCCAGTAGTGAGTGCATAGATTTTCAGAGGTCCCCCGTGGGAATTGAACCCACAAGCGCCATGCTCTACCAACTGAGCTACACGGGAACCACTATAAGACTGAAAACGGTAGTACTAATAAATATAAACACACACACACACAGTCGTCCACAACAATCCACTTCTGGCATCTATTGCCGACCCCTTTTTTTGTTTTTAATTTTACCTTTATTTGTGGTCCTTCTGTAGCACAGTTGGTAGAGCATGGCGCTTGTAACGCCAGGGTAGTGGGTTCGTTTCCCGGGACCACCCATACGTAGAATGTATGCACACATGACTGTAAGTCGCTTTGGATAAAAGAGTCTGCTAAATGGCATATATTATTATTATATTATTATTTAACCAGGCAAGTCAGTTAAGAACATATTCTTATTTTCAATGACGGCCTGGAAACAGTGGGAGAGATCTGTATGGGGCAGAACGACAGATTTGTACCTTGTCAGCTCGGGGGTTTGAACTCACAACCTTCCGGTTACTAGTCCAACGCTCTAACCACTAGGCTACGCTGCCCCACTGTCACATGAAAAAGTATCTTGGCTAGTTAGCTTTTGGGACTAAACATCGTCCTGAGAGAAGCTTAATAGCATCCACGACACAGTACGAGCACGTCTCACTCCCCCCAGTCCTTCCCCCTTATAGCTAGCAACATGCCCATAGTGGTGTGCAGACGGCTACATTTAGACAGGGAGGAAATGGTAGTCTGCACAATCCTACTAACTCATTTCCTGTTACCCACCCCACCCTTTATCCAAGTGATAAATCCATCACGACAAATTCTTCACTCTGCGGTGCCCATAGACAATCACTTTCCCTGGCTGGCCTAGCAGTGTAGACTGGGGCCTGATCAGGAGGATGTAACGTTACAGAACATTCTTCTGTAGATAGAAAAGGTATGATGTAGAACAGATGATTGCCAGAGAATGAGTAGAGCTGACACGGTTCCTTATTCCATCTGAAAAGTTTCACGTCACTGAATGCACCCCAGTATTAGACATGCAGCTAGGAGACTAGAAAAGGCTAGTCTGAATAATATCATACTCCTGACCCAAGGGCCAAAGTCAACAGTCCACTGTTAAGAGTGTGGTCTATGGTGAATGGTGGGATGGGCTGAGAGAGGCTGAGGGTTGGGATTGTAATGTATTTTAGACTGCTTTATATACAAGTACAGTGCATGTACAATGTATACTTAGCAATAAAGCTGTATAAAAAATATTAGATTTGTCCGACGAAGGGGGGGTGAGGGGGTCGATGGGTTAATAAAAATCCATTTTAAAACGAGTGGAAGTTGTTTAGGGAGGTCTTCTCAGTGTTGATTCATAATTAATAAGCCTCATGTTTTTCGGTAGCCGTCTCTCTGGCCTGTAGTCAAGTTAGCAACTCTCCCCCCAGCCTGCCGGCTGGTTAGGGTCAGACACAGGGTTAACAGGCCTTCGATAATGCAGGAATCCACCTGGGGGCAGTCAGAGGTCAGCTCAGGGGCACACTTCCATGACTATCAAACATTTTGTCCAGAGTGAAAACTTGAGTTATCATGAATCATATATCCTGGTAGTAGTGGACTACCGATGCAGTATCAGATTCCTCTGAATGTTTCTTAAAGCTGAATAAACGAGCGGATTTGAATCAATGAGTAGACATTCAAGCACTGGCCTGCTGTTGCTGTTGTAATAACAGCGTGGGTAAAGAGGGCCAGAGAGAAAGTGCTTCAGAGCTCCAGTCCTGCTGCTTCTGGCTGAAAGGAGCCATCAGGCTGCTGTGGTGTGAAGCGGTGACTCATCTCTCCTTGCACTCCGCTTCGGGCCTAACCCCTGATGATGAGCCCTTGGCTGGTGGCGACCCGGGCCTGCCTTCGCCTGATGACAAATGCCACATTCTCACATTTGCCTGAAGGAGTTTCAATTGCTGATGCATGGCTCTCAGACTATCCCCTCCCTACGAGGTGATCTGGTTCAATCTATATATCTCTCTCTCCGTCTCTTCATGCATCGTAACTGTGTCCTCTCCATAAGAGGTGTCCACTCCTAGTAATGTTGGTGCCGGGCGATTTACGTGGAGGGTCATGACCGTAGGATGCAAAGAGGGGCGCCACTTGGAGGTTGGACACAGGCAAGTGGCAGCGTGTTTTGGTGGTCCCGTCACGGGTAAGTGCCTTAACCGCTGTGGCGCTGGCTCAATCTGTGAGTGAGGACCGCCTACGCAACTCCCGGAGAAGCGTAGCATGGTGCTTTCGTGTACCCTGCCTCATGTAGCCTGGCTGGGAGAAGACAGATGCTTACCCACTGGAAATATTAGCCTGTTGGTTTCCACTGTCACAGTCAAAAACACAAACTCAATCCATCCACGTACAAATGCTGAGGCATACGTGTGTGTGTATATATATATATATATATATACGCATACATGTATGTATCTGGGATTCTCTGCCTCGAACCCTATTACAGGGGCTGAGTCACTGGCTTACTGGTGTTCTTCCATGCCGTCCCTAGGAGGGGTGTGTCACTGGGCGGCAGGGTAGCCTAGTGGTTAGAGCGTTGGACTAGTAACCGGAAGGTTGCAAGTTCAAATCCCCGAGCTGACAAGGTACAAATCTGTCATTCTGCCCCTGAACAGGCAGTTAACCCACTGTTCCTAGGCAGTAATTGAAAATAAGAATTTGTTCTTAACTGACTTGCCTAGTTAAATAAAGGTAAAATTAAAAACTGGAGTGGGTTGAGTCACTGAGGTGGTCTTCCTGTCTGGGTAGGTGCCACCCCCTTGGGTTGTACCGTGGTGGAGATCTTTGTGGGCTACATTCGGCCTTGTCTCAGGATGGTAAGTTAAAGATAACCCTCTAGTGGTGTGGGGGCTGTGCTTTGGCAAAGTGGGTGGGGTTATAATCCTGCCCGTTTGGCCCTGTCCAGGGGGTATCATCGGATGGGGCCACAGTGACTCCTGACCCCTCCTGTCTCAGCCTCCAGTATTTATGCTGCAGTAGTTTGTGTGTCGGGTGTCGGTCTGTTATATCTGGAGTATTTCTCCTGTCTTATCCGGTGTCCTGTGTGAATTTAAGTACGCTCTCTTTCTCTTGGAGGACCTAATGACAACTTGTTGTCCCCAGCCCACCTGGCCGTGCTGCTGCTCCAGTTTCAACTGTTCTGTCTGCAGCTATGGAACCCTGACCTGTTCACTGTGATTAATATTATTTGACCGTGCTGGTCATTTATGAACATTTGAACATCTTGGCCATGTTCGGTTATAATCTCCACCCGGCACAGCCAGAAGAGGACTGGCCACCCCACATAGCCTGGTTCCTCTCTAGGTTTCTTCCTAGGTTCTGGCCTTTCTAGGGAGTTTTTCCTAGCCACCATGCTTCTACACCTGCATTGCTTGCTGTTTGGGGTTTTAGGCTGGGTTTCTGTACAGCACTTTGAGATATCAGCTGATGTAAGGGCTATATAAATACATTTGATATATATATATATATATATATATATATATATATATATATATATATATATATATATATATATATATATACACACACACACACACACACACGTTTTATGAAAGCAATTTGTAATTGTACTGACATAAAAAAAAGGCACATTCACGAGGTAAAGAAATGTCCATATTGTGCATCTACCCTTTGTGCTGTGCAGCTACAAGTGAGGGGGGGGTTGCATCCATTTCACAGCAGTTTTGCACGTTTTCAGAGAGAGGCAGAGAGCGAGTGAGAGAGAGCGAGAGCGAGGGGGAGAGAAAGAGGGGAAAGTGATGTAAGCCCTGTGGAGGCTTATTATTAGAGAACAGACACATCTGTAATTTCTATGTGGCTGCACCACAGGTACCTCACTGAGCCGGCATGCCATGATAGCAGCTGGGAAAACGTGAGCGGAATGAAAACTAACGCCACACAGTGAATGACTGACTCCTCCACAAGGCAGTGCCCAAATCATGTCCTGTATGCACACAGTTCTGCATCAAACAAACAGGGTCTGAAAATCACTGCTATACGACTGCACTGTGATAGTAGTTACTGGGTACTATGTTTTTAATAATTCGACAAAGATCACCGCTCAAAGAACACATCATCTGATTGTATGAATCCAAAATGGCTGCTTTACAGGACTGTAAAAGCAGCTCCTTGGAGTCCAGGAGAAGTGTTGGCACCGTACCACCACTCCTCCTAACTACAGAGGTGTCACATTCAGCCACTGGATCATCATCATCTCAGTGTTCCAGAGCTGAGCGAGAGGTGTGTGTGTGTGTGTGGAGCTAGCTAGTGGGATAGGAACAAACAGCAGCAGTGCTGTGTGATGAGGTCTGGGAACATTCCAGCTCCCTCCACACAGAACAGAAGGTTTGGGCAGGCAGGACCAGACAGTCACTGAACATTCAGCCTTCATTGTAGTCCTTTGTCATACAGGAATTCCTCTCAGCAGCAGTAACACATCACACACAACTTCCAACACAGAAATGGCTCTGACGAGGGTAAAGACAGCTCTGTATGTGTGTGCGGCGTTACCTTTTCTAGCAGGATCTTGACACAGGTGAGGTGACCCTCGTACGTGGCAGAGAGCAGCGGAGTGATACCATGTTTGTCTGGGGCCTGTGGGAGACCAAAGAAAGTGTGAGAAAAAGAGAGTGGGCGGGTTTGTGCGTGGACAGGCGCCATACATCAGCAGACCAGTCGTCCCTGCCTCCAACACAAGGGCACTCTCGTTATCAGAGGAAATAACTCAGAGGAAGCGCTTTTATTTCTCTCCTTATCACATCAATGAATAATAAAGGAAACCCACTCTGCCACTATTTATCTCCTCAGTTTCAGGAGCGCTGGTTGGGGCCCTTATCTGAAGGGACTGGGGAAGAGAGACAGAGTTACACACTCTGCGTGTGTGTGTGTGTGTGTGGGGGGGGAAGCAAAATAGTGTAACAGCCAGACTGATGGATGTTGGAGGGAACGACAAGTGTGTTGATCAGACCATGAGGCAGATAAGGGAGGTTGGGAGAGGACATGGCTCTACAGACTGTGTGCAGTGAGAGTTGGGCCTAGTTAACAAGCCCTTCAAATTCACACAAGTACATTAAGGTCAGAACTTCCAGTTCTAGCAAGTATCGCCTGAACGGTCAACACTTGTCTGTGTGAAACTAACATCTTGGGTCAGTGACACCCATAAGCACGTTCATTTTGTTGCATTATTGAGGGCCTGAGGGGATTAAGACCAAAGTACAGCTTCGAATAAAGTTGAGTATTTCTAATGATATTAAGAATAGTTGCACACCAAGGCTACCTAGAAAGATACTAGCGCAGAACTGTACAATACATACGGTCACCTTCCCTAACTTGTAAATGCCACAATCATCACTCTACTCAATCCCATTGTAAAAGCAGATCGATTCCCTCCACTGCAGTGTGGTAATGGGTTGAGGCTCAGGGGAGCTTTCTGACAGACTATGTGGTCAGTTAGTCTTTGCTGCTCTGAGGGAATTGATGGAGGAGATGGCTTCAGGAGGAATCCCATTGGTCCAAACATAGATCTTAACCACTCTCTACAGGTCTGAACAACACTAGCAGAGTCTACAGTAGTTAAGTCATGTCAGTCTGTGTCGTTTTTTATTTATTTAACTAGGCAAGACGGTTAAGAACAAATTCTTATTTTCAATGACGGCCTAGGAAAAGTGGGTTAACTGCCTGTTCAGGGGCAGAACGACATGATTTTTACCTTGTCAGCTCGGGGATTCGATCTAGCAACCTTTCAGTTACTGGCACAACGCTCTAACCACTAGGCTACCTGCAGTCTCTGTCATTACTACAGTATGTGGTTGACTATAGTGGAAGCATTGTAGGAGTGGATACAGAACAAGGGACTTGTTCTCTGGTACCATTCAATAAGCAAATTAATGCAAACACAGAATGGGAAAACGCATCATTCCTTCCTCCTTGGTCATCAGTAATAACTGATCTCTAACGTAAGCAGATCGGTGACAGAGAGGCCCACCACCACAGCCTTCTTCCATATCAGTACTAATAAAATTAAAAAAGGGACTAATATTAGATTACAGCAGTAGGACCTATATCGACAGCAGTATTCTAATAAGTGTATAACAGCAGTAGGCCTATATCGACAGCAGTATTCTAATAAGTGTATAACAGCAGTAGGCCTATATCGACAGCAGTAGGACCTATATTGGCAGCAGTATTCTAATAACTGTATAACAGCAGTAGGCCTATATTGACAGCAGTAGGACCTATATTGACAGCAGTATTCTAATAAGTATATAACAGCAGTAGGCCTATATTGACAGCAGTATTCTAATAACTGTATAACAGCAGTAGGCCTATATTGACAGCAGTAGAACCTATATTGACAGCAGGATTCTAATAACTGTATAACAGCAGTAGGCCTATATTGACAGCAGTATTCTAATAACTGTATAACAGCAGTAGGCCTATATTGACAGCAGTAGGCCTATATTGACAGCAGTATTCTAATAACTGTATAACAGCAGTAGGCCTATATTGATAGCAGTATTCCCACTAGCAGCTCTTACATTGACATCTGCTCCCTTGGAGAGGAGGAACTCCAGCATCTCAGCCTGGCCACAGTCAGCAGCATAGTGCAGGGGCTTCCTGCCACCCTCCAGGGTCCTGTTCACATCCTCATCCTACAACAAAAAAAAAAACACGGTTAAGACACCATCATCACCGACACAACTTGCCCTCCTGTATCAAGACTTGGTCACCCGCTTGCTAAAAAAGGAACATAACTGTGTGCATGTCCGTACAGTAAGTGTTTAATACAATGGAAATCCCTTCTTGTGCCAGAAACCCCCCTCAATTCAAAACACACAGAGCCCGTCACACAATAACACCATACCAGACGCCTCCTCCCAGAGTCTCCCTGCTGTGGTATTGCGAGGCCTCAAACTGTCAAGCCTGCAGGCGAGAGGAAAGACAGGCTCTGTAGCCACAGTCCATTGTGTGGAGCGGTGGGTAGTCCTGAAGAGACAACACTCATCACAGAGACGGGTCACTCAGACCGGGCAGCGTTGTCAGTGCCATGTCATACCACAGCACCTCTCTCATTAGCTGGCTATGTGGCCTGAGGAAAGAGGGGACTGGAATGTATTCACCTGCTAAGCATCCTGCTATGCTGCATAAAACCAACCCATGTTAGCTTTGAATGACTTTCTATAGTACCTGGCTAGCAAAAGGACAGAAATGGATTCCCAGACAGCAGTTCTATAAGTCACCTATATGTTAGCTAGGACCTACGGTGTACCCATGAACAGGAAAGTACCTACTCTGAGCTTTTTACAGGAAGCAAGAGTGATGGAGACACTGGAGCTGGGGTTGAGAGTGCATGGCTATCCTTAGTCTCTGTGTTGGCCTTCAGCAGACTCAGATTTTTCACTTTAAAATGTATGCCAAATTAAAACCATTGATTTCAAAGTTAACAAAATCATACAGCTCTATGCACAATGACTACTTCAAACAATTTCCACAGTAAATTAAATTAAATTTACACCAACAAAAAAACTTGATGAAGTCTGGTAACAGAAGTACAGTAATGTCCCTAAGTTACCAAACTGTGTTTATGCATAGTTTCTGTAAAATGTGTTTTTGTAAAATGTTCAGTGGAAATTGTTAAGAGTAGGCAAGTCCTTGTGCATAGAGTTGTATGGTTTGTCAAACTTTGAAATCAATGGTTTTTGTTTGAGTCTCTGCATAATTCCATTACCGCGGATCAGCCCAAAGGCAACGAGGCCATCAGGGGAAGGGTCAGGGTCTGGGCTAGTCTTTAGCTGTGCCGGCCGGGCGTGATAATCAATCTGTCTCAGAGGAGGTTACAGACAGGCTTTGGATAATGCTCGCACCACTCACCTGCTCTCAAAAGCTTAGGCAAGATAGCACAGTGATCCAATGGATGCCGTTGCTGCAATTCATTGGATTTCTGAAGCTTGATAGGTCTCCATAGCTCAGGTAAATGTAGCCTATGGTAATTCCATGTGTTGTAATCAGAGTTTACACGTTCCTCTCTACTCTCTCATGAGTTAGGCTAATGTAGCCTGGTTATAAAAGGTTCCTATTGGATAAACTGAGACAGCAGCTGCAGATGCTATTTGCCCTTCCTGCAGTTCAAATAAACTCAGCAAAAAAAGAAACGTCCTCTCACTGTCGACTGCGTTTATTTTAAGCAAATACGTGTATGAACATAAGATTAAACAGACAAACTGAACAAGTTTTACAGACATGTGACTAACAGAAATGGAATAATGTGTCCCTGAACAAAGGGGGGGGTCAAAATCAAGTCAGTATCTGGTGTGGCCATCAGCTGCATTAAGTACTGCAGTGCATCTCCTCATGGACTGCACCAGATTTGCCAGCCCTAGCCCTCACCCTCCGATCCAACAGGTCCCAGATGTGCTCAATGGGATTGAGATCTGGGCTCTTCGCTGGCCTTAGCAGAACACTGACATTCCTGTCTTGCAGGAAATCAAGCACAGAACAAGCAGTATGGCATTGTCATGCTGGAGGGTCATGTCAGGATGAGCCTGCGGGAAGGGTAGCACATTAGGGAGAAGGATGTCTTCCCTGTAATGCACAGCATTGAGATTGCCTGCAATGACACACCGCCCCAGACCATGACGGACGCTCCACATCGATCTCGCTCCAGAGTACAGGCCTTGGTGTAATGCTCATCCCTTCGTCGATAAACGCGAATCTGACCATGACCCCTTGTGAGACAAAACTGCGACTCATCAGTGAAGAGCACTTTTTGCCAGTCCTGTCTGGTTCAGCGACGGTGGGTTTGTGCCCATAGGCGACGTTGTTGCCGGTGATGTCTGGTAAGAACCTGCCTTACAAAAGACCTACAAGCCCTCAGTCCAGCCTCTCTCAGCCTATTGCGGACAGTCTGAGCACTGATGGAGGGATTGTGCGTACCTGGTGTAACTCGGGCAGTGGTTGTTGCCATCCTGTACCTGTCCCGCAGGTGTGATGTTCAGATGTACCGATCCTGTGCAGGTGTTGTTACACGTGGTCTGCCACTGGAGAGGACGATCAGCTGTCCATCCGGTCTCCCTGTAGCGCTGTCTTAGGCGTCTCTCAGTACGGACATTGCAATTTATTGCCCTGGCCACATCTGTAGTCCTCATGCCTCCTTGCAGCATGCCGAAGGCATGTTCACACAGATGAGCAGGGACCCTGGGCATCTTTCTTTGTGTTTTTCCAGAGTCAGTGGAAAGGCCTCTTTAGTGTCCTAAGTTCTCATAACTGTGACCTTAATTGCCTACAGTCTAAGCTGTTAGTGTCCTAAAGACCGTTCCACAGGTGCATGTTCATTAATTGTTTATGGTTCATTGAACATTCGCATGGGAAACAGTGTTCAAACCCTTTACAATGAAGATATTCTACATTTTATTTTACAGATTATCTTTGAAAGACAAGGTCCTGAAAAAGGGACGTTTCTTTTTTTGCTGAGTTTATGAATACATATGACAAACATAACTGCTTTCCCCAACAGTGATATGTGTAGGCAAACTGCTCTCGTTACTAGCTGTATGACTGACTATAAGCACCAATCACCCACAGAGCCCCACTGGTCTGCCTCTGGCATGCTCCCCTGTATCACAATTCGACTGAAGGTCAAGGAAAAGTGGGAAATGGATTCCACTCCATTTTACAACCAATCCAAGTGAATCCATTAGGCATGATGGAATCTCATCCCCGTTCTAATAGTTTTCAAATATTACCTCCAGGAGCTGGGTGACACGGGGCCTAATTTAAATGGTTTCATTAGGGTTGAGGGATAAGGGAAACCACAGTGGATCACAGTCTAATATGTACAGTATGAAGTGTCTAGGAGCTGCCTGCTTTTGAAAAATCTTTGGCAACGGGCGGAAAAACCCATCCCTGCAATTGAATGGCCCATATCTGAAACATTTGCATCCTACTGCAACTTAATTGTAATCTGAGATGATTGGGCTGGATTTACACAGGCAGCCCAATTCTGATATATTGGTCAATTACTGGCAAAACATCTGATATGATTGGCCTTAGCACTAATTAGTGGCAAAATATCAGAATTGGGTTGCCTGTGTAAACACAGCCTTTGAGATCAATATGAGTGCTTTAATGTTCTTGCTTGCCAAAATCAGTAAAGACATGTGAAATAGCCATACCTCTGACATCGATTAGACTCAATTACCAAAAGCTGAAAAGGAAAGCAGAGCCTAAATACTGACCAGAAATGTTCAGGGCTAGGCTATTTCACAGAAGTTAGACCTACAGTTGATGTCGGAAGTTTACATACACCTTAGCAAAATACATTTAAATTGTTTTCCCACCATTCCTGACATTTAATAAGTAAGAATTACCTGTCTTAGGTTAGTTCGACTCACCACTGTGAAATGTCAGAATAATAGGAGAGAGAATTATTTCAGCTTTTATTTCTTTCATCACATTCCCAGTGGTTCAGAAGTTTATATATACTCAACTTGTATTTGGTAGCATTGCCTTCAAATTGTTTAACTTGTGCCAAACGTATTGGGTAGCCTTCCACAAGCTTCCCACAATAAGTTGGGTGAATGTTGGCCCATTCCTCCTGACAGAGTTTGTGTAACTGAGTCAGGTTTTGTAGGCCTCCTTGCTTGCACATGCTTTTTCAGTTCTGCCCACACATTTTCTATAGGATTGAGGTCAGGGCTTTGTGACGGCCACTCCAATACCTTGACTTTGTTGTCCTTACGCCATTTTGCCACAACTTTGGAAGTATGCTTGAGGTCATTGCCCATTTGGAAGACTCATTTGCAACCAAGCTTCAACATCCTGACTGATGTCTTGAGATGTTGCTTCAATATAGCCACATCATTTTCCTGCCATCTGTTTTGTGAAGTGCACCAGTCCCTCCTGCAGCAAAGCACCCCCACAACACGATCTTTGTCTCCATGTGCAGTTACAAACCGTAGTCTGGATTTTTTAATGGCGGTTTTGGAGCAGTGGCTTCTTCCTTGCTGAGCGGCCTTTCAGGTTATGTCGATATAGGACTTGTTTTACTGCAGATATAGATACTTTTGTACCGGTTTCCTCCAGTAACTTCACAAGTTCCTTTGCTGTTGTTCTGGGATTGATTTGCACTTTTCGCACCAAAGTACGTTCATCTCTAGGAGACAGAACACGTCTCCTTCCTGAGTGGTATGACAGCTGCGTGGTCCCATGGTGTTTATACTTGCATAACATTGTTTGTACAGATGAACGTGGTACCTTCAGGGGCTTGGAAATTGATCCCAAGGATGAACCAGACCTGTGGAGGACTACAATTTTTTTCTCCTGAGGTCTTGGCTGATTTCTTTTGATTTTCCCATGATGTCCGGCAAAGAGGCACTGAGTTTGAAGGTAGGCCTTGAAATACATCCACAGGTACACCTCCAATTGACATCAAATAGCCTATCAGAAGATTCTAAAGCCATGACATAATTTTCTGAAAATGTCCAAGCTGTTTAAAATGCAGTCAACTTAGTGCATGTAAACCTCTGACCCACTGGAATTGTGATACAATTAATCGGTCTGGAAACAATTGTTGCACAAAGTCGATGTACAAATCGACTTGCCAAAACTATAGTTTGTTAACAAGAAATTTGTGGAGTGGCTGAAAAATTAGTTATAATGACTCCAACCTAAGTGTATGTAATATATGCCATTTAGCTGACGCTTTTATCCAAAGCGACTTACAGTCATGTGTGCATACATTCTACGTATGGGTGGTCCCGGGAATCGAACCCACTACCCTGGCGTTACAAGCGCCATGCTCTACCAACTGAGCCACAGAAGGACCACATCAACTATGTATCAGTTGATTAGCTATAAAGAATAGAGGTCTGATTGTCTAGCTCCTAGCCTACAGTCTAAACCAAATGCATAAAAAGAGCTCTACAGGCCTACCAATTCATCAGTGTGGTTAGGCTTTCAACAAGTTGAACCACAGTTATTTTAAAGGTTTTCAACCTACACCATACTGGCTAAACCTGAAACCACAAGCCATGTTTCAGTATTACTTTCAGGTACTTTACAGTAAGATCCAATGATTAGACACCTTATGTACTGTGCATTTGAAAAAAGTAGTCAAACCCTCGCCCCTTTTCCACATTTTGTTACATCCCAGCCTTATTCTAAAATTAATTAAATTACTCAATACCCCATAATGACAAAGCAAAAATAGGGCTAGAAATTTTTGCAACTGTATTAAAATTAAAAATATGAATACCTTATTTACATATGTATTCAGACAGTGGCTTCCATCATTCTTGAAAATGGAAGAAGTTTGGAACCACCGAGACTCTTCCTAGAGCTGACTGCCCAACCAAACTGAACAATCGGGGGAGAAGGGCCTTGGTCGGGAGGTGACCAAGAACCCGATGGTCACTCAAAGCTCCAGAGTTCCTCTGTGGAAATGGGAGAACCTTCCAGAAGGTCAACCATCTCTGCAGCACTTCACCAATCAGGGCTTTATGGTAGTGGTCAGACAAAAGCCAAACCTCAGTAAAAAAAAAAGTTTTTACAAGGCCCATGGCTGCCCTAAAGGACCCTCAGAAAGAAGATTCTCTGGTCTGATGAAACCAAAATTGTACCCTTTGGTCTGAATGCCCAGCGTCGCGTCTGGAGGAAGCCTGGCACCATCCCGACGGTGAACCATGGTGGTGGCAGCATCATGTTGTGGTGATGTTTTTCAGCGGCAGGGAATGGGAGACTGGTCAAGATCGAGGCAAAGATGAACGGAGCAAAGTACAGAGAGATCCTTGATGAAAACCTGCTCCAGAGCGCTCAGGACCTCAGACTGGGGTGAAGGTTCACCTTCCAACAGAACAACAACCCTAGGCACACAGCCAATCTATTTCAAGGAGACGCCTACAAAAAACGACTGCCACCATTGAAGTGTAATTCAAATATGATTCATTGAAGTTTCAGAGCCTATTTCATGTCTAGAGTTGGACCAAAATAAGTTAGTGGCTGAAGATGACCAGTTTACAGACCAATAGCTAATGTGTCAGTGCTCTAAAAATTGTATAGGTGTGGCCTGAAAATTAGTGAGCCTCAGTATGGAGGCTGAATGATAATAATAATTTGAACAGTTTCCCTGAACATCATCATTCAAAGCAGACACGTAGTACGGCCTACTTAATGTTTTCAACACCATGAAGTTAGCAAGCCAGCCATCTAGATAGATCTGCCTTGCAACAAAGCTCTTTGACACCCGCCCACTTCACACTAGCTGTCACAACACGGACAAGTGGATCTGGCTATAGCTAGTTACAGACTGCTTGCTAAAACAAAGCATAACTGATTCTCAAGCGGGAGCCAACTATCTAGCTCAATACGTAGTTTACGTTAGCTAGGTACTTGACCATATATATATATATATATATATGCTTGGTTTTAGCAAGCAGTCTGTATGTATGTATGTATGTATGTATGTATGTATGTATGTATGTATGTATGTATATGCGCTTGTCTGCAGAAATTGTCCTTCATTATGCAATAGTAAACAGACACACCGATTTAATCAGATGACAAGTTGTTGCAGTGGGGATGCAACGTAGCTAGCTAGCCATTTATCTATCTAGTATGGTAAATTACTTGGCTAGCGCTACCTATCCAATCTACCCAATATAGCTAGCAATTGTTACAAACGTTTGTAAAAGCAAACCTTCTAGCTAGCTAACTACAATGAGTTTATGATAGTTGAGTGAAGGGATAGTTAGCTAATGTATGCATGCTAAGCTAGCTATGAAAGTTAGCTACCTAGCTAACCTTGCAACGCCATAGATAGCTAACGACGTTGGCTAGCTATACAGACAAAACATAGCTAGCTATTGTTCGCTAGATAGCACACTTACTAGCCTGATTTGCGAGTAGGTCATCTACAGTATATCGTACCTTCATTAAGGTCTTAACCTCGTCCAGGTCTCCATTTTTCAAGGCCCACATCAATTCTTTATCCCCCATTTTCTTGTGTTCAACAGTTCACTGCGGCTTCCCTGTTGAAAAAGGCAGCTGTCAAACTTCTCTCTAGGCAAGCAATGCTTGACAGATCTCTCAGTAGTAAAGGGAAAGACGTCTATAACATTTGCAGTGTTACATGAATTAAATAATTTTCCAAAATTGAACACCTGGTACTTCTAGAGTGCAGGCAATTGTTAAAAAAGAAAGTTTCAAAGAAAGGACAGCAGAGGAGGGGTCCGCCTTTCTCTCGTGAAGCGTTTCCGATGCCGCACATCCGGAAGTTAACCTTTCTTCAGTCGGCTTGCCAAAATCTAGTCAAAATTGTCTAGATCTAAACAATTAACTCTAAAAAAACAAGTTTAGGGTTAGGCATAATGTTATAATTGTAGTTAAGGTTAGGTTCAAGATAAATTGTAGAAATGGGCGGGGTTTATGAATTTGTGGCTGTGGTAACTATAGTGACGACCCGAGAACGCAGATCTTCTTCGTGTGAATTTCCGCCAGACGAGGCGTTTTTTTCAGTATTGCAGCCTTTCTCACAGTTCGGAATGTGAATTCCACATTTGTGACAACAACAACAACAAAAAATATATGGAAATGTGAACTGGAGAAATACAATTTGCAACACCCACTAACCCTGCACCTATAAAATCAAAACACCCCCCTATCCCACTACTGTTCTCTAACAGTTCCTACTCCTGGCCACTAGCTTGGGAGGACAGGACTCCTTCTTTCAATATCTCCTGTACCTATTCTACAGTAAAATATTTCACTCCCAATCACTTTTCTGCTGTTGCTACTACTTTATCTTCTGCGTCTTCCGTTCCTTTTCATCTGTGCTGTACAGTTAATTACCATAGCTATGAACGCCAAGAAACCAACCTTGCTAAAACACAAACTGTTTCAGGACACTCATTCCTGCCCTACTACTTACTGGTATTCTCTCATAATCCCTTACCCTTTGCCCCTCATCCTCTACTTTCCTCACTGCCTCAGCATATGTCACTTTCTGCACTGCTCAAACCCTTGGATCCTCAACCTGTTTCACTCTCACATGATCCCCAGCAACATAGACTCAACATTGAAACACCCTACTTGTCCCTCTGAAACTACACTTTCCTTTGTCCCATGTCCTCCTGCACACTTCCCACACCTCATAATGCCCCTCCCACACACTGCTGCAACATGACCATAACCTTGACACCCACAAAAGCTCTCACGGGATAACTAACATATCCAAGCATGACTTTATCAGGCAAACACTCAATATCAAGGATAGACAGGGTCGCCTCAGTCTCACGCTAAACACTGGATCTGCATCTCACCAAATGGCATGCATCACAGATACTGGGGATCTTCAACTTCAGTTGATCCATCTCCACACTCAAATCCATAATCACTGACCCCCCCTTATTTAACTTGGCAAGTCAGTTAAGAACACATTCTTATTTACAATGAAGGCCTAGGAACAGTTGATTAACTGCCATGTTCAGGGGCAGAAGGACAGATATTTACCTTGTCAGCTCCGGGATTTGAATAAGCAATCTTTCAGTTACTGGCCCAATGCTCTAACCACTAGGTTACCTGCCGGCCCCCCCTGACTTCAGTGGCGCTCTGCTCTGGAGAGCATAGCTAGACAGAGATCTGTCCTTTTATTTATTAAGTCAGTTAAGAACAAGTCCTTATTTACAATGATGGCCTACCCTGGCCAAACCCTAACCCGGACTATGCTGGGCCAATTGTGCTCGGTCCTACGGGACTCTCAATCACGGCCACTTGTGATACAGCCTGGATTCGAAACAGGGTCTGTAGTGGTGGGGGGAGTCAGTGATTATGGATTTGAGTGTGGAGATGGATCAACTGAAGTTGAAGATCCCCAGTATATGTGATGCATGCCTCTAGCACTTGAGATGCAGTGCCTTAGACCGCTGCGCCACTCAGGAGCAACGAGGCACGTAACACAGAGTGTCCACTCCCTCTGGATGGAAGACAGGAGAGGAACATGTAACTATCTCTCCTGTAGTTGACTCATAGGAGAAAGTACTCCACTTATATTTCACAAATGTTGGTTTGTACAGTTTGTTCTTAGCGCCATTCTTTCTCCCTCGTGTCATCCTTCCGTCTCCCAGATCTCAGATCAGCTGTCAGTTACCCTTTTCACACTACTCAAATGTCTATAGTTCAAGCAAAACTGATCTTATACAGAGCTTTATTTTACTGGAAAGGCTCAGCCCAGACAATTAAGTTCGTTAGTTTGGGGTCTATAAGGCATGTGGTGTAACAGCTCCTTTCATCACTCAGTCAGCCCAGAGGAGTGTGACTAGCTCTGGGTGGTAGAGAGGAAGTAACCCCCCATCTCCTGGCATCTGCTCTTCACTCCATGGCAATTTCCATTACCTCCCTCGTACTATTCAATGGAACTAATAGATACCAGGTCTGCTGAACCCACAGGTTAATAAAAACACATCAGGACTAAACCAAGCTCCCGATGGGTCAAAATAGCCACTGATGATAGTAGATTGAACATCTTATCAAAGGTTAATGTCAATCAGTGTGAAGGGGCAAGGCCAAGATAAGAGATGTTCAAGGCTATGGGAAGATCTCAATTGCATGCTCCCCAGATCCTCTCTCCTCATCTCCATCTCTAAACCTGGCTTCCAGTTGAAGCTCGCATCCGCTACAAGACCATGGTGCTCGCCTACGGAGCTGTGAGGGGAACGGCACCTCAGTACCTCCAGGCCCTGATCAGGCCCTACACCCAAACAAGGGCACTGCGTTCATCCACCTCTGGCCTGCTCGCCTCCCTACCACTGAGGAAGTACAGTTCCCGCTCAGCCCAGTCAAAACTGTTCGCTGCTCTGGCCCCCCAATGGTGGAACAAACTCCCTCACGACGCCAGGACAGCGGAGTCAATCACCACCTTCCGGAGACACCTGAAACCCCACCTCTTCAAGGAATACCTAGGATAGGGTAAGTAAGGGTAAGTAATCCTTCTCACTCCCCCCAACAAGAGTTAGATGCAAGTGGCTGTTCCACTGGTTGTCATAGGTGTTTGCATCAATTTGTAAGTCGCTCTGGATAAGAGCGTCTGCTAAATGACTTAAATGTAAATGTAAATGTAAACCCATTGGATGAGAAAGGCAGAGGTCCCTCCCCTCTGACCATCTCCTCCAATGGGTTTTCAGAAGGAGATGAGGAGAGAGAAGAGACGGGAAGTATGCAATCTAGATCTTCCTCATGTCATAGTCTCTAGCCTCCCTAACAGGAAGACCTGCACATCTATATTCCACCCTCTACTAAACCCCCCCCCCCTTCTCAACCAACGTTATCAAATGGCTTTATTTCTCCCTCTCTCCCGCTCTCTCTGTGATGAATGGCTGTTTGTAGCACTATTATTACATCAAATAAGCACTCTGGAGCAAAAACAAACCCGGCCAGCAGACAAAAAGTGACTATAAAAGTTGCCATTTGGAGAAAATTCAATAGGGCTCTACACCGGGGATAAAAATAAAGGTAATGAAATTCTCTAACTCTCCTCTTCTCTCTTCCAACGCCCTGCCTGCAGCCCAGCATCTTCCCCCGTCCCCCCCACTCTTCTAAGCCTGGTAGATGTACCATACACACACTGCTTGTCTGAGGAGAGGCTCAGGGTCGCCATTAAAACTGCTTTTAGATAAGCATGCTCCGTTCAAAAAATGCAGAACCAAGAACAGATACAGCCCTTGGTTCACTCCAGACCTGACTGCCCTCGACCAGCACAAAAACATCCTGTGGCGGACTGCAATAGCATCGAATAGCCCCCGTGATATGCAACTGTTCAGGGAAGTCAGGAACCAATACACGCAGTCAGTCAGGAAAGCTAAGGCCAGCTTCTTCAGGCAGAAGTTTGCATCCTGTAGCTCCAACTCCAAAAAGTTCTGGGACACTGTGAAGTCCATGGAGAACAAGAGCACCTCCTCCCAGCTGCCCACTGCACTGAGGCTAGGAAACACGGTCTCCACCGATAAATCCATGATTATCGAAAACTTCAATAAGCACTTCTCAACGGCTGGCCATGCCTTCCGCCTGGCTACTCCAACCTCGGCCAACAGCTCCGCCCCCCCGTAGTTCCTCACCCAAGCCTCTCCAGGTTCTCCTTTACCCAAATCCAGATAGCAGATGTTCTGAAAGAGCTGCAAAACCTGGACCCGTACAAATCAGCTGGGCTTGACAATCTGGACCCGCTATTTCTGAAACTATCTGCCGCCATTGTCGCAACCCCTATTACCAGCCTGTTCAACCTCTCTTTCATATCGTCTGAGATCCCCAAGGATTGAAAGCTGCCGCAGTCATCCCCCTCTTCAAAGGGGGAGACACCCTGGACCCAAACTGCTATAGACCTATATCCATCCTGCCCTGCCTATCTAAGGTCTTCGAAAGCCAAGTCAACAAACAGGTCACTGACCATCTCGAATCCCACCGTACCTTCTCCGCTGTGCAATCTGGTTTCCGAGCCGGTCACGGGTGCACCTCAGCCACACTCAAGGTACTAAATGATATCATAACCGCCATCGATAAAAGACAGTACTGTGCAGCCGTCTTCATCGACCTCGCCAAGGCTTTCGACTCTGTCAATCACCAAATTCTTATCGGCAGACTCAACAGCCTCGGTTTTCGGATGACTGCCTTGCCTGGTTCACCAATTACTTTGCAGACAGAGTTCAGTGTGTCAAATCAGAGGGCATGCTGTCCGGTCCTCTGGCAGTCTCTATGGGGGTGCCACAGGGTTCAATTCTCGGGCCGACTCTTTTCTCTGTATATATCAATGATGTTGCTCTTGCTGCGGGCGATTCCCTGATCCACCTCTACGCAGACGACACCATTCTATATACTTTCGGCCCGTCATTGGACACTGTGCTATCAAACCTCCAAACGAGCTTCAATGCCATACAGCACTCCTTCCGTGGCCTCCAACTGCTCTTAAACGCGAGTAAAACCAAATGCATGCTTTTCAACCGATCGCTGCCTGCACCCGCATGCCCGACTAGCATCACCACCCTGGATGGTTCCGACCTTGAATATGTGGACATCTACAAGTACCTAGGTGTCTGGCTAGACTGCAAACTCTCCTTCCAGACTCACATCAAACATCTCCAATCAAAAATCAAATCCAGAGTCGGCTTTCTATTCCGCAACAAAGCCTCCTTCACTCACGCTGCCAAGCTTACCCTAGTAAAACTGACTATCCTACCGATCCTCGACTTCGGCGATGTCATCTACAAAATGGCTTCCAACACTCTACTCAGCAAACTGGATGCAGTCTATCACAGTGCCATCCGTTTTGTCACTAAAGCACCTTATACCACCCACCACTGCGACTTGTATGCTCTAGTCGGCTGGCCCTCACTACATATTCGTCGCCAGACCCACTGGCTCCAGGTCATCTACAAGTCCATGCTAGGTAAAGCTCCGCCTTATCTCAGTTCACTGGTCACAATGGCAACACCCATCCGTAGCACGCGCTCCAGCAGGTGTATCTCACTGATCATCCCTAAAGCCAACACCTCATTTGGCCGCCTTTCGTTCCAGTACTCTGCTGCCTGTGACTGGAACGAATTGCAAAAATCGCTGAAGTTGGAGACTTTTATCTCCCTCTCCAACTTCAAACATCAGCTATCCGAGCAGCTAACCGATCGCTGCAGCTGTACATAGTCTATAGGTAAATAGCTCACCCTTTTTCACCTACCTCATTCCCATACTGTTTTTATACTGTTTTTATTTATTTACTTTTCTGCTCTTTTGCACACCAATATCTCTACCTGTACATGCCCATCTGATCATTTATCACTCCAGTGTTAATCTGCAAAATTGTATTATTCGCCTACCTCCTCATGCCTTTTGCACACATTGTATATAGACTGCCCATTTTTTTCTACTGTGTTATTGACTTGCTAATTGTTTACTCCATGTGTAACTCTGTGTTGTCTGTTCACACTGCTATGCTTTATCTTGGCCAGGTCGCAGTTGCAAATGAGAACTTGTTCTCAACTAGCCTACCTGGTTAAATAAAGGTGAAATAAAAAATAAATAAAAATTATGTGTTTGTAATAAACTCTCCAGAGTATGGGTTGGAGTATCTATTCGCCACATGGGAATGAGGACATAGGCCATTACTCCCTACATTCCCCTGCTTGGCATGCTAATGTCTCATACATGTCTCAAATGAGTCACCATGGGGTGATCTAAAGTTCATACAGTGCTGTATATAAGAGCAGCAGGCCGATATACAGAATGTTGATGGCTGGTTAAAACTCAAATCAATGTTCTTGGGTGCTGTTGTGTTCCTTTGAAATGTCCCCACTACAATACCTAATGAGGATTGAAGGGAACATTTCAATGTGCTAATGTAATTATCATTGGCTAGTAAGCCTGCTGATTATAATCACATCACATCACACTTTAAAGTAGATGATTTACAGGACATCCCACCTTATTATAGACAATAAAGCCTGAAGATTGCTGGACTAAGAAGTAAACGTAGATGGACTGGCGGAACTCTAAAGGGAGAGTAAAGTTAGGAAATACACTTTTCTGTCACATCTCTAGATTCTGCACTGATCTTGAGGAATGGAGTGTAACACAATTTATTCCTACAGATTTGACAGTATATGTTACCTCCATTTTTCACTTTGGTAAAACAATCCCAAGGCAGCAAAAATATGAACCCGTTTCCAATAGAAAGCGAGGCAAAAAATTAAATATATATTTTCTCTCTCAAAACAATGAATAATACCCTATTTTCAGTTCTATCTTAAATGATCTGTGAAACTGATATTGAACTTATTTTCTAGTACAGTCGTGGCCAAAAGTTGAGAATGACACAAATATTAATTTTCACAAAGTCTGCTGCCTCAGTTCATATGATGGCAATTTGCATTTACTCCAGAATGTTATGAAGAGTGATCAGATGAATTGCAATTAATTGCAAAGTCCCTATTTGCCATGCAAATGAACTGAATCCACCAAAAACATTTCCACTGCATTTCAGCCCTGCCACATAAGGACCAGCTGGCAGCATGTCAGTGATTCTCTTGTTAACACAGGTGTGAGTGTTGATGAGGACAAGGCTGGAGATCACTCCAGTCATGGTGATTGAGTTCGAATAACAGACTGGAAACTTCAAAAGGAGGGTGGTGCTTGGAATCATTGTTCTTCCTCTGTCAACCATGGTTACCTGCAAGGAAACACGTGTCGTCATCATTGCTTTGCACAAAAAGGGCTTCACAGGCAAGGATATTGCTGGCAGTAATATTGCATCTAGATCAACCATTTATCGGATCATCAAGAACTTCAAAGAGAGCGGTTCAATTGTTGTGAAGAAGGCTTCAGGGTGCCCAAGAAAGTCCAGCAAACGCCAGGACCATCTACTAAAGTCGATTCAGCTGTGGGATCGGGGCACCACCAGTACAGAGCTTGCTCAGGAATGGCAGCAGGCAGGTGTGAGTGCATCTGCACGCACAGTGAGGTGAAGACTTTTGGAGGATGGCCTGGTGTCAAGAAAGGCAGCAAAGAAGCCACTTCTCTCCAGAAAAACATCAGGGACAGACTGATATTCTGCAAAAGGTACAGGGACTGCTGAGGACTGGGGTAAAGTCATTTTCTCTGATGAATCCCCTTTCCGATTGTTTGGGGTATCCGGAAAAAAGCTTGTCCGGAGAAGACGAGGTGAGTGCTAGTATCAGTCCTGTGTCATGCCAACAGTAAAGCATCCTGAGACCATTCATGTGTGGGGTTGCTTCACAGCCAAGGGAGTGGGCTCACTCACAATTTTGCCTGAGAACACAGCCATGAATAAAGAATGGTACCAACACATCCTCCGAGAGCAACTTCTCTCAACCATCCAGGAACTTTTTGGTGATGAACAATGCCTTTTCCAGCATTACATTACATTTACATTTAAGTCATTTAGCAGACGCTCTTATCCAGAGCGACTTACAAATTGGTGCATTCACCTTATGACATCCAGTGGAACAGCCACTTTACAATAGTGCATCTAAATCTTTTAAGGGGGGTGAGAAGGATTACTTTATCCTATCCTAGGTATTCCTTAAAGAGGTGGGGTTTCAGGTGTCTCCGGAAGGTGGTGATTGACTCCGCTGTCCTGGCGTCGTGAGGGAGTTTGTTCCACCATTGGGGGGCCAGAGCAGCGAACAGTTTTGACTGGGCTGAGCGGGAACTGTACTTCCTCAGTGGTAGGGAGGTGAGCAGGCCAGAGGTGGATGAACGCAGTGCCCTTGTTTGGGTGTAGGGCCTGATCAGAGCCTGGATGTACTGAGGTGCCGTTCCCCTCACAGCTCCGTAGGCAAGCACCATGGTCTTGTAACGGATGCGAGCTTCAACTGGAAGCCAGTGGAGAGAGCGGAGGAGCGGGGTGACGTGAGAGAACTTGGGAAGGTTGAACACCAGACGGGCTGCGGCGGTCTGGATGAGTTGTAGGGGTTTAATGGCACAGGCAGGGAGCCCAGCCAACAGCGAGTTGCAGTAATCCAGACGGGAGATGACAAGTGCCTGGATTAGGACCTGCGCCGCTTCCTGTGTGAGGCAGGGTCGTACTCTGCGGATGTTGTAGAGCATGAACCTACAGGAACGGGCCACCGCCTTGATGTTAGTTGAGAACGACAGGGTGTTGTCCAGGATCACGCCAAGGTTCTTAGCGCTCTGGGAGGAGGACACAATGGAGTTGTCAACCGTGATGGCGAGATCATGGAACGGGCAGTCCTTCCCCGGGAGGAAGAGCAGCTCCGTCTTGCCGAAAGATGGAGCACCTTGCCATAAGGCAAAAGTGATAACTAAAAGTCTCGGGGAACAAAACATTAATTTTTGGGGTCCTTGGCCAATAAACTCCCCAGACCTTAATCCCATTGAGAACTTGTGATCAATAGTCAAGAGGCAGGTGGACAAACAAAACCCCACAAATTCTGACAAACTCCAAGCTTTGATTATGCAAGAATGGGCTGCCATTAGTCAGGATGTGGCTCAGAAGTTAATTGACAGCATGCCAGGGCGGATTGCAGAGGTCTTGAAAAAGAAGGGTCAACACTGCAAATATGGACTCTTTGCATCAACTTCATGTAATAGTCAATAAAAGCCTGACACTTATGAAATGCTTGTAATTACACTTCAGTATTACATAGTAACATCTGACAAAAAATATCTAAAGACACTGAAGCAGCAAACTTTGTGGAAATTAATATTTGTGTCCTTCTCAAATCTTTTGGCCACGATTGCACATGTCCTCTTTAGTTGTCTTGCTAGTGAACAGGCAGTAGTTTTCTATCGCACCGCAAAGATAAAGAAAAGTTGGAGAAGAATCTCATTAATTAAAGATCGCATTTTCAGAGACCGTGTCCAAAAACTTTGACAACTAAGCAGCTTTCTCTCCTCCCAGGCAAGGCCATTCATTCTCATTTCAGAACGTTTGAATTAAACATGAAGGTGAAAAATATTAAAGTGTGCCACATGGTAAATTGAATGGTATGGATGAGGTCTAGTTCACCCTACATGCTCTCCTTATCTTCCTCCTCCTCCTCCTTCTCCTCCGCTCTTACTACTCTTCATTTATTTCCTCTCGCTTCTGTCTGGCCTGCTTCTTTTATTTCCTCTGTCTTCTTCTGTCTGCCCCACATAGCAAACTCATTTCCAGCTTTCTGTCAAGCTCTGATACCTATAAGAGCATCTCCAACTCTCTAGCTCGGTCAGCTAGTCAGAGTACTGACAGGTAATCCATGTGCTGACCATGTTGCAGTAATCCATCTCTATCAGTCTTGTCAATGCTAACTGGCTGATGATTAGTGAGACAGACCGTGCCGGGTTCATACAGTAGCCAGGGAGATCCCAACACAATGACATCACTACATAGCATAGACAGAGACAGAGACAGACTACAAATTGACGAATACTACAATAACATTGTGCTTCATGATTATATACATTATATACATGATTATAAACTGGGTGGTTCGAGCCCTGAATGCCGATTGGCCGCCATCGTGGTATATCAGACCGTATACCACGGCTATTACAAAACATTTATTTTCGCTGCTCTAGTAACGTTGGTAACCAGTTTATAATAGCAATAAGGCACCTCGGGGGTTTGTGGGATATGGCCAATATACCATGGCTTAGATCTGTGTCTCCGCGATGAGTTGTACCTTATTGCTTAATTATACAGCCTTACTTATTTGGAACATTGATTTAATGAAAATGTTAATTGACAGAGATTGCACTTGTAAAATATATGATTATATGAAGGGATTTAAGTGATTTTATATAAACGCTTGATAAGTGTTTATGTAACCACCGTGCTTCTGTATCAGTGTTCGCTTGAGCCTTCAACTGCTTCTATATTGGCTTTGCACAGAATTCCGCAGAGAACATTTACATTAAGTCACCCTCAAAAGTAATCAGCTGACCATGATTGCTATAGACTAGCATGCTGAAACCTTGCAAACCATTTATACCCAAAGATATTCCATACGAACTCTAATCAGTTTCTGGTGTTGAGGAGTGAAATAAATTATGATGAAGAGAGGCAGCATCTGGTCTTGCGGCTTCGCATTTTGGAAAGTTTTGATAAGACAGTTGCATAATATAGTTCTGTTTTCTCTTTGGCGTGTTTGTAGAATGAATCAAAATGCAGATTGGAAAAGTAATAAAGGGGAAGAGGAATATACTGTGTATATTGAGAGGAGAGGAAGTTTGGGGCTTATATGCTTTCCCTTCCCCTCAGCACAACCAAACCATTGTTTCTGGAGAGCACAACAGCACCCGTACAGTATGACAGCATGGTTCAACAGTACTATCATCAGTCTTGTTACATATTAAAGCTAGAATCCTTGATTGAAACAATAACAAAGTGACTCCCCGCCTCTGTTTTGATTTTCTAAAAAAAAAACAGTGGGATGGGCTTGGAGCAATGTAATAAATCTCAAATTCCTAGACGGCTATGGATACTAAGGACTGCGCATCCATGTTATCAAAACTATAGTTTTAATATCTTTTGATGTTATATGGTGTTTTTTTTACATTTACAGTGTTATAAACATTGAAGTACAACAAGTTATATTTTGGGATCTGGGATCTGATGGGGTACAACAGTTGAACTAAGCTCATGAGGCATTTATAAGTTATATTCTTCAACAATCAATGGGTATGTATCATTCATTTATAATATATTTAGCAACTATGGATTCTAGCTTTAGGAGACAGTTTAGCAATTTGTAGAAAGCACAGGAGGCTGCTGAGGGGAGGACAGCTCATAATCATGGCCGGAACGAAGCAAATGGAATGGTATTTAACACCAGGAAACCATGTGTTTGATACCTTTCCACTTATTCCACTCAAGCCATAACCACAAGCCCGTTCTCCCCAATTAAGGTGCCACCAACCTCCTGTGGTAGAAAGAGCCTTTAATGCATATCAGTTTAATGCTGCTTGCTGCATATTAGTTGCAATTCTAAACCATTAAAACCAGATGTATATAAATCTATATCCGTCTTCCTCTCCACATCGGCTTCACACCACATGTAATCCACGCTACATTTCCCCAAGCACCTGAGGAATAACCAATAATACATTTGAATCAACTTGGCGTATCAACTTAATGGCGTATCATTTTAATGTACTGTGCGATCTCGTTAACTTTATGAAATGAATAACAAGGTGATAAAGGCTTCACTCTGAAAATAGTTTGTCAGGAGCAACACTGGGAAGTTCTAAACGCCTGTTCTCTTTACGTATATAAAGCTGACTGACTGACAGGTTCATAAAAAGCAGGCCATTGTAAAACGGTGAAACCACTCAGAGACCAGAGATCATCATCAACGGTGTGGCGGGAACATGTTCTGTACTGACCATTGACCATGTCTGACTCTCTGCATCTATTAAAGGCAGTGGAAATATGGAACTGCGGGTGGACGGCTGCTTTCTGACTCCAGCTTCTGCCTCCCTCTCGAGGTCAGGCCCTGGATACCCCTGTACTGCCACTCCACATGGGAGCGTGGCTGTGTGGGTGGGGAGAAAATAAGAAGACCCCTGGACGAGACCCTGTCTACAAAGCCGCCACGGTGTAATTCAAACTGCATTCCAACCGTTGGAATTATGTAGCACACAGCAACAGTTACTCTCATTCAAAGATGTAGAGAAGTAGATTCCAATGGTTTGTTTAGATTTTAGGGGCGACAGGTAGCTTAGTGGTTAAGAGCATTAGGCCAGTAACCAAAAGGTCGCTGGTTCGAATCCCAGACCCAACTGGTTGAAAAATCTGTTGATTTGCCCTTGAGCAAGGCACTTAACCCTAATTGCTCTGAATAAGAGCATCTGCTAAATTACTGAAATGTAAATGTTAAGATTCACCCAAGTTCACTTCACTAGACGAGGGGTGCTGTGCCCCCAGAGGAGCAGTGTGTTCTGGCTGTACTAGCATACATCTACAACGTTTGGAATAAAGTCAACAACGCTATCTCATAACATATTTACAACTATTGTACAACTACATAGTAAATATACTGTACAGCTACATAGGAAATATACTGAACAACTACATAGTAAATATACTGTACAACTACATAGTAAATATACTGAACAACTACATAGTAAAGATACTGTACAGCTATAACTACATAGTAAATATACTGAACAACTACATAGTAAAGATACTGTACAGCTATAACTACATAGTAAATATACTGTACAATTACATAGTAAAAATACTGTACAACTACATAGCAAAAATACTGAACAACTACATAGTAAATATACTGCTCAACTACATAGTAAAAATACTGAACAGCGGCAACTACATAGTAAATATAATGTACAACTACATAGCAAAAATACTGAACAACTACATAGTAAATATACTGCTCAACTACATAGTAAAAATACTGAACAGCTGCAACTACATAGTAAATATAATGTACAACTACATAGCAAATATTCTGTACAGTGCATGTCCTCTGTCCAGAGTTAACCCCTATAACCTTTTATCATCCGCCCCCGCTCCCATCAAGCAGTACTTCGTCCCATCATCCATCCCTCAGCTAGCCCTGTCATGCCATTGGCTGCCCCTGGTAACCCCTAAACGGCCCTGACTGAGGGTTTGTGCTGCACGTTGTCGATGTGGCTGTTTATAGGATGTGACAACTGTATTAGGCCCAAATCAGTCAGCCTGCTTCCATTCTCTGCTGGACTATGGAGCGATGTGCGCCGCGGGCCCCAGTTTTCACGGGCGGCTCTCTCTCTCTCTCTCGCTCGCTTTCTCTCTCCTGCTCACTCTCTTTATCTTCTTTCATTCTTTCGTTCCAGCATATCTCCCCCTATTATCAACGCCGCTCCCTCACCACCTAGCAGTCCTCCCTTGGGATGTAGTCTCTCCATTCTCTCCTGGCCTCGGTGATTCAGGGAACAAAGTCACACCCATCACACAGAGCAGCCAATCACCACCTTCTATTGACCTGTAAGCATCATCAGCTTATTCATCTAGCACTGTAGAGGGTGTGCAGGGGGGAGGGGACAGAACACATAGAGGTGCAATAGAGGTTGTACTAATGTACCACACATTTGTATGTACTGTAGGCTAAACCAACAGAAACTACTCAATGTAAGGTTGATAACTACTTCAATGTACCGGTCATGGACTGAGGGAAATCGTGTTGAATAAATTAGCCAATATCCATATAAGTGAAAATATGGTTATACTTGATAATGTCTAATAGATGAAGAATTATTCAATTTATGTAGATTCCATTTACAGAATGACTCAAGTTAGATGATTTGTTCTAACACAGTAAAGAATGGAGAAATCCCTCTGTCAATATGTCACAGGATGAGTTAAACAGAGGGAGGTCTGGGAGATTAGCAGTGCCTTGTGAAAAAGCGTCTCACTCGAGTGCCAATGGAAATCATCCAATTTCTGCCTCCAAGTTTAGAGTTAGAGACAGAAGGGGAAAATTAATGGGATTAGGTTAATAAAAACTTCCGAACACTTTAGCAAAATGTTTCTGCATGTTTAGATTTCCCTCTCAAAGAGGGATCGAGGGAACATTACGATAGAACAGTCAACTTTTACAACTTTTCTCTTCATACTTAATCAAGGTTGGGCGATCAAAAAACATTGAGCATGCATTTCCCTGTTCAGGTTGTTCACCACAAAGCTACCCTATTAATATGGTTCCTTATCTTTCACAGCTTGTGAGACATAGACTTCACTTGTGATAAGTCTGGTCAGAAAATCTATGCAATCTCCAGCCACCCAATTAGACAGCAATTCATCATTGTGAGTATTGCTACACTTAGAAAAAGAGTGTTCTTTAGTTGTCCCCGTAGGATAACCCTTTTGGGTTCCAGGTAGAATCCTTTTGGGTTCTATATAAACTCAGCAAAATATTAAACGTTCTCTTACTGTCAACTGCGTTTATATTCAGCAAACTTAACATGTGTAAATATTTGTATGAACATAACAAGATTCAACAACTGAGACATAAACTGAACAAGTTCCACAGGCATGTGACTAAAAGAAATTGAATAATGTGTCCCTGAATAAAGGGGGTGTCAAAATCAAAAGTAGCAGTCAGTATCTGGTGTGGCCACCAGCTGCATTAAGTACTGCAGTGCATCACCACCTCATGGACAGCCAATTCTTGCTGTGAGATGTTAACCCACTCTTCCACCATGGCACCTGGAAGTTGCCGGACATTTCTGGGGGGAATGGCCCTAGCCCTCACCCTCCAATACAACAGTTCCCAGACATGCTCAATGGGATTGAGATCCGGACACCTCGCTGGCCATGGCAGAACTCTGACATTCCTGTCTTGCAGGATATCATGCACAGAACGAGCAGTATGGCTGGTGGCATTGTCATGCCGGAGGGTCATGTCAGGATGAGCCTGCAGGAAGGGTACCACATGAGGGAGAAGTATGTCTTCCCTTTAACGCACAGCGTTGAGATTGCCTGCAATGACAACAAGCTCAGTCTGATGATGCAGTGACACACCGCTCCAGACCACCTCCAGAGTACAGGCCTCGGTGTAATGCTCATTCCTTCGACGATAAACGCGAATCCGACCATCACCCCTGGTGAGACGAAACTGCAACTCATCAGTAAAGACCACTTTTTGGCAGTCCTGTCTGGTCCAGCGACGATGGGTTTGTGCCCATAGGCGATGCTTTTGCCGGTGATGTCTGGTGAGGACCTGCCTTACAAAAGACCTACCAGCCCTCAGTCCAGCCTCTCTCAGCCTATTGCGGACAGTCTGAGCACTGATGGAGGGATTGTGCGTTCCTGGTGTAACTCGGGCAGTTGTTGTTGCCATCCTGTACCTGTCCCGCAGGTGTGATGTTCGGATGTACCGATTCTGTGCAGGTGTTGTTACACTTGGTCTGCCTCTGCGAGGGCGATCAGCTGTCCGTCCTGTCTCCCTGTAGCGCTGTCTTGGGTGTCTCACAGTACGGACATCGCAATTTATTGCCCCGGCTACATCTGCAAGTCCTCATGCCTCCTTGCAGCATGCCTTAGGTACGGTCACGCAGATGAGCAGGGACCCTGGGCATCTTTCTTTTGTTGTTTTTCAGAATCAGTAGAAAGGCCTCTTTAATGTCCTAAGTTTTCATAACTGTGAACTTAATTGCCTACCGTCTGAAAGCTGTTAGTATCTTAAAGACTGTTCTACAGGTGCATGTTTATTAATTGGTTATGGTTCATTGAACAAGCATGGGAAACAGCGTTTAAAACCTTTACAATGAAGATCTGTGAAGTTACTTGGATTTTTTTTACAAATTATCTTTGAAAGACAAAGATGTTTATTTTTTTTTGCTGAGTTTCTGAACCTTCTGTAGAAAGGGTTCCACCTGGAACCCAAAAGGGTTCTACCCGCAACCAAAATGTGTTCCTCAAAGGGGTCTCCTATTGGGACAGTCGAAGAATCCATTAAGGTTCTAGATAGCAGCCTTTTTTCTGAGAGTGTAGGTTGACATTAGCTACCCTGTTTAGTTGCCTTGCCTGAGACTACAGAAGACAGAGGTGAGCATACACAGAGCTATGGAGTAACTGCTGTCCTCTAGCTCAGGAGGCTCACTGTCTTCTTTGATATCCAGCAAAAAAAATCACAATACTAGATCTTGAATAGTCTGTCTCTGATTCTTGCGAGAGCAAACAGCACACTCCTGTGAATTGTTGTTGATTTCCCTAGAAAACAGAGAGCGATTCACAGCCTTCTGAACTTTGCTTTTCTAGGGGCTCAGGAACACAAAGTGAAGGAGAGGGGCTAAGCAACACATTAGATCACTTCTGATTTCTAAGGAATACAGATCACCTCAGGCAGACTGTCTACACTATTCACTTTTCAATTTCTGGGTTTTTAAATTCAGGTTGTTTGTTCACTGGTTTCACATTGGGAGCACATGAATGCTCCCACATGTTTCACAGACATGTAAGATTCATCAAATGTGGTCAATATTCGCCCTTATTACCTAGCATTTTGTTTAATTGTGGGTTAACAATGTGACCCTTGTCCACCAATCAGGTGCCTTTTGAGTAGTGTGGGGGAAATAATTGTATTTCACCTGATGTTAACATTCTGTCATGAAGAGCACATGTTCAACATAACAAAAAACACTTTGTCCTATCTCTAGAGAAAAAAAGGCTACAGTAAGAGCCTATTAATAACTACTGTAGCTGGCACATCCACAAAGTCATAAAATCCGATTTAAACATAACCCTTTCCTTAACTTTAACCACACTGCTAACCCTAACTAAGCCTAACCATAACCTTAAATAAAGACAGAAAATGTATATATATACATTTTTACAATATTTCCAATTTTGATTTTGCAGCTGGTCTATCTAAGGGAAATGGATCAGTTATGTTTCCAGGACAAGACTCATGACAATAAATGTCAACCTTCCCACATGGTTCCACCTCCATCTCCTATGCGGCTTCCAGCTGCTGGGTGATTCATCTGGGAGGAACTCGACAGTAACTTCCGAGTCAGATGGAGAGGATCAAAGTGAGGTGTAGGATCACTGATCTACAAATAGTATTCTCTAACAAATCATATGTTTTGTGATATTAAGATTTTCAGAGCTACGCCTCCCCTGGCTTAGGCAATCCCCCCCGTCAAACACACGTGCACAACCAGACAATGATTGATTGGAGACAGCTTATGCCAATACTAGTGGACAACGCTGTACATACCGGTAAAAGCACAGTGTCTACAGTTGTGGCCAGAAACTCCTGGCCCTATTCATAAGGCCCTGGTCCAAACCCTGTTCCCTCCCCCCTCTAATCAACAGTTTCATGACTCCAATCTCCTTCCCAAGCCAATCTAGTAAACCGATTCAGGAACAAGAGAGAGAAGATTGCGATTGAGAGTTTGCTTTTAGTGTGGCCATGATTTGCCCACTTATGTCCTTTTGTGCTAGATGTATACCCTAGCATTTTTAAAGCTAGAATCCTTAGTTGCTCCATCCATTTTTGGACTTATAAATGAATTATATATATATAATGTGTGTGTGTGACTGTATACACTGCTCACTTTTTAGTTTCCGCTTGTTTGTTCACTGGTTTCACATTGGGAGCACATGAATGCTCCCACATGTTTCACAGACACGTGGGACTCATCCAATATGTTAAATAATCACTCTTATCACTGGTTTAGCGTTTAGTTTAATCGTATTGTCACGCCCTGACCTTAGAGAGCCTTTTTATTCTCTATTTGGTTAGGTCAGGGTGTGACTAGGGTGGGCAATCTATGTTGTATTTTCTATGTTGGCCTGGTATGGTTCCCAATCAGAGGCAGCTGTCTATCGCCTTTTTCTCACCTTAGTTATTGGGGTCTTGACTTTGTATGTCACGCCTTGGTCATTGTATTTTGTGTTTTCGTTATATATTTGGTCAGGCCAGGGTGTGACATGGGTTTATATATTGTATTTTCGTATTGGGGTTTGTAGTATTTGGGATTGCGGCTGAGTAGGGGTGTTGTATAGGCTTGGCTGCCTGAGGCGGTTCTCAATCAGAGTCAGGTGATTCTCGTTGTCTCTGATTGGGAACCGTATTTAGGTAGCCGGGGTTTCACTGTGTATTTCGTGGGTGATTGTTCCTGTCTTTGTGTAGTTTCACCAGATAGGCTGTAATTAGGTTTCACGTTCCGTTTGTGGTTTTTGTATTTGTATAGTTATTTCAAGTGTCACTTTTTTCATTAAAGTCATGAGTAACCACCACGCTACATTTCGGTCCGACTCTCTTTCTACAAACGAAGAACGACGTTACATTGTATAGTTACTGTGTAGCCGGCAGAACGTTACGTTCGTTTATATATATATATATTTTTGGTGTTCATCTAATAAAGAAAGATGTACGCTTACCACGCTGCACCTTGGTCTCCTCATTCCGACGGCGAGCGTAACACGTATGATTCCAGGGTGACCCCTCCCACTGGGCAAAGGCGTTCAACGTCTAATTTTGATTTACATTTGGTTGAGTTGTCAACTAACATGAATTTAAAGTGAAATCAACCAAAACTTTCACCCTGCCATTGGATTTAGGTTGGGTGAAAAAAAATGATATTCTCTTAAATTGATTATCAGTTTTCCACATTGATTCAACCACATCACATTTAATTTTGGGTTGAAATGACATGGAAAAAATGTTGATTCAACCAGTGGGCTGTCTTTTAAGGAAAAGGAACCGCTCTCTATGCTGACTCAGTGATGTATCAATGCATAGTTCAACTAGAGCTGAAAGCATGTCAGCAATAAGAATGGTCATCATGAGATACCGTCAGAGTGATATGAGAAATAAATTAATCAGAGGTGAGTGATAGCACTTTTTCACACACATTCCCCCCGTCCAATGGAGATAAAGGAACGCCCAGATCCACCACAGAAGTTCATTACTGAAGTCCAGATGTGAGTGTGTCTGTGCGTATGTAGTGTGTGATGTGGTCTGCAAAAGCACATTGTAGGTGGTTGTGTGTGTGTGTGTGTGTGTGTGTGTGTGTGTGTGTGTGTGTGTGTGTGTGTGTGTGTGTGTGTGTGTGTGTGTGTGTGTGTGTGTGTGTGTGTGTGTGTGTGTGTGTGTGTGTGTGTGTGTGTGTGTGTGTGTGTGTGTGTGTGCGTGTGTGTGTGCGTGCCGTAGAGGCTGGCTGAGTGAGGCTAATGGTGGGCGGGTGCCTGGGCAGCCCTCCACAGTAATGGACCATGCAGGCAGTGGTATTCACCATATAATCCTTTAGAGTTCCTCCCAGGTTAATCACCCAGCAGCTGGGAGCCGCATGGCAGAAGGAGGTAGAGCCCCGTGGATGGGCCATGCTAAATTAAATTAATGGAAGATGGCCTCATTAGCACTCGCTCTGTTGCTCCGGGAGGCAGGAGGGAATGTGCAGGCCTGGCCATTGCTGTCTTTAGGCTGCATAGGGTGTAGGTTGTATTGGCTGTAGGTTGTAAATTAAGCTGTAGGCTGTAAACTATAGGCTGTAGGCTGTGAGCCATACCAGTCCTGGCCTGCAACAGCCATCACTATGCAGCAGGGAGAGTGATTGCTTATGGAAATGTTGCTGCATCAAAGTATATAATACATTGATTTAAACTTCATCAAGGGCTGCTGTCAATCTGTTTCTCCCCTTGTACTGTAACTACACTCATAAATCACTAGGCATAGATGCAAAATGAAATGTTGTGTAGTTGTGTGTATTCATTCTGGTTAATGTTGAGTCCTGTGCTATTTTGCCCTATCCAGAGGTGCCTTACTAACATGGTCCTCCACTGCCTCCTGTGCACACTCAAATCCCCTTGAGAGTTCTCAATTCATCACCTGTCCTGTGTCTCATAAGGCCCTGGTCCAAAACCTATTACCTCCCCCATCCTCCCACCTAGTTGCATGTTTCAATCTCCTTCCCAAGCCAATCTAGGAAACCAAATCAGAAACAAGAGAGAAGATTGCGTCTACTTTCAGCTTTCTCCTTTAGAGTGGCCATGATTTGCCCGCTTATGTCCTTGTGTGCTAGATGTATAGCCTAGTATTTTTAACCACTTGTTCATTTCATCAGTTGCATAGGATGATGATAAGATTGATGGTGTGTGTGTGTGATTGGGGAATAACTGATTACATGTGATCAGTTACATTTCATCCGATTTTTTTTACGTAACTCAGGGTTTCCCAAACTCGGTCCAACTCGGTCCAACAACAGTTGTTTATTTGAATCAGCTGTGTAGTGCTAGGGCAAAAATGAAATGTGCAAGGGGGACCCAGGACTGAGTTTCGGAAATCCGGAGTTACGTTACCAGCAAAAATATTGTAATCAGATTACAGATACTTTAGAAAAACAAGATAATTACTTCTTGGATTAATTTCAATATAGAAATTATGTTTGCTAGAAGAAGAAAAAAAACATGACACCTTTCTGTTTTATGAATACAATTCAATTAAACATTGAATAAAAGGCGCAATTTTAAATTTGTTCCACCTGAGCGAGTCTGACCACAAGTCAGTGACTACTATGATGACACACCAAAAGCGTTTGATGGATCCTTTTTGTCTTCTTCTAATGCCTCTTAAGGGGAAAGTACTCCAAAAGTAACAAAGTAATCAGATTACGTTACTGAGTTTGGTTAATCTAACAGTTACTTTACTGATTACAATTTTGGAAAGATAACTATTAACTGTAACGGATTTAGAGAGTGACATACCAAACCATGTGTGAGTGCAAGTGGGCGTGTCTGTATATGTGGTGTGTGTTTATATAGAAGGTGTCAGTGTTTGTTCCGGGCCTAATGGTGCAATTGATTAGCATAATTGTAATGACTTGTGTGGAATGCAGTCAGACTCATGCCCCAGGTGAGTATCAGATGAGGTTGGTATTCCTCCCGTCCTCCTCGCTCCTCGTGGTGAATAACTGAAATTGCCCCGCGTCAACACCTTAGAGACTTCAGCACCAGCTTTACAGCCCTGAGAGACAAGGGGTGGAAAAATAATGCAGAAAATTAGAGCCGTTTTATTCTTGCTGACCAAACAGTTCCTTACTTTGATGCATTACGCTTGGGTCAGCTTTGGAATCTGTGTAGTGTAGCACTTCACCTGAAAAAACCCTTTGTGCACATTGTTGCTCCTCTGTCAGCATTGATGATTAGTTCCAGGTGAAAACATTTACCAGGGTTGGACACATGCAGTGTTTTTGAGTGTTTCTTGTCATGTAACAATCCCATTCCATTCCTGGTGGACGCCAGATATACTGTATATAATGATGAAATGGTCTAGTCTCCACCCTAACAATGGGAGTCGTCTCAAAGGCGGGAAGGCAGGTGTTCTGCTTATCGCTGTGTTTGTGGACAGATTTCAACGGGAGGGGACAGTCCCACTTCATCCCTTCCTGTCTCTAGCCCAGCACTCACACACCATATTCAAATAATCATCATTTCCACAAATCAAGGCTTGGGAGAAATAACTGCTTGAGAAACGATATTCTATACTAAGGAGAGGCCTAACTTTCCCATTATGTACACCCATATTCTCACACCACGCCCTGAGCTGTCTAATGAGCCAAGCAGTCCTAACCAGCTTGTTTCATTTGCTGCTTTCCCCTCTTGATTAGGCACATATGAGAGAGAATGATTCACGTCTTTTTCAATTGAAATGTGTTGATTACAAAAATCGCTCGCTGTGCAAAGGAGATTATGACGATGAATCATACTTGGGCTGCCAAACCACCACTGTTCTGAGAATCAGACGTCCCTTTATAGGGAGAAAATCTGTTCAGCAGATTCATCAGAGCTCAAAGTTAAAGTCAGATGAAGCCAGACCTTCTACCCAGAATGCAAAGAAGGATACTTTTGACGTAAATCTAGGCAAGAAGATCACTGGGCAAAACTTCTTCATCATCCAGCGAGTTAGAGCCCGGAATAAATACCCATGTTTTTCTGGTCACAATCTGAATGGAAATTCATTCCTTAGGCAGCAGGATTTCAGTGACAGATATTTGCTGTTCTGAGTTCTGTACTTTCTTGGAGACAATCCTGTCCTATCACGGATGTTGTGTTCCTATCCCACAGTAGATGAAAACACAACCTACTTGCATAACAGGTGGTAAACACAGAACATTCTAGCATTTCCTTTACTCTCTCCTGCCCCTTGTCAACAAGGGAAATAGGGGTAGGGTGCATACATCTTCTCAGCCTTAATCAATGCTCACGTGTTGACATGATGAGAAAGTGAGGGAAAGATAGTGTGTGCCTAGTCTCTGTTTTGACTTGTGCCTCTCTGCTCTGCAGACAGCGTGGGGGGCTTTAGCAGCTCAAGCTGTGAAGCTGCAGCTCACTGTGGATCCATGGCACCTCCGCCAGTAGTCTGTCATCACTAGTGTTGCTTGGCAGTCTAAATCTGGCCAGGAAACAAGCAGCAGCGTCTCTCCTGCTGCCTACACATCCTGCTCTGTGGGGATATAACACTCCGCTCCATAGCAATCAATATTGGATGCACCTTCAGGGACCAGCTGAGAAAATGGCCTCAGGCTGGACTGGTCCCATCCCACCCATTTTCTATATTTAAAACTAGCCTGGCGTATAATGAAATACATTACCTGCCATGAGCGCTCATAACTCTACCAAGGAACAGACAGAGGAGTTATGGGGAGCGGGACGAAGAATGATCCAACTACACAAATAATGTTTTTACTCTCAAGAACATTTATCACTGTGGCTCCAGCAGATAAATCATAACTGCGCGCTGGTGGGGGATAAAATTTCCTTGAAATCGCTTGATAATGCGGGATAAAAAGCCCATCATGAAATAAGTAAATCTGGCTCTTGCATCTGGGATGATACAGTGTTTGTGTGTGTTGTGTGTTTTGTGTGTGTGTGTGTGAGGAAGAGAGTGAGAGCCAGAAGAAATGTGTGAGATGGAAACAGCCCAGAATTCCCCCGAGGGAGGCATAGGGCCTCGGCTCTCCCCATCTGATAGGAAAATAGACATGGCAGCTATCAACACATGATCCTCCAGCACCACGCTGCACCTCCTCCTCCTCATCTCCCCTCATCGCCCCTCATCTCCAACATCTGCACCCATCACAGTCTGGTCTCTACAGGCTGCCAGAGAAGGCATACTGTACCCATCACCAAGAAAAGCTGGAAAGAAAACAAACCCTGAAGTTCCCATTGGGGAGAGTAGAGAACAACTCGGGATAAGAATGTTATAAGTAATTTGTGTTCGTATAAATTGTGCACAGATAAAACAACTATTGTGGCTTCGGATACAGTGAGATTGAAGCAATCCTGTACTGCAGTTTCTAAAGTGAAGGAGAAAAAAAAATCATATTTTATTTGTCACATACATTGAATACAACCTTACAGTGAAGTACTTACAAGCCCTTAACCAACAATGCAGTTTTAAGAAAATCCGTAAAAACAGTAAAGAGATAAGAATAACAATGAATTAAAGAGCAGCAGTAAATAACAATAACGGGGCTATAATACAGGGGGTACCGGTACAGAGTCAATGTGTCAATGTGCGGGGGGCACCGCTGTCGAGGTAATTGAGGTAATATGTACATGTAGGTAGAGTTATTAAAGTGGCTATGAATAGATAATAACAGATAGTAGCAGCAGTGTGGTGGGGGTGCAATGCAAATAGTCTGGGTAGCCATTTGATTAGCTGTTCAGGAGTCTTATGGCTTGGGGGTAGAAGCTGTTTAGGAGCCTCTTGGACCCAGACTTGGCACTCTGGTACTAGGGTGGCTGGAGTCTGACGATTTTTTGAGGCACTTCAAGGTGTGCACATGCAACCGTTAATAACACAACGACAGTGGGTCGTTCTGTGGTGTGGCTGCAGGTATCCTTTGAAACAAGCAAAGCAGGGGAAATTATTGTAATCCAAAGTGAAAGATAGGAAGATACAAAGAAGTGGAATAATTGCTGTGCTAAAAGCCCTTACCTGGCTCCAAATGGAGGCTGGCTTCAAACAAGGGGAAATGACAGTAATTAGGTGAAGGTGATGTGTTTCTGCTGGGGACATTTCAGCCATGTAAATAGAACTAATGCATCACAGTCAAATGGGTAGGAGCTTTGACACACTCATAGACCAGTAATAACCTGGCCTTTGTCCTCTCTGATCAATACGTGGTGATTACATTCAACAGCACTGGGGGCCTCCTAAATGGCAGATCCTTCCTTATACCCCATTTAGTGCAGAGCCCCATTCTGTCTAGGGTGCCATTTGGGACAAAGCCTTAAAAATAAGCTCTTAATAGGTACAAAGCTAAATCAAATGTTGGATGTCAATCTTTTTTAGATGCACTTGGAGGGAAGAATAATCTTTAAGCCATAGGTTATGACAGGCAGTTAAAAGAGAGATCGAGACAGAGAGAGAAGAGGTTTCTATCTTCCAAGGCTATTAGTATCTCAATCAGAGAAATAACTCCCATGTCCCTTCGCGGGGATTTGAAACCCCTCCCTAGCTCTACGTCACTTATCCCGTTCTCCTCCACACACAACATCCTTGGCTGAGTTATGATGATACTGCAGTAATGAGCAGACACTCCAACATGTTGAGCTTACATCACTCCCTGGCAGGGTTGGGGACAGTGGGGGGGGGGGTGTTAGATATTCCACAACGTGGTACACTCCTGCCAACCTTGGGATAGTAATGAGGCAGCGCCAGCGTGGCAGACCCACCACCGTAACACCCCCGTCTTGCTGCCTAATGAATGAATGAGCCGCGCCTAGAGTGTTGAAAAACAGTCCGGTTCCGCACCAGCCCCTGAAGGGGAATTCCTTCCTTCCCCAGCCAACATCCCACATCCCAACCCCTCCTCCACCTGATCCTCCTCCTCCCGCCCCTGAAGGGGAATTCCTTCCTTCCCCAGCCAACATCCCACATCCCAACCCCTCCTCCACCTGATCCTCCTCCTCCTGCCCCTGAAGGGGAATTCCTTCCTTCCCCAGCCAACATCCCACATCCAAACCCCTCCTCCACCTGACACTCCTCCTCCCGCCCCTGAAGGAGAATTCCTTCCTTCCCCAGCCAACATACCACATCCCAACCCCTCTTCCACCTGACCCTCCTCCTCCCGCCCCTGAAGGGGAATTCCTTCCTTCCCCAGCCAACATCCCACATCCAAACCCCTCCTCCACCTGACCCTCCTCCTCCCGCCCCTGAAGGAGAATTCCTTCCATCCCCAGCCAACATACCACATCCCAACCCCTCTTCCACCTGACCCTCCTCCTCCCGCCCCTGAAGGGGAATTCCTTCCTTCCCCAGCCAACATCCCACATCCCAACCCCTCCTCCACCTGACCCTCCTCCTCCCGCCCCTGAAGGGGAATTCCTTCCTTCCCCAGCCAACATCCCACATCCCAACCCCTCCTCCACCTGACCCTCCTCCTCCCGCCCCTGAAGGGGAATTCCTTCCTTCCCCAGCCAACATCCCACATCCAAACCCCTCTTCCACCTGACCCTCCTCCTCCCGCCCCTGAAGGGGAATTACTTCCTTCCCCAGCCAACATCCCACATCCCAACCCCTCCTCCACCTGATCCTCCTCCTCCCGCCCCTGAAGGGGAATTACTTCCTTCCCCAGCCAACATCCCACATCCCAACCCCTCTTCCACCTGACCCTCCTCCTCCCGCCCCTGAAGGGGAATTACTTCCTTCCCCAGCCAACATCCCACATCCCAACCCCTCCTCCACCTGATCCTCCTCCTCCCGCCCCTGATTCCTGCGGGGGTGATTGATTAAACCCAGAATGGTGAACACCCTCCCCCCTCCACCTTGTATTAATTTGGTTTGTGCCCCATACAATGCAGTGATACACCATCAGCAATGACCTCATCTTATTTTATTTTTTAAATCATCAGATCAATACTACAGTAGAATGTGATCTGAGGTCATTCAGGTCAATGATTACCATCAACCTGAGACAGTAATGTTTAGGAATCATCATAAATAAAATGTTGGTAAATAAATGGCATTTGTGATTTGTCACAAGGGAGTTGGGGTTTAACATAATTCTGCTGAATAGCATGAAACATACATTTGGGTTTAGACAACTGAAGAAGAAGTGTTTAGTGTTTACTATGCCCCTGAAAGACACACTGTCACACCAAATGCAGAATGTGAGCCGCAGGCGCTCACAGATTTGGATCACAGGGTTGCAGCTCTGCTCCCCCTCCCCCTCCCCTCTGGCCTGCGGTATGTCACTGTCCAGGTGCAGAGCGAAGCAAAAACATGTCTGGAACAGACTGTCAGCCACAGGCGCCCAGGGGACAACGAACCAGATCGCAGAAAAGAACAAGAGTTAGACCCTGAAAACTAGTTTCACCGTTGATATGAACCTTGTCCTCTGCTGCTCAGGCAGAAACACATCTGTCACTTTCTTTGTCTCCCAGGGATTGAACCAGGGTGCCACCTCTCTCATCACTCTCTGGGCACTGTTTCATGTGTGGTGAGGTCTGTTGATTATCAGGAGAGACAACTAGGTCAGGATATAAAACAACAATGCCAACACGCTAGGCATCATACTCAGCACAATAACATCACTAGAATAAATAGGTTTGAAAAAGCAGATACAAACAGATTAAATTCATACGGACAGACATGTATTTTTTCTCTTCATGCAATACAAATTAAAATCTTTGTTATTATCCTGCAAATCCCATCCCAACTTTAATTCTTATAATCTGCAAAAGTGCGGCAGGGTAGCCTAGTGGTTAGAGCGTTGGACTAGTAAACGAAAGGTTGCAAATTCAAATCCCCGAGCTGACAAGGTACAAATCTGTCGTTCTGCCCCTGAACAGGAAGTTAACCCACTGTTCCTAGGCCGTCGTTGAAAATAAGAATTTATTTTTAACTGACTTGCCAAGTTAAATAAAGGTAAAAAAATATATATATATATACAAATTTAAAAAAGTTCCTCGGGTCATTTCATCATGCATACAAATAATAATAATCCTTGACTGCTGAACTGCAATCTTCAAAGCATTGTCATCCTCTGTTTTGTTCATCAGTGATATCCCCACAAGGTTTCCTTCATGTAAAAGGGATCTGACTGTCTCTCTCCTCCAGTTACGTTGATTTACATACCGTTATATTCCAGAGGACAGTGCAGTGTGTACGTTCTATACTCTATGACTGCATGTGTCTGTCTGTGTCGGTTTACCGGTTTGTGGATCTGTTGGGGTCTCGAGCGCCTCTCTCCAGGAAGCCCTGAGGCCCCGAGGCCCTGCTGCAGAGGACACGAGTCTTCAGACCTGAACAACGGCAAGTTCCCTGTAAATGTCAAACCACAGTCCCAAGGAATTGCAACCTCACAACACACTTGATCAATAGTTCTGTTGATCACAATTGTACATGCTTACTGCATGATTACACAGTCCAGACTTAGCACACAATGACTGGCTTTTCTCTGAGGGGTAGACATGTGGATATAGGGAATATAAATTAACTCACATCACACACTACTGGTTTGGCATCATTAGTAGAATGGCTAGGCCAACCTCCACCATGAAGGGAAGGACAGTACACTTCATAACTGGCTACTGTAGCAATCTCTGTTTGTATACAATCACAATACCATAGAAATGATAAAGACAGGGCTTAGCCTGTAAAACCCAAAGAGCATTCAGAGATCTCCTGAACTCCTATGTGTACTGACAGTGTTACTAGCTCTCCCTGTGAGGGTTAGGTTATATTGAGCAGGTAGGGCTGGGAAGGAGGAGGCTGCTCTGCATATTGAGGTTGGAGGGTGAGTGCAGGTCACCAAGGAGACAGATAAGACCCTACCTTGCATATTAAGACATGTTTCACCTGAATGAGAGTGAACTGCTGCAATGTAAAAAAAATAATACTTACAGGCAGATACTGTAGAAAAAAATAAAAAGTACAGTATGTTTCCATATATTCCAAAGAAACTTTGTTTTAACAGTACATTACTGTAAAGCTTACAACATTTTTTTACATTATGGGATGTGGTACATGATTGTGTAGTTTAAAGGGTCTTTCTCCGTCTAAGAATAAATGCATACAGTTGAAGTTGGAAGTTCACATACACCTTAGCCAAATACATTTAAACTCCGTTTTTCATATTCCTGACATTTAATCCTAATAAAAATTATCTGTCTTAGGTCAGTTGTGTCAGAAAAATAGTAGCGAGAATGATTTATTTCAGTGTATTTCGTTCATCACATTCCCAGTGGGTCAGAACTTTATATACACTCAATTAGTATTTGGTAGCATTGCCTTTAAATTGTTTAACTTGGGTCAAATGTTTCGGGTATCCTTCCACAAGCTTCCCACCATAAGTTGGGTGAATTTTGGCCCATTCCTCCTGACAGAGCTGGTATAATTGAGTCAGATTTGTAGACCTCCTTGCTCGCACATGCTTTTTCAGATCTGCCCACAAATGTTCTATTTCATTGAAGTCAGAGCTTTGGGACGGCCACTCCAATACCTTGACTTTGACGTCCTTAAGCCATTTTGCCACAACTTTGGAAGTTTGCTTGGGGTCATTGGAAGACCCATTTGCGACCAAGCTTTAACTTCCTGATTGATGTCTTGAGATGTTGCTTCAATATATCCACATCATTTCCTACCTCATGATGCCATCTATTTTGTGAAGTGCACCAGTTCCTTCTGCAGCAAAGCACCCCCACAACATGATGCTTCCACCCCCATGCTTCACTGATGGAATGGTGTTCTTCGGCTTGCAAGGCTCCCTCTTTTTCCTCCAAACATAACTTTTCACACTAAAGTACATTTATCTCTAGATGACTGAGCAGCATGACAGCTGCATGGTCCCATGGTGTTTATACTTGCGTACTATTGTATATACAGATGAACATGGTACCTTCAGGCTTTTGGAAATTGCTCACAAGGATGAACAAGGGTCTTGGCTAATTTCTTTTGATTTTCCCATGATGTCAAGGAGAGGCACTTAGTTTAAAAGTAGGCTTGAAATACATCCACAGGTACACCTCCAATTGACTCAAATGATGTCAATTAGCTAATCAGAAGCTTCTAAAGCCATGAAATAATTTTCTGGAATTTTCCAAGCTTTATGAAGACACAGTCAAGCTAGTGTATGTAAACCTCTGACCCACTGGAATAGTGATACAGTGAATTATAAGTGAAATAATCTGTCTAAACAATTGTTGAAAAATTACTTGTGTTATGCACAAAGTAGATGTCCTAACCGACTTGCGAAAACTATAGTTTGTTAACAAGAAATTTGTGGAGTGGTTTAAAAACGTGTTTGAATGATTCCAACCTAAGTGTATGTAAACTTCCGACTCAATGTACTTGGGTCTATCAGCTGTAGATGGGCCACAGTGGTATCCATGTTGTATTTATGTGTAATCTGTGTGTTGTTTTCAAGGTGAGGGCGTCCTATATGTCTGTGACCACAATTGTATTAGGTTGGGGAAAATGGGACTTGTACTTTACATTATGCTTATGCCTTGGTGATGACAGCGATGATGATGATGATGATGATAATGATGCTGATGACGACGAGCATGATAATGATGATGATAAAGACGACAACGATCACTAAATAAAGGACAACAACACTGACAATGATTTTGCTGAAGAATGATTATGGTTAGGATTTCCTTAAACATAATCGCTCTGATTTGGTCTCAAATGACTTTATATTATATTGCGTTTCATAAATAACACATTTCTACCAGTAAGGCTGAGTCAACATTTCATCAGGCAAACTCCACTCACCCCAGAAATAATGTCTTCTGACCCTGTTAAAGCTGTGCATAAAATGTGCATATGAGGAAGGGTGATGAGGACCCACAGATCCTTACTATAAGGAGATCTCATACTGGTTCTGCTTGAATGTATAGTATGCCGGTTGCACCAACATATCTTGAAAGTTAAGATTGAGTTGAAAGTTAAGATTGAGTTGAAAGTTAAAGTTAGAGATTCTGATGCAACTCTGTGAGCGAATGGTCACTACTTATTATTGAGCAATAGGTAGATAGAAACATGGCGTACACTGCGTAATCAGAATATTGGATTTTAAGCTGATTTAATGTTAGTAAAATTTAATGTCTCAGCAAGAATGGGATTTTGAGAAGGCTAATAGTGTATTTGAGGGATCTGTATTGGTCATCAACATTACAGTAGCTGTGACCAGTGTTGGGGTTGCTCCTCAAAAAAGTAATATATTACCAATTAATTGTTACTTCATTCAAAAGTAGCAAATTACTTGTCACTCCCTGGGAAAAATAATTAGTTACACTACTGGGTATAGAACATGCAGCTACGCGTTACAGTATGTAGGCCTATACAAGTAGCCTAATTACCAGCTACAAGTTTGTTCAGCTCTCCCAGCCTGTCCTCCTGAAAGATTAAATCAAGCCTTGGTTGTTTGGTTGAGGTAGGCCTACAGCAGCAGTGGTCAGGCCTCCGGGGTCTTTCACTATGAGTTTTGTCTTGGCGTGTTGCTTTGCAGGTTCTTCAAGAGATTGGAAGTTGTGTTTCTAGCAGTGGAGAGATGTTTCTTTCCTGGACACAGTTTACATTCTACAGTTCTATTATTGTAATGTTGTCCTTCTACCAAATCAAAGTAATGGAAGTACTTCTGAGAAACTCAATGTTTTAGACACTGAGACACATTTTTCACTAAAACTGTTCGTAGTAATAGCGTGTATGTAAACAGGAACTTGGTGAAAGGACTAAGGACAAAAACAATTAGAATCTGGGGCAGGGGGATGTTTAATATTGCGTCAACAGAGGGAATAATAACCATCACAAATATTTATTTGGATCTATAACTGTAATAGGAAGGAAATTATAATAAAAGTAAAGAAGTAAAGGAGACCTATCTAATCCGTTACTGTAATATTATTACTCAAATTAGAACACTACTCCATTATATTACTCGTTACCGCCAAAAGTAATATTATTACTGTAACTCCCCAACACTGGCTGTGACACATCAACAGTGAAATTAAGATTTCAATTCATATTTAATTTTCTTCCCTCAACAGACATTAGCCCATCAATGTTTTAAGAGGCTCGAAACTTTTTAAGGAGACCCAGGCGTTTTCAGTAATATGTCTACTGATCTACTTAAAGCCTCTGTCAGGAACCAACCGTTAACATTTTCTGGGGGTGGGTGATAACGTTCGATTAACTGGCAGAGATCATTATCTATGCACATCTAAAATGGAAATGTACGCAATCATCTGCGATTGAGCTGAGCGAAATCAATATTGATGGCTGCAATCTCCTCCTTACGAGTGGAAAAGAGCCCTATATTTTAGACAAGAGGAAAAGCTGGAGAGAAAAAGAGTGAACTGTGCCACTGAAGAGAATATAACACTCAAATGCTTACACTGCAAGAACTCCTCTGTGTCGGGTACAGGACACCTGCAATGAATGCAATGGACTCTATTTTCCTCATCATTTCCTGTTAGAATGTTTGCATTGTGTTTGTTGTATTTATTTGACAGTTCAAATTCTCTGTGTACATTACACAACACAGGAAGGCCATAAGGGAGGGGTAAGCTGGTGTCTGGACTACCCTGCCTGTGGGTGGGTGGCTGGCAGGATGGGTGGGAGTACCGGCTGTCGGCGTCCTCTACATTTATCGGTGCTCCGACAGCACCTCACTGTGCCACAAACACACTGCAATAAAACCCCAAATTGCTTTGGATAAAAGAAATGGCTTTGTCACTGGAGGGATAAGCAAAGGGGACATGAATAAAATAGCAACAAACAAAGGGAGAGTTAGGGGGGAGTTGAGACGAGCTACAGACTTCAGCAGCTGGCCGCGTCGCCGGGGTAATAATGGATGAGGGTCATCTGCACTCCTCCGATGAGTGAAAGGGCACTCTCTCCGTCTACAGAGGCAGAGGAAATTCATTGAAGAAAAAAGAAATAAACCAAGAGGCCAGAATTACTTTCTGAATCAACCAATTCATTTCATGGCTGGTGTGGCAGCTGTGGTACTGCTGAAATATCTAGCAGAGAAATAGGGAGACATTCCAATATCATGGTTCTGCCACTTGAATTACATTGTGTTCCTCCACAGTCAGTCAGAAATAATTTGTTAACCGTTGAGTCTTCGTAAATCTTGCTTGAACTTGGTTTCATAAAAAAAAAGGAAAAACTATTTTCTCCACATCTTTAAATACAGAGGAGTTTTTAAAATTAATTTCCTCATAGAGAGAGGAGCAACCTATGACCTCAGGTCCTGCTTCCCCAGGAGCACAAAATGGCTGCCTTTTTCCAATCACAATACCTGCAGAGGCACAACCATTTTTCACAGCCACTGCAGGCAGAGGCCCACTGATTAAGACCAGGCAAGTGGCAGCTAGCCCACACAATGCTCTACCCCAAGGATAAACTAAGTAGAGGTGATGGTTCTCCTCAGAAAGGGAAGTAGAAAAAGAGTCTTTGGGATAATATGAGGTCATTTAACCTCCGCAATCATTCCTGTCTGCCATTGGTCCTGTAATCTCAGCTCAGTATTTGGCTCAGCAGAGAGTAGTAGAGACATCTCTGCTTCTCCCTGCATATATTAAGTGCAAAGACACTAGTAAAAAATAAATATAATCTATACTGTAATGTGCATGTTCATTCTTCTGTCTATTCCACTTGAAAAAAAAAACACAGCTGTCAATCCTTCTGTGGCTCAGTTGGTAGAGCATGGCGCTTGTAACGCCAGGGTAGTGGGTTCGATTCCCGGGACCACCCATACGTAGAATGTATGCACACATGACTGTAAGTCGCTTTGGATAAAAGCGTCAGCTAAATGGCATATATTAATCAAATCAATTAAATTAGCTATAACAACAGTATATCTATCGAGCCCTCTGACGCTAAATAAATATGGACCAAGGACGAGTTGAAATCAACATTTTTTTAAATTTAGCTGATTCCACCAAACTCAATGTCCTCTCTCTTTCTCTCTTTCTCTCTCTCTCTCATTCCCTATTGTTTCTCTCTTCTCTCCATTATAAAAGACATATCGCTCTCGCTTTCTCTCTCTTCATCTCTCTCTTCTCTCCAGACTCACTGGTGCATGTCCTACACAGTCTTCTCTCCCCACATGTAGGAAATTCAGAAGAAGAAATTAATCAAAAGAGCAACCGACCCTCCCTCCTCCATGGTCGGAGGAAACAAGATGAAAACAATCTAGTGTCTCCTCTCTGTTGCCGTCATAAATCAGGCGGAAGACACGCAGGCCTCTGCATCGTAATTAAAACACTCATCCTATATTCCCACAGCCACACGCACACACACACTCTTACGCACACACACAACAAGCCTCTTAGTTTTGACTCCGAAGCTAACCCATTCCGAATTAAAGAATACGAAAATAGTGCCAATAGTGCACAATAAACAACTGAAAAGATGTTGCTGCCCTTGTTGTCATTGATTAATTGCGGCACGCCGCCTTATCATTTAGTTCAGCATGATTAATGACAAATTAAATAAATAAACTCCTCTGCATTTTGCCTGGGACTCATTTATTTTCAGGGGGTTTCAAACAGGCTTGAAATACGAGATCATCAGCGACTTGCAAAATGGCACGAAATAAAAGGCCATTGTTCTCAACTTAACTGGAGCACACGTGGTTTTCAGGAGGAAGTGAAAAGGCTCTGTGGAAATTAGCGAGACACACTCAAGGTGGGTGGAGTGTACGTCTCAACAATAGCTATCTAATGACTGTGAACCTGGCATCCCAGGAGGATAGAACAGAGTTCAATGTAACCTGAGACCCGTCCTGTACCGTAGCTAAGAGAACCTGGGCTGCTTATGTCATGGAAATATTGAATCAAATACTTCTCAGATAGCGGAGCTTGTGTATTCAAATAGACGTTATTACAAACTTCAGCAAAGCTGAGCAATTCCATGGGAGAACCGACTCTCCATTCTTAGTACTTGACTTTTATACAGTCTTACCCTTACATAACATCGTCACTCCACTTTATGAATCTTGTTGTCTGGCTTAGTTTTCATTCTCTTATTGGCTCAGACATTGGGGCAAAGATTCAATTGGTGTCGTGACATGCACACTCCTCCTGGTGCCTATAACTGATTAGCTAATGTTCCTGTCCAAAGGTCTTCACAAGTTCAGGCCGATGTTGTAAATGTTCTCACACATGTGACCAGTAGCCTTCACAAGATCAGATATGTCCCAGACCAGTCAGGTCTTGTTGATCTACTTGCCTCATCCACACGGATTCTGCTTACGTTCTGTTCTAGGACTTGCCTAAATTTTGACTCGATGTTGATCCAGCTTTGTACACTCACATGGGCTCAGCCTTCATTCTGCTTACGCATGTCTAATATTTAAACTTATATCGATTCTTCTTTCTACTTCAAAGAGAACAGTATACGTACTGAAAATCACCAGATGACTGGAAATTCTCTTACAACTTACTCCCTGTGTGAAATATGGGGATGTTAGCGGTCAGTTTCACAGGAAGTAATGTGACCCAAGCTGAACTCAGTGGCTTATTTATTTATCCTTTATTTAACTAGGCAAGTTGGTTATAAGTACACCAAAGTTCCATCGCTACCACACGCATGTTCTAAACGCTAAGCCTTTGGCCATTCTCAGGCAACAATGACTGGAGCCACGGCCACAGTACAGGAAAGAGGCAGACCACAGCAGAAAATCTGAGATTCAACGCTGCTCCACCTCAGATGTTTGTTACTCCTAACGCCACCAATTAACAATATTGACGGCTAATGAGCAGATGAAGTATGAGATTTACAACCCACACTAACGACTTCGCCTAGAAAGCCTGTTCATTATCTCTCTAACAGCCACAATGGCAAAGGATTCAACTTGTTGCTTCGACACTTGGACGATGGGAACCAAACAAGGGATGAGAGAAACAGAGGGTGAACAGTCAAATTGAGCACAAAGACACTGGAAAAAAATTGGCTGTTTCTATTCTCCTTCTCGCTGCTATTCTCGCTGCTGGGAAACGGTCTGATTGATCTCCACACAAAATAAGAGGAGAAGTCTGCCCTCCCCCTTTCCTCCTCTCCCAACATCACACCATCTCTCCCTCTCAATTATCAAGGTGATGCCCCAGATGTACAGGCAATTATGCATTCAATTTCCTTTTAAATTAGGTGGCGTGTAAACAATGCACCAGGAGGTTGAAGGCACGGCCCCTCCATTTCTCAATTGAGACTCATTGATTGCCCTCCCCAAATCTGGTTGCTTCCATTATGGGCTGCATTATGTGCTGCCTGAATGCCAAAAGGATTAGGATGAGGGCATTCAAAGTCTTAGCACGTAAAATCTGGCGGTTTTAATGAATTTGGGGAGCACTTTACATTAAGTTGCCCCTATGACTATATATCTACACAGTAATAACTGTTACTATGTCATTATGTGGTAATAAGGGTGTAGAGCTGATAGCTATCAGTTATTACACAATTTTACTGTGAACACCGAGTCTGTACCCACTTTAAGTTAGTTTTAAGAGTAGTCAATTAGACTGCTGTGGCTATTTGATCATAATGTAGGACTACCAGAGTGGCCCACCATCAACAAGTATGGAGAAAATGCTTCCCATAACATTTTAACATGGAAATAGCTGTTCTGTCATTCAGCCTAGAGTAGCAGCCAATGTGTGGTGTTCAATGTAGGCCTACATTCCATGTGACTTTTGATAAAAACATGCAGGGCTTGACATTAAACGTTTTATCCACTTGACCTTCAGACAAGGAGGTGACTGAACATTTTGTTGTGTTGTTTGATGCAAGAAACCACTTCAACAAAATAAAATGCACAATTATTCCCATACCATTATTACAGAGAATCTGACAAATGATGCTACCCTCTGCCTATTGGCTACTTAGATTATTCAAGCCGGTCTCAAAATACAACACTGCCCCTTTAAGACAAAAAAAGTTATTTACCTGACACATTTTTCAAAAGTGTCTAGAAATGTACACATTTTGTGTTCTTGTAGGAAGCAATCACCCCTATTGTTGACTACACATGATCTATCACTGGGCTAATAACTCACTCACTAGCAATGAATACGAACAAATGTACTTACGTGCACAGGTGGCTAAATGCAGCTCTCGCTTTGATCTCAAAACAAGCGCATCTACTTCAAAGTAGATGCGAAAAAAAAGTGAATGGCACAGATCCATATATGGCAATGGTCTATTTGCATATAGGCCTACTGCAGCTCTGATTGGTTTTGGTGCAGTGGTCTGTGTAGAGTACAGGCCTGAGTCATTCCTGTCAACACAATAGAATCCTATTCCGATGCATTCTGCCTACAACATAATATATTGTATAGTTAGTATGCAAAACTAACTCTTGCATCGTTTGTTTTGTTTCGTTATGTCGAGTGAAGTCGAGTGAAGTCGAGTGAAGTTCAAGCTCGTGCTTCTCTGTGCAAGCTGCTATTTCACGATCAACCCTGAATTTGACTTCAACAGTGAATGGAAACATGTAGTCAACCTTGATACAAAATTCTGAAAATCATGACAGCTCAACAACCCAAACTCAGATCCTTGCAGATGGTCTTGACTCCATCAATATGACAACACGATCATGTTCTCAGCATATTTCAACTGAACACTGCATTGTATACGTCATTAGACCACCCAATCCAGTTGTTCCACACCAGGCTTATAAAACAATTCCATTTAGCCTCACACGGTGACTCAGTAGTGTAGTCTAATTGTCTGGGGACTCTGCCTCGCCTTTGGGGTCAGCTCGATGCTCTAAACACCATCACACAGCTTTAATTGAATTGCAGAGACTAGCTTCCTAATTAAGTGATTAGGGCTGAGAACATGGAGGCAATTAGAGAATAACAATCCCCCCTCCGATGTTGGCCAGACAGACAGTGGGATAAGAACATGGGGGAAATTAGGGAATAACCCCCCCTCCGACAGACAGTGGGAATAACCCCCCCCTCTGACAGACAGTGGGAATAACCCCCCACTCGAACGGACAGTGGGAATAACCTCCCCTCCGACAGACAGTGGGAATACCCCCCCCGACAGACAGTGGGAATAACCCCCCCTCCGATGTTGGCCAGACAGACAGTGGGAATAACCCCCCCTCCGACAGACAGTGGGAATAGTCCCCCTCCGATGTTGGCCAGACAGACAGTGGAAATAACCCCCCCTCCGACAGACAGTGGAAATACCCCCCTCAAACAGACAGTGGGAATAACCCCCTCCGATGTTGGCCAGACAGACAGTGGAAATAACCCCCCTCCGATGTTGGCCAGACAGACAGTGGGAATAACCCCCTCTGACAGACAGTGGGAATAACCCCCTCCGACAGACAGTGGGAATAACCCCCCACCGACAGACAGTGGGAATAACCCCCTCCGACAGACAGTGGGAATAACCCCCCTCCGATGTTGGCCAGACAGACAGTGGAAATAACCCCCCCTCCGACAGACAGTGGAAATACCCCCTCCGACAGACAGTGGGAATAACCCCCCTCCGATGTTGGCCAGACAGACAGTGAATAACCCCCCACCGACAGACAGTGGGAATAACCCCCTCCGATGTTGGCCAGACAGACAGTGGGAATAACCCCCCACCGACAGACAGTGGGAATAACCCCCTCCGATGTTGGCCAGACAGACAGTGGAAATAACCCCCTCCGACAGACAGTGGAAATACCCCCCTCCGACAGACAGTGGGAATAACCCCCTCCGATGTTGGCCAGACAGACAGTGGAAATAACCCCCCTCCGATGTTGGCCAGACAGACAGTGGGAATAACCCCCCACCGACAGACAGTGGGAATAACCCCCCAGACAGACAGTGGGAATAACCCCCCTCCGATGTTGGCCAGACAGACAGTGGAAATAACCCCCTCCGACAGACAGTGGAAATACCCCCTCCGACAGACAGTGGGAACAACCCCCTCCGATGTTGGCCAGACAGACAGTGGGAATAACCCCCTCTGACAGACAGTGGGAATAACCCCCCTCCGACAGAGAGTGGGAATAACCCCCCTCCGACAGACAGTGGGAATAACCCCCCTCCCGACAGGCAGTGGGAATAACCCCCCCTCCGATGTTGGCCAGACAGACAGTGGGAATAACCCCCCCTCCGACAGACAGTGGGATGAGTAACTGACTGGGGGATTGAACTTGTTTTACAGACGTGTAACTCCAAAGACTGGCTGCCACACATTTCTTTCAATAAACAGCTGCAGTTCAAGCATCTAATGTTATGCGTATGTCCAATAGCATTTAAAATCATCATGCAGTACCGGTAAAATACAGTTGCCATATCCTAAGGATTCTGACAGGTCTTGCAGTTACAGTAGTGATGGGCCTGGTCATTTTGAATTCATATCTGCTCTTATTGGGAGGGTAGAAAGAGGAGAGCTGTACAGACCTAAGGGATGATCCTCATCTGAATGTCAACGAAAGAGCTAGTACAACCTGCCAGCTATGAAACAGAACAGAACACCAGGCCAATGTCCTTGACCACTTAAGAGGAGATGAAAGTATGCAGCGTGCATTCCCTGGTCCGTCCTCCAACTCTGCCTTTCGACCTGGTGTCTGTCATCATAATGAAGTGTCTGGACAGACAGCTTGTCATACAGACAGGTGGACAGATGCAGGGGATGGAGGGAGAAGCAAAGGGTGGGAATGAGAGGTGCACAGTATGTAGGTGGTGTTGGAGGGTGGACTGTGGGGATAACAGTGTTGGATTGGGATCTAGCATGTGCAGAGCTGAAAGATTACATCTGTAATCACAGTAGCAGGACTCCATGAGGTGTGGGAGGGAAGGAGAGGTGGGGAGAGTAATGCACGATTCTGGGGCTGCAGAGAGAGAGGAGGGAGCTTTGTTTCTGAGGGGAGCCCACCATGCAACTCACAATCCACAACATCAGTCATAACTCAAGAAAAGTCAGGCAGAGTCTAATGAGAAGGGATCTTTCACCAATCATCATTTGCGTTCTTGGTGCGATGCTGTCTCTGAACTGTTGCTTCTGCTCACCAGAACGAGAGGAGGGAAGAAAAGTACAAAAGACAGATGGAACCTTCTGGAATCTGACTAATGAATACAAACAACTTGAGCTCACCAAAGGGTTAGGAACTATGGCTTATTTACAGTGTTCATATGTGCAGTTTATTAGATGACGGTGTTGACTGTTGCAGGAACCACAAACCAATTATTCAAACTCTTTCATGCTATTATCATCATCGTAAAAAGCATTACTTTCATACATAAACACACAACTACACATAGGGTTATGAAAAGGGCTGATGTATGAGGAGAAAAACTAACTGCTATGTATTCCATATAGAATTTTCTTAGTTTTTGTATTTTCTTAATGACCACAGATTTACTGTATTTAATTAACACTGTTTCAAATGAAAGATTACCACACAGTTTGTGCTATCCGGGATCCTTAGGACGTCCATACCCTAAACTTAACCCCTACCCTTACCCTAATCCTAACATTATCCCTTACCTTAACCATTTTAAATGTCAACTTCAATGGGGTAACGTCAGATTTGAGTGACGTCCCAAGGAAACCCCGGATAGCAAGGACCCATTTTTCTCCCACGGCTCTCTCTCCTCCCTGCCTTCCCATCTTCCCTGATCCTGACTGATACGATGAATGCCTGCCCAGTCACTAATCTCTAGGATGATGTACAAGGGTTAAACAAAAGCGATTTTTCACAGTTTCAGCGTCATACCGTCACTCTCCTGTTAAGCACTGAGGGGCTGGCAGAGAGGAGGCTGACTGGTGCTGCCAACGTGATCGCTCCCCGGCTGTCTGAGCTTTGAGTGACAGGCATATCGCTCAGCACCCATTGCAGTTTAGAATCACACTCTGGCTCCGCTACATGTATAATTAATGAGGCTGTGGCGCACTGCAGGTAATCATTTAGAGACCACATTTCAACCCAGAGTCTGGGGAGTTAAAGAGGAGTGACTGGCACATCAGTGCAAATTCAACTAAATGGCACCTGGAAGAGGATGGACTTTCATTGAAACCTGGCTGAGAGAGAGGAACAATTTTGTTCGGAAATTAGCTCCAGATTTATGACATTTCGTCCATTTGTTTTCTGTAAGGGATTATTTATTTGCCAAAAATATTAGCGTGTTCCCTCTCTGGTTCAGTATAGATTAGAGACTTTGGCTGAGCAATTTTGCAGCCCTGTGCCGAACCGCCAACATGTGTGAATGCGTTTTGTCTTCTCTGAAGGACAGGCAACGTCTCCGACCTCATTAGAGAGTGGACACCACATATTCAGGTTGACTTCCAGCTACAGCGATATGGCCTCTTTTTTAATCAGGGTAATTGCAGCAGGACTCTCTGGACAGACGGACACCTCTTCTCTCCTCTGTCTGAGCAGGAGGCAGAAGGCTGAGGAGGATAGCTGGGAGCCAAACATTTGGGCTGAGGAGGCCATTGGTCACGTGGGACTGAAGGCTGGCAGTAGGAAGCTCAGGGGATAGAGAGCTGAGGCTGGCAGTAGGAAGCTCAGGGGATAGAGAGTTGAGGCTGGCAGTAGGAAGCTCAGGGGATAGAGAGCTGAGGCTGGTAGTAGAAAACTCAGGGGATAGAGAGCTGAGGCTGGCAGTAGGAACCTCAGGGGATAGAGAGCTGAGGCTGGCAGTAGGAACCTCAGGGGATAGAGAGGCTGAGGGCTGGATAGAGAGTAGGCTGGCAGTAGGAACCTCAGGGGATAGAGAGCTGAGGCTGGCAGTAGGAACCTCAGGGGATAGAGAGCTGAGGCTGGCAGTAGGAAGCTCAGGGGATAGAGAGCTGAGGCTGGCAGTAGGAAGCTCAGGGGATAGAGAGCTGAGGCTGGCAGTAGGAAGCTCAGGGGATAGAGAGCTGAGGCTGGCAGTAGGAAGCTCAGGGGATAGAGAGCTGAGGCTGGCAGTAGGAAGCTCAGGGGATAGAGAGCTGAGGCTGGCAGTAGGAAGCTCAGGGGATAGAGAGCTGAGGCTGGCAGTAGGAACCTCAGGGGATAGAGAGCTGAGGCTGGCAGTAGGAACCTCAGGGGATAGAGAGCTGAGGCTGGCAGTAGGAAACTCAGGGGATAGAGAGCTGAGGCTGGCAGTAGGAACCTCAGGGGATAGAGAGCTGAGGCTGGCAGTAGGAACCTCAGGGGATAGAGAGCTGAGGCTGGCAGTAGGAACCTCAGGGGATAGAGAGCTGAGGCTGGCAGTAGGAAGCTCAGGGGATAGAGAGCTGAGGCTGGCAGTAGGATAATAATAGGATAATAGGATAATAATCTAAATAAAGAAAAGATTGTGACTCATATCATCTAAACAAAGAGCTTCAGCTCTATACAGAAATGTAATGATACTGTCACGCACTGGCTTTTTATTCTCTATTTTGGTTAGGCCAGGGTTTGACTAGGGTGGGCATTCTATGTCCTTTTTTCTATGTTTTGTATTTCTATGTCTTGGCCTGGTATGGTTCTCAATCATGGTCAGCTGTCTATTGTTGTCTCTGATTGAGAACCATACTTAGGTACCCTTTTCCCCCACCTGTTTTGTGGGAAGTTAACTTTGACTTTGTTCAGGGCACATAGCCCAAAGCCTCACGGTTTGGTTTTGTCGGCGTCATTTTTAATAAAAAGAATATGTACGCTTACCATGCTGCACCTTGGTCCAGTCCTTCAGCCAGCCATGACAGATACACTGCTTTATCTAAGCTGGGTCTGACTATATCCTTGTACTTGTGAACTCACTGATAATCACGGCTTTAAAAGTCCAGTGCACTATCCAATCATTTCTGGGTAACAATTAAGTACCTTCCTGTGAACAAATTGCTTCTTACAAAGAGAGTAAAACTGGAAATGAGCTGTTACTGGCAGAGCTGTTTGAAACTCTCTTTCTTATTGGTCTGATTTACCAACTGGAGATGTCACCAGGCAGGTCAAAACTCCATCCCACCAAAACAGGCAGAAATTTCAGTCTTTTCAAACAGCTCTTACACTAAAAGAGCATTACCATTATTTTCACAGTATTATTCCAACCCCGTAGTGTGGAAATATATATATAAAAAGGGAAATTCATATTTGTTGGCTCCACTGGCCCTTTAATATCCATTATCGAGAGTAGCATGCTGAGGGAGCAAGGTTTTTTTAGGCGTGGAGCACAAATCTGAGACGGGAGCCAAATATATATAATTTTTTTGTTTTAACTAGGCAAGACAGTTAAGAACTAATTCTTATTTACAATGGCCAACCAGGGAACTGCCTTGTTCAGGGGCAGAACAACAGATTTCTACCAGCTTGTGGATTCGATCCAACAACCGTTAGTTACTGGCCCAACGCTCTAACCACTAAGATACCTGCTGGCTACCTGCAGCCTAAACAAGTGGAGCAAGTGGACAAAACTTATGTTGCAATGGGGGCCGTGCTGAGCCTGCCTTTTTGACCATAAAGATTTCAAAGGGAATAAAACACATTGAAATATAATTACAGGGGGTAGCTCAGAGCTTCTTTGTATGGGTACAAGTACATCATGCTGCAGTGGAAATGTTTGTTCAAAGGAAATGTTTGTTCAAAGGAAATGTTTGTTCAAAGGGTCCCGGTGCAAGGCTCAATACAATATCAGCTTTGTGTCATCAGACTTTCAGCTGTAAATTACTTTCTTTAATAACAATGATTATTTCAAGGGTTACGGCTTCTTTCTTTGAATAACAGACATACACTGATACAGTTATTAAATAACATGTATGAAATATAATAAACAAAATGAAGGGGTTGTTTGATGTAACTTTTCTTGATGTTATTTAATGAATTCTGTAGATTTCTCCAAAAGCAAAACCCATTGAAATGTATCATTTAAACCTTTATTTTGCTCTTTCCTGTATGCCACACAAGGTCTAGAGAGCAGAGAGCGTTCTGAAGCTCAAAGGAAGTGTTTTGCAAGTTAAATTATTTTTAACATTTATTTAACTAGGCAAGTCAGTTAAGAACAATTTCTAATTTACAATGATGGCCTAGAAACAGTAGGTTAACTGCCTTGTTCAGGGGCAGAATCACAGAGTTCTGGTTGCTGGCCCAACCCTCTAACCGCTAGGCTACCTGCCGCCCCTAGGTGACGGCCCGCACTCCAATCCAAATGCATTACTTTAGCAGGCCTGCTAGAGAATACAGGGTGTACCTAACCACCAATGTGCCTATTATCACGCATAATCAGCCACAAAAAATGTATATGAAGAGGAAACGTCTCCGAAGACGTCGCATTCGGCTTTGAGTGCTTGACACAAATTGCTGTTGTAACCCAAATTACCTTAATGCCTCAGTTCTCCTTCTCTTAATGTGTGCCGGTGATGGAGGCCTTTCAAGTACTCTTTCCACTCCAAACACACAGGGTCCAGAAGAGAAAGAGAGAGTCCGTGGGAGTGCTCTGTCTGCATCTCATCTCCTTCTACCTGGGAGAGAGACGGCTGCAGATGGGGCTGTAGAAAATGGAGTGGCAGGGTGAGAGGGTGAGAGGAGGGGCCGCCAGAGTAAAATCTGCTGCCTGCCGTTTCCCCGCTCCACTCCAATATCCCAGGTAGATCAGAGGAACGCCCAGGAGGGCAGGTGGGTTGGCGTATTGGGACTCTTATCTGTTTACATCATTACACATTGTGTTGAGCTGCACGCGGATGGATGCCCTGCAGTGACAGCCAGGGAAGGGGATGCCCTATAGTGACAGCCAGGGAAGGGGATGCCCTGTAGTGACAGCCAGGGAAGGGGATGCCCTATAGTGACAGCCAGGGAAGGGGATGCCCTGTAGTGACAGCCAGGGAAGGGGATGCCCTATAGTGACAGCCAGGGAAGGGGATGCCCTGTAGTGACAGCCAGGGAAGGGGATGCCCTGTAGTGACAGCCAGGGAAGGGGATGCCCTGTAGTGACAGCCAGGGAAGGGGATGCCCTGTAGTGACAGCCAGGGAAGGGGATGCCCTGTAGTGACAGCCAGGGAAGGGGATGCCCTGTAGTGACAGCCAGGGAAGGGGATGCCCTATAGTGACAGCCAGGGAAGGGGATGCCCTGTAGTGACAGCCAGGGAAGGGGATGCCCTGTAGTGACAGCCAGGGAAGGGGATGCCCTGTAGTGACAGCCAGGGAAGGGGATGCCCTGTAGTGACAGCCAGGGAAGGGGATGCCCTGTAGTGACAGCCAGGGAAGGGGATGCCCTGCAGTGACAGCCAGCGAAGGGGATGCCCTGCAGTGACAGCCAGGGAAGGGGATGCCCTGTAGTGACAGCCAGGGAAGGGGATGCCCTGCAGTGACAGCCAGGGAAGGGGATGCCCTGTAGTGACAGCCAGGGAAGGGGATGCCCTGCAGTGACAGCCAGGGAAGGGGATGCCCTGTAGTGACAGCCAGGGAAGGGGATGCCCTGCAGTGACAGCCAGGGAAGGGGATGCCCTGCAGTGACAGCCAGGGAAGGGGATGCCCTAGTGACAGCCAGGAAGGGGATGCCCTGTAGTGACAGCCAGGGAAGGGATGCCCTGCAGTGACAGCCAGGGAAGGGGATGCCCTGGTGACAGCCAGGGAAGGGGATGCCCTGCAGTGAAAGCCAGGGGAAGGGGATGCCCAAAGTGACAGCCAGGGAAGGGGATGCCCTGTAGTGACAGCCAGGGAAGGGGATGCCCTGTAGTGACAGCCAGGGAAGGGGATGCCCTGTAACCCAAATTACCTTAATGCCTCAGTTCTCCTTCTCAGTGTACTCTTTCCCTCCCAAACAGTGCTCTGTCTGCATCTCATCAGCCAGGGAAGGGGATGCCCTATAGTGACAGCCAGGGAAGGGGATGCCCTATAGTGACAGCCAGGGAAGGGGATGCCCTGTAGTGACAGCCAGGGAAGGGGATGCCCTGTAGTGACAGCCAGGGAAGGGATGCCCTGTAGTGACAGCCAGGGAAGGGGATGCCCTGTAGTGACAGCCAGGGAAGGGGATGCCCTGCAGTGACAGCCAGGGAAGGGGATGCCCTGTAGTGACAGCCAGGGAAGGGGATGCCCTGCAGTGACAGCCAGGGAAGGGGATGCCCTGCAGTGACAGCCAGGGAAGGGGATGCCCTATAGTGACAGCCAGGGAAGGGGATGCCCTGTAGTGACAGCCAGGGAAGGGGATGCCCTGTAGTGACAGCCAGGAAAGGGGATGCCCTGCAGTGAAAGCCAGGGAAGGGGATGCACTGTAGTGACAGCCAGGGAAGGGGATGCCCTGTAGTGACAGCCAGTAAAGGGGATGCCCTGCAGTGAAAGCCAGGGAAGGGGATGCCCTGCAGTGAAAGCCAGGGAAGGGGATGCCCTGTAGTGACAGCCAGGGAAGGGGATGCCCTGTAGTGACAGCCAGGGAAGGGGATGCCCTGTAGTGACAGCCAGGGAAGGGGATGCCCTGTAGTGACAGCCAGGGAAGGGGATGCCCTGTAGTGACAGCCAGGGAAGGGGATGCCCTGTAGTGACAGCCAGGGAAGGGGATGCCCTGCAGTGAAAGCCAGGGAAGGGGATGCCCTGCAGTGAAAGCCAGGGAAGGGGATGCCCTGTAGTGACAGCCAGGGAAGGGGATGCCCTTCAAAGTGTACATGGGAAGGAAGGGGAGGGAAAAAGAAAGAGGGATGAAGAGTAGGGGGAAATTCACTGATAAGAAGAAGGAAAAAACTGGTGGGATTGGGAGTTTCTGGCATACTGAGGAGAGAGACATTTGATGTAGGTTTCACATCTCACCCTATTTTACTTATTCAAGTTCTCCCTGAGTCTTTTAGCCACCCCATGATGTTTTACTGTTTTTCTCAATTGCTAAGACACTTTTAATGAAACTTGTTGTCCGCTGGATCTCCACCATAACCTAATTAGCACAACATAATTACTTTTTGCAAAAAAAAAAAAAATTCTCATTGCTTTCACACAAAATTGCAAACAATAAGCACATTTGTGCAAAGCAGTAAACACAACACTCTACAAAATATGCAAAACTCAGTTGAATAAATCACAGCTGGTACAAATTACTCTCGTGAATGTGAACCTCTTCTGCAATGTCTGCAACATTTCTTTGTGCAATTGTTCAATCAGCAATCAGTCCTTATTCATGCATAAAAGAGGTCACCTCTGAGTTGCTGTTTGCAAGAATGGACCAATTAAGAGGCAGAGGACAAGGACAAGGACAAGGACAAGGACAAGGACAAGGACAAGGACAAGGACAAGGACAAGGACAAGGACAAGGACAAGGGAGAGGTAGAGGTAGAGCTGCCCACAGAGGAAGATAGTTCAGCTCTCAGTTCAAATGGAGAAAGGTCAAATAAAGCCTTTTGTTTCTGGATATTCATGCCCTTGACTGCATTGGTTATCATTGGTCAAATAATTTTAGGACAAAAGAATCTTTATTTTCTTTATTATTTTGGTTAGGTCAGGGTGTGACAAGGGGTGGTTTGTTGTGTTTTGGGCCTGTCTAGGGTTTTTGTATGTTTATGGGGTTGTTTACTAGTCTAGGTGTTTTGTATGTCTGTTTGCCTAGATTGGTTCTCAATTAGAGGAAGCTGTTTATCGTTGTCTCTGATTGGGAACCATATTTAGGCAGCCATATTCCTTGGGTAATTTGTGGGTGATTGTCTATGTGATGTTGCATGTTTGCACCCAGTGTTGAATGCGGTCACGTTATTTTGTTTGTTTAGTGTACTTCGTGTTCATTCGTCTAACATTAAAAGTATGTATTCACATCCCGCTGTGCTTTGGTCTCCTCACTACGACGATAGTGACACATACTGTGATAACATGTTGACTTGCCTTTCATGGTGCATTCTATAATTATAGTATCAATACATGGTCCAGACATATAAAAGAGGGTTAACCATGTTATCGTATATATTGACAGTTGTAGTTAGTATGTATTGAACATTTTGTAACAATTGACGGAAATATTTTTTGTATGTTTGATGGGAGGTAGTTGATTTTTGTGTTATGTATTTAATGTTTTGAAATTCTTAATGCAATTTGCAAATGAAATGTGTCATTGTGGCCAATGGGTTTCAGGGGGCTTTGTGTTAATTGTTTTGAAAAATTAAACATGTTATTTGGATGGAAGAGAATCCCCTTCAGCCTTACTGCTATGAAAACCCTGGTATTGACCACAACTCTATGCTCCCGATTCCTGTGACAGCAAAAATGAAAGCAGGAAGCACCAGTGACTCGGCCTATAAAAAGTGGTCAGATGAAGCAGATGCTAAACTACAGGACTGGATTGCTATCACAGACTGGAACATGTTCCGGGACTCTTCTGATGGCATTGAGGAGTACACTACATCAGTCACTGGCTTTATCAAATAGGGCATGGAGGATGTCGTCCCCACAGTGACTGTATGTACATACCCCAACCAGAAGTCATGGATTACAGGCAACATTTGCACTGAGATAAAGGGTAGAGCTGCCACTTTCAAGGTGTGGAACTCTAACCCAGAAGTTTATAAGAAATACAGATATGCTCTGTGATGAACCATCAAACAGGAAAAGCGTCAATACAGGACTAAGATTGAATCATACTACACCGGATGACACTCGTCTTATGTGGCTTGCAAACTATTACAGACTAAAAGGGAAGCACAAAGCTGCCCAGTGACAAGAGCCTACCAGGAGCTAAATTTCTATACTTACTGAGGCAAGCAACACTGAGGCATGCATGAGAGCATCAGCTGCTCTGGATGACTGTGTGATCACGTTCTCCCTCCGTAGCCGACGTGAGCAAGACCTTAAAACAGGTCAACATTCACAAGGCTGCGGGGCCAGACGGATTACCAGGACGTGTGCTCCGGGCATGTGTTGAGCAACTGGCTGGTGTCTTCATTGACATTTTCAACATTTCCCTGATTGAGTCTGTAATACCAACATGTTTCAAGCAGACCACAGTAGTTGTGCCCAAGAACACTAAGGCAACCTGCCTAAACAACTACAGACCTGTAGCACTCACGTTGAATAAATGAAGTACTTTTAAAGGCTGGTAATGACTCACATCGACACCATTATCCCAGAAACCCTAGATCCACTTTAATTTTCATACCACCCAAACAGATCCACAGATGATGCAATCTCATTGCACTCCACACTGCCCTTACCACCTGGACAAAAGGAATGCTTTTCAATTGACTACAGCTCAGCGATCAGCGAACACCATAGTGACCTCAAAGCTCATCACTAAGCTAAGGATCTTTGGACTAAACACCTACCTCTGCAACTGGATCTGGGACTTCCTGACAGGCTGCCCCCAGGTGGTGAGGGTAGGTAGCAACACATTTGCCACACTGATCCTCAACACTGGAGCCCTCAGGGTGCGTGCTCAGTCCCCTCCTGTACTCCCTGTTCACCCACGACTGCGTGGCCAGGCACGACTCCAACACCATCATTGTTTGCAGACGACACAACAGTGGTAGGCCTGATCATTGACAACGACGAGACAGCCTATAGGGAGCAGGTCAGAGACCTGGCCGGGTGGTGCCAGATTATTTTCGCCCTCAACGTGTGACCAAGACTAAGGAGATGATTGTGGTTAAAAGGAGGACCGAGCACGCCTCCATTCTCATCGACGGGGCTATAGTGGAGCAGGTTGAGAACTAGTCTCAAGTTCCTTTGTCCACATCACCAACAAACTAAAATGGTCCAAACACACCAAGACAGTCATGAAGAGGGCACGACAAAGCCTCTTCCCCTCAGGAAACTAAAAACATTTGGCATGGGCATGGGTCCTCAGATCCTCAAAACGTTCTACAGCTGCAACATCGAGAGCATCCTGACTGGTTGCATCACTGCCTGGTATGGCAACTGCTCGGCCTCCGACCCAGTGGAACTACAGAGGGTAGTATGGCCCAATAGATTACTGGGGCTAAGCTGCCTGCCATCAAGGACCTCTACACCAGACGGTGTCAGAGGAAGGCCATAAAAATTGTCAAAGACCCCAGCCACCCCAGTCATAGACTGTTCTCTCTACTACCGCATGGCAGGCAGTACTGTGATAAAGTCTAGGACCAAAAGGCTTTTAACAGTTTTTACCCCCAAGCCATAAGACTCCTGAACAGGTAATCAAATTGCTACCAGGACTATTTGCAATGTGTGCCCCCCACCCCTCTTTTACACTGCTGCTACTCTCGGTCTATCATACAGTATATGAATAGCCACATTAACTATATATTCATACACATACTACCTCAATTCGCCCGACTAACCGCTGCCCCCGCACATTAGCTACCTGGACTGTCTGCATTGTGTCCTGTTTTTTTTTTACTTAAAAATTGCACTGTTGGTTAGAGCCTGTAAGTAAGCATTTCACTGTAAGGTCCACACCTGTTGTGTTCGGCGCACGTGACAAATACACTTTGATTTGATTGTTTAA